>NW_006289813.1:4089932-4110715 GCF_000327345.1 Myotis davidii | reverse complement strand
AAAAAAATCTTACTACACAAATCCAATCCTAGGTTTGATGAAAAATGTTCAGATTCATTGAATAATCCTGTTAGCTCCTAAATACTCTCTCAGTGTCTATAAACCAGTGAAACAGGATTATTCAACTCGTCTGTTTAGTTCAACTGACACTATCTTCCTAAGCACTTATTTCTCTAACCCCAGCTTTCATGTTATCTTAGTATTTCTCTTAGCATTGTGTTGTTTCATGCTTCCAAGTGTTTACTCTTACAAGGGCCATCTGCTGAGAATCCCACTTCTACTTCTTCCCAAACTCCTACTCTTCTACTAAAATTTAGCTAAAGCTTCACTCCTTTCAAAGCAGTAACTCTACCGTCACTCCAGGCGATTTGATTGCAGATTTGATGTCCCTGTCCCATGCTCATATAATGTCAAGGGCATATCTCTATTCCATCACTTTCCATATTCATTCTAATTATATGTTGCATTAAATACCCTCTCCTTCACTCCTCTGTGAACCCCTTGAAGTGACTTTCTTACTCTTTTTTTTTTATCTCACCTTTTAGTATAGTATCTGGCTATGGCTAAATGTTTTATGGATTAATAGATTTACTATATTCTCCAAACACCATGATTTCTCTTTTTCATTCTCAGATGACCTTCCCTGTGGAAAAAGTAGAATAAGAAGAATTCCCCAGTTTTATATCCACTCCTACCTTATCTTTCTCATCATACTTCTTCCCTGAGTACCTATATCAACCAGCTATCTACAACTAATTCCTTCAACCATGAACATGATAGAAGCAATTATTTAAGAAATAAGTCTAACATGCAAGTAATTGGAATCCCAGAAAGAAAGGGAATCAGAAACAAGATTTGAAGAAATATGACCAATAATTTCTCAAAGCTGATTAAAGATATTCACTCACATATCAAGAGTCTCAGTGAACTGCAAGGAAGGATAAATACACACACACACACACACACACACACACACACACACACACCTTGGCACGTCATAGTCAACCTGTTAAAAACATGAAGAAAACATTTAAAGTGGGGGAGGAGTATTGGTGGCAGGAAACATAGATTGTTGACATGGCAACACTAGCTCCAGGTTGTCCCCTTAGTAAGTCCTGCCTCTAACACCTGGCCTCCAAAACCATTGCACTTACGCACTAGGACATGCAGGGAGCTGCAACAGAGGCCCAAGGGCTGTGTGGGGGAGTCCTCACAGCTTCCAGACCTTCCTCTGCAGGTTTCCAGAGTCACCATCCCCATCTCCCCGCTGGGACTAGAAGGTGGCAGTCCCACCGACACCGCCATGGGCTCCTGCGATCTTGGCTCTACATCGTAAACTTCATTGAAATAAAGGGTGGTCAAGTCATAGGGCCCAGTGTCTCCTGACCTGTCCCCACAGGTCCTGGATGAGGGCTCAGTCTCCAGCACTGAGGGCTGAGGCCGTGCTACTGCGGAGGCCCCCTCCCCGGCATCCCTTTCCCAAGAAGCACTGGCCTTCGTGCTGGGGAGTCTGGGCACCGCTGGAACGGGCGTGGCACGCGGCTCATGGTGCCAACCACAGGAGCTGCTTCCAGCTTGCCCTACCAGTAGCCCGCCACCTCCAGGTTCCCCAGACTAGGCCAGGGCTGGAGAGGTCTGCCAAGGGCTGGGGGCCATTGAGAGCCTAACATTAAACATGATGCCCCTAATCTCTAAACTTCTTAGGACCCAAGGAGCAGATCTCAAACCAGCAGAGCACATGGTTAAGGGAGAGAAGTCAAAGCACATTGTTTTAAAATCTTGCTGGGAAAACATTTTAGTCTATGCACCTAACACTCTTCTCTGTAAGGATTTTGCCCTTATAGAAAAACAGGCCATTAGTCAAGAACTCTTTACAGAAATTCTATTCTGTCCCCACTTCTGTGGTTCTGCCTCCATCTCTTCCTCTCTGAAGGATCCTTCAATGTATCCATTAATTCAAGATAAACACCCTTCTTACAGGCTTCTGTGTGTGGAGCTGGAAGTGAAAAGAACAGAATAAACACAGCCCTGGCCCTCATCCTGGTCCCGTGCTTTCCAGTCTTTGCTACAACCCTGGAGGTCCTTTTATGCCTCTACTATAATTCTAGTGTGTCTTTCCTTTTACCTTTATTTATAATCTGAGCACTTTATCTTTTTTCTGATTAAGAACATGATTCTTCAATTGTAATTTTCTATCATCTAACATTAGGACATGAGTGAAAATAAAGGGAAACTCACGAAAATGGACTGGGAGGCCAGCAGGGGGAGCTCTCAGACAGTACCATTCCATGTCAACTTCAGGGATCGCTGTCAATTAAGACGCCAACAGGAGAATCATCAACAATTATGGGCCCCAACAGAAACAGACCCTACAAAAAGTTGACTGACTACCCCAGCAACTCAGCCCATGAGAAACCGCCATCTCCCTGAACTCATTTTTATCCAATAGAATTTCATTCAAACAACCCTTGCCAACTTCCTCGTTTTTCTCCATAAAATAACTGTTCCTCTCCTTTTTTGATTTGCCTATGACCTTTGCCATAGTTTGTTTGACCCAAATTGCAATTCTTTATTGTTCTGGAATAAACCCATTTTTGCTGGTAAAATAACTGACTTTTATTTTTAAGTTCAACACACTAAAATGCTGACTTCTGTGTTACCTGTGATAATATAGTAAGGGAGAGACTAATGCTTATTCTTAATTACATTTTACACTAGTTATTATGAATAATGGAACCCAAGTTAATCAATAAAATGTCTCATAGTGCTGCAACCTCTTGGAATATACCCAACTGGTCATTTGCTCAATTGATCCTGGATTGAATGTCTACATTTAAGAGAATAAAAAGTAACAGATTTGATAAAAATAGAAAAAGCAAAACTTGAACAAGCAAGTGGACATTACAGAAATTGAAATGGTGGCCAAAGATCTCTCCTTCCAAAAAAAGCTATAGGCCAAGCATGTTTGATAGATGTTTGTACAAAGCTGACCAGCTTGTTGTACAGGGCTAGAGTAATCACAATTCCAAAATCAGATAACAGCAGAAAAGAAAAAAAAAGTATACTCATTTTTCTTATGAATTTGAGTATAAAAGTTTTTAAATCGCCTGAATCTAATAGCACATTTCAAAATTATATTCGTTTTGGACTTCGTCCCAAGAATGTAAGCATGGTTTAGCATCAGAAAAATCTACCAATGTAATTCACCATATTGAAACATTGATATATAAAACTGAGACAAGGCAAATGATGCAAAAAAAGTCTTGGATAAAGGTTAGTTTTGTTTAAAATGCATAAAAATTTTAAAAATAAAGGGAACTTACAACAGCTTGGTGAATCAACAGCATAATTTTTACATAATAAGCTAACTGCAAATATGTCCCTTCTAATACCAGAAATAAGATAACGATGACCTCTGTTACCACCACTGGAAACTCTCTGAACATTTAGAAAAAGAATAAATAATCATAGTCAACCATATAACAGAATATTATAAGTCAATAAAATGATTTTAAAATAATTTTTAAAAGCAAGGAAAATGCAAGGCTAAAATGAAAAGCAAGGCTACAAAACTGTATAAATGTAATATAATGTTAAGTGTGTAAAAAATAAAAAATTGTAGATTACTTTAGGTTTTCTCTATAAAAGATAGAGTAATTCCTTCCCAATCCTTATTTTTTAAAATTTCTTCTGATATTACCGTGTTGGCTAGGACTCTAATGCAGTGTTGAATTCAAGTAATGATGGCAAGTACTTTTGTAGTTTCTCTGATTTTTATAGGGCATGTTTTTAGGATATCAGTAACTTTTATTTCCTAAATTGCTTGCACACTGTTTAGGTTGAATAGCTGTCAAATTTTGTCAAATAATTTTATCTGTTAAAAATCATCATATAATTTTTCTCCTTTAAGCTGATACTATGAAAAATTATATTGACTGGTTTTCTTATATAAAATCAACCTTTCATAAAAGTAATAAACCCAACTAGATATAGTAACATTTTCTTAAATAGTTAGATTTTTTTGAAGGCATTATTTGAGTTTATTGTGTTGCTTGCATATTATATAGACTAGCAATTGGTTCAATTTAAAGGATAAGAAAATGCCATGATATTATTGAAAATGTTCTCTGATTTGAACTCGAATAATATTCTTTTTTAAAATATCATTTCACAATAGAATATGGACCAAATGGATCATTTGTGTTGGTATTGAAATATGTAAATATGTTGTGTTTCTTAAATACAAGCAGCATATCAAGCTTCCATGTCTTTTCCCATATGGTAACTGAAGGGAAACAGTTCATACATAGTTAGATCTTAATTGCTAATGTTTTAGGGTTTTGCATAAATGCTAATAAATGAGATTAACCTATAATTTTCCTTTCCTGTCCTTGTCAAAATTATGCTAGTGTCATTAAGTTAAATCAGGAATACTCCCTCCTTATCTATATTCAGGAATAGCTTGCTTAAGATTAGAATTATATTTTGCTTAAATATTCTATGAAACTCGCCTCAAAAGCCATCTGGGGTTGGCATTTTTTCTTCGTGAAAAATTTTTATCTTAATTTCTTAAGTTTTTCTAAGAATTTTCCTATGTCATCTAATTTTGCAGTGTATTGCCACAAAGTTGTTCCTAATAGCCTCTTACTGTCTTGTCTACAACATCCATAGTAATGATCTCTTTATTAATTCGCTAATATTGTTTATGTATGCCTTAGCTGTTATTCAAGTTTGCCAAAGGTTTATAAAGTGTATCTTTCAAAAAGACAACTTTAGACCTGACAATCTTTTCTATTGTCAGTTTGTTTACCATTTCATTAATTACTATTCTGATCTTTATTATTTTCTTCCTAATATATTCTTTGAGGGTTTTTTCTCTGCTTTTCTTTTTCTAACATCTTGACTTGGATACTTAGCTCAATAATTTAGCCCTTCTTCTGTTCTTATATAAATCATTAAGGCTGAAATTACCCTCTTGATATTATTTCAGATTCATCAAACAACTTTAGGTACAGAATGCATTTATATCATGCAATATAAATATTTTAAAATTTATAGTATGAGTTATTTGACACATTAGCAATTAGCAGTATGCTTTTTTATTGATTTTCAAACATCTGGAATTTTCTAGATATCTATTGTTTGTGATTTCTAATCTAGTTAAAGATGAAGTCTGAAAATTTCTAATCTTTTGAAAATTGTTGAAGCTTGCTTTATGGCCCAGATGGAGTTGATTTTCCTAAATTTATACATTCTGTAGTTTTAGAATACTGGGCATTTTATTGTTCTATATCGATCTACATTATTATTGAAATTTTAACAGTTTGATCTATTAATTATTGAGAAAGATATATTAAATTCTCCCATTAAGAGTGTGAGTTTGTCCGTTTCTTCTTTAGTCAATTTTTATTTTCTATATTTTGATATTTTTGAGGTTATCAGATAGCATCCTTGTAAATTAAAGTGTTTACCACTATTCCATCATCATAAAGATCTAAACAGGCCGAAACCGGTTTGGCTCAGTGGATGGAGCGTCGGCCTGCGGACAGAAAGGTCCCGGGTTCGATTCCGGTCAGGGGCATGTGCCTGGGTTGCGGGCACATCCCCAGTGGGAGATGTGCAGGAGGCAGCTGATCGATGTTTCTCTCTCATCGATGTTTCTGGCTCTCTATCTCTCTCCCTTCCTCTCTGTAAAAAATCAATAAAATATATTTTTTAAAAAAAAAGATCTAAACAAGCTAATGTACGAGATGACTTAGCCACCTGAAGTTAGGCAGCCTTTGTCAGAACTCTCCCACACTCCTCCCAGTGTGGCACAACGGCTTAGAAATGAGGTGGCCACTTTGGCAGACATGCCCTGGGGCCTCATCCAGGAATGTCTGATACGGGGATGCAGTCGGACCCTGTCTCTGCCTCCCATTGTGGTGGTGTCATTGTCAGGCAGGCTTCCTTTATGTGGTAGAAAAGGGGACCACCGGCTGCTTCTGGTTGCATCACCCACAGTTGGTACGTCCAGAGAGAAGAGGTGGGCCCTCGCTAGCTTGGTCTCCAGACTAAATACTAAAAATCACTGAGTCATATCCCTACCAGGCACTATATCTAAGGGATGGCTTCTTTGATGGTCCAGTTGGGTTGCAGGCCAGCCTATATGGTATGGGAAGTGGGACCCCAAAATTGTAGGTCCCTCCCCTGGGCCACCAGAATCACACTGCACCAGTGGTCAGTGAGTTCGCTGCGTGGCCTGGGTGGTGAGTCACTGCTCTACAGTCTCCTGGAGAAGCAACTGTTCTCAGGGCTTAACCTTTTACTTCTACCAGGATTCTCACACATGCATCTTGAGCCCTAATCTCGTCACTGAATTTCAGACCTGACATTTTTCATTATCTGTAGGACTTCTTCCCTAAGAAGTTGCTTTATCACCTTGATTTAACACATCCAAATCCAAGCTAATTATTTTTCCCACCAAACCAGCTTCTCCTGTGGATTTTGATATTTCAGCAACGGTCCCACATTATTCAGCCCCCTAAACATAAAACTCTAGGGACAGCTTGTCCTTTCCTACCCCACTGCTGCTTCTGATTTCCAGGCTCTTATGGCAACCATCTCTCTCATTCCACCCTCTACCTATCCATCTATATTCTGATATCACATTACTCTTCTCAAGACATTGCTAGACTTTCACTTCCAAAATTAAAAACAAAATCAATTTTCTCTATTGTTCATAGGACACAGTCCAATGCTTAGCCTGGTATTTCAATATCTATTATAATTTGGCTTCCACCCACCTTTCCAATCTACTTGATTGTTATTTGCTTATACAAACTCTCTGCTTCAGCCAAGCTGATGTACTTAAAATGCCCCATAAATACTATGTCCATTTGAACTACCCTCTTGTGCTTTGTTCATACTGATTTCCCTGCCCCAAACGCTTTGCCATTCTTTTCTCCATATCTAAGTCCCCCTTCATTTCTTTACAACCTACCTAGAATTTCACTTCTCCCTGAAATCTTTCTTTACAGCTTCAGCAATGTGCTGGCTCCTCCTATATGGCACCCTGGCCACTACTTATTGAGTAATGAAATGTGAAGCCCTCCCCTCTGGCTGGGTGAGCACAGAGCCTGCTCAGCTCTAAAGCCAGATACCCAGACACTCCTCTCACAGGCAGGTAGCACATTAAAAATCTGCCAATCTAAAATCAGTCTTGTTGCCAAAGGCCAGACGCCTGGTGAGGGCAAGTGTGTATACCAGGGATGGCGAGCCTATGACATGCGTGTCAGAGGTGACACGCGAACTCATTTTTTTTGGTTGATTTTTCTTTGTTAAATGGCATTTAAATATATAAAATAAATATCAAAAATATAAATTTTTGTTTTACTATGGTTGCAAAGATCAAAAAATTTCTATATGTGACACGGCACCAGAGTTAAGTTAGGGTTTTTCAAAATGCTGACACGCCGAGCTCAAAAGGTTCGCCATCATTGGTGTATACCAATGTAGTCATTGAATTGCAGCATTTCTCTGCTCCTAAGAGTGTTGGCATGGTCCTTATCACTGAATTTCTGCTTCAAATTTTTCTTCAGATTTCCAGTTCTGGAAAATGGAGCCAAGCTCTGTATCTCAACCCTGAATCTTGTTAAGCTCTTGTCAGCCTGTTTCTCTGTTCCCCTGTCTGCTGGGAGACTCGCTCATAACAGACTTCACTCACAGATGACACTGCCACCCTATATATAGCTTCCCTTTCCACTTCTGTTACTGTGGGTTCCTCTTAGACAGGGATTTACCTTATTTGACTGTATCCTCAGCAATTAACATATAGTAGGTATGAGTCATGTTGTTTTGAACCCCTAGCCCCCCAAAATATGCCAATTAAATTAGACCTCCATGAATATTTGAGCTAATCTGAATCATGCCTGTTGTGTCCTATCTCTTTGGACATGACATAATGGACGGTTAGTTCCCCATCAAGGAGCAGTTCTCCTTGTTAAGACTTTTTTTTCTCCTCCTTGTCACCCCCTACTACTAACTTCCCAGGATGCCTCACAATCAGGCATGAGTCATGACATTCGGCATTTGCCATCTTAGATTGACATTTGTTTGGATGCCTCTAAGAGCGAAAACTGTCATCTGATTTCTTAGACCTCTATTACATGGCCTAGTGCATTAAAAAAACCGGAGAGTCAATCAAGTTTTGCTGATGACGATGTGGGTTTACTGTATAAAACTGGAATGCTCCACTGTCTTTTAGTCTTGCAATGAGAAATTATCCATCAATCATTCAATGTAAGTTTCTTAGTCCTCAATATATCCCTGGATTGTGCCAGATTCCGATACTGCCTCCAGATGTGGAGTACTTCTCAGTTTACTTACCTAAGGACTTTTCAATAATTTTCATAGCAATTATAACTATGGAGTAACAAGAAAGAATGGATTTTTTAAAAGGAGGTGATTAATAGTTCCTTTAATGTGCAAAACATAGTCAATAATAATATAGGCCTTTTCTTTTGAAATTTCGGAATAAATCAACATTTCTTTCTGTCTTATCTATTTTATATGTTTTTCAGACCTGGTCTAAAAGCCTATTGTTATGCCTTTTTTCTGAATAATATTATCATATAAGGTAAGAATTAACTTCTATCTATCATTTGGGCCACAAAGTCAACATAGATTATTAAAGCAGTCCTTTAATTTTCAAAGTACAAGTTAGAGCCTCAATGAATTATTTAGATATAATATGAAGGTATAATAAAATTGCTTTGACTTTAATTAGGTTATTATTAGATACCTTAGAGTTTAGTTTCCATTATCTTAAAATGCCAAAAATGATGGTGCATATTTCTGGGGAAAGGATGAAGGAACTAAAGCAATTTTGCCTGGAAGTAAAATTAAAATAAAATAAAATAAGATAAAAAACAAAAAACAGATGTAAGGGTTACTGTAAAGAAGACAGCAGCCTCACATTAGCTATGGTCATGCACAAATCAGTAGAACTGGCGAGGGACTCAGCGCTGGCAGTATGAAAAAGCCAGAGGTATTGCGGCTGCATTTGTAGCCAAACGAAGTCAGATGCCTTCTCCTTCTACCAGAACAGAGACATCGCTAAGTCCTTCCAGCTCCTGCAGCAATGGGGAGAGGACAGAATGAGCCAGAATGAAGGGGCCAGCCTGCATCCTGGTATCACGCTGAAACCTCCCCTGCAAGGACCCTCTTATTCCCCAGGAGGAGGAAAAACCTTAGAGATTTTACAGGGAAGGGACACTCTCCCAACCTAATCCTCTCCCCATTTCTGTACAATCTTAAAAGGTTTACCATCATATTGAAAAGCCAGTTTTTATTTTAAATCATCTATCTTACTTTAAGTCTGGCAACAAATGCTATTTATTTTCCATATTCACTGAGGAAATGGAATTAAATGGCTCCGGGAGGAATTTAGAATATACATAAAGAACAATGCCCTGACTGCAACGTTTGTTGGATGCTAGATGAAGTTGTTGAGAAGAATTATAGAATCTTTTCCAGAGCCAACTTGAGGGGAAAAATACAGGCCAGGTCCTGAGCTGGCCTCCTGCGTGGGAGATCGGAGGTCCCTTACCACCCTCTGATGCAGCAGAATTTCAATAATTAGGTAAAAAACTCAAGAATTTAAATGCCTCACTCCCCAAACCAGCTAATGGTTCTATATTGTAGTCTTTTATTCAACAGATTATTTTGTTAACATATTCTAAGGACCTAGATACTTTAAACCTGGATTTCATTTTCAGTATGAACTGCGCTCAGCAATCCTGAATTCCTATTAAAGACTCTTGGAAAGATTTTCTAGACTCTTCGCATTTGCAAAAATAATCAGATTTCCATTCATTTCCATTTTGGACCACAGTCTTTCTCCTCCCATGCTTTCTCTCTATAATTATGTCTTTTTGTGAAAGCAGCATCTCTTTGCTTATCCACTGGTTCTCCCTTTCTTTTTCGAACATGTCCTTTTAAAGGCAAACACACACTTTCCAGAACCTGCCATTCTATAGCAACTGACCTACCTCTATCCTTGGCCTCATACCAGTGGCCCATGTCTTCCGTGTCTTATCCCCATTGCTCGATTACAATGTAGGGTTTACTGCTTCCATTCATTAGATCTACCAACTTTCCACAATGACTTCTGCTCACCAAAAGGTTTTTTTTCTAAGCCCTTTCCTGCCTTCATACCTCAGGGACAACATATGTCTCAGTCCTTGAAAGTGACTCTGCCTTGTACTCAGTGGGTCCTTCCTCTATCTTCCTGGCTGTTCCTACTCGGCACCGTCTGCTGACTCTTTGCCCCCTCCCATCTCCTACCTGTTGACTCGCCTGGGGCTGATCTTCACCCCTCTGCCATTTTTCCTTCCTACACTTAATCCTTCCTAGAAACACATCCATTCTCTAGGTTTAATTGACCACTCTTCGCTTCTGACTTCTAAATTTATATCTCCAGCCTTAACCTGTTCCTAGTTTAATATTTTGAATTGTCCAGTTCTATCAGGGAAAGCTCCATCTTCTAATTTCTCAGAGTAGGAAATTCAAATGTATCTTTTACTCTTTTTCTCACCCCCTATGCTGCCTATTTTTCCAGAGTAAGCAATTTAAAAGCCCACTCTTTCAGAGATGGGCCACACCCACTCAGGGCTACTCCTGGAAGCAGGAGATCTGGACTCATAGGGTGTGAGCATATGGAAGGGACCATTACCAGTCTATAGAGTATCATTCTGCAGAGATTCTTTGCTGAGACTGAATTATTGGAAGTCTTGGCGGTAAGAATATAGCATCAAGAGAAAAAAGTCAAGTTGCACAAATTTAAAAGTTTATCAATATCAGACTAACCAGTATGTGGAAAAACGGGTACTTTTGTAAATATTCACCATGCATATTTAATTTGACATAGCCACTTTGGAAAGAAATTTCGGAGTGTCTCCTACAAATGTAAATATGTATACTCTATGACAGTTAAAAAGTTCATGGCAGTATCATTAACAGTATTAAAAACTGGAAACAATCTAGATGTCCCAACTAGTAGATATATGATAGCTTGTTAACTATCATATATCTACTATTCTAGAACACTATGCAGAAGTACAAGATTGAGGCAGATTACCCTAATATAGAAGCCTCTCCAAAGACATGAGTGTGGCTGGAAAGAAGAAAGGCATATGGCAAAAGGACACATATATCATTTCTATAAATGCATTCGCATACATAAACAGCACTGGAAAGCTCTCCTCCTTACAGGAAGAAGTAAACACACAATTGTGTAATAGGTCTACAAAGCAAACAGGTAAGAAGGATTATTTCTGGAGAAGCAGGAGAGGACTGAGGCTGGGATGGTGGGTAAAGAGGACTTTATCCCTTATCTGAAATGTAATTTTTTTAGAATAAGAAAAATATATGTTTGTATTAATTGTGTGATTATTAGAAAGAGAGGGAGAAAGGGAAGGGGAGAAAAGGAGAGGGGGGAGAAAAGAAGAGAAAAAGAGAGAGAGAATAAATGAGTGAATGAGACACAGAGAGAGCGAGAGAGAGAGAGAGAGAGAGAGAGAGAGAGAGAGAAAATGAGAGGGGAGGGAGGGAGAGAAAAAGAGAGAGGGAGGCAGAGAGAGAGAGAGCCACCAGAGGAACCAGAGAATAAAGCAAAGGTAGGAAATGGAATGGCCAGAAATGAGACAGGGTGCAGATGGGTCAAAGGGCAGTTAAGGAACTGGTTCTGCAGACGCCACTGCAGTTTTCCTCCAGCATGTTTTGCAGCATACTTGGCAAGCCCAGAAGTGTCCTTAAAGGACCAAGTTGTATTGGAAGGAGTGGCCACTGCAGACATGGTTCGTGGGACCAGTAGAAAGAAATCAGACCAGCAAAGCGGTGGCTGACTAGTGTCTGGCTCTGGTGTGGTGAAGATTAGGTTTAGATCAGAGCCATGGTTGTCTAGAAAGAAATCTAATCAATGTGTAGGAGACTCAGCAGAATTCATAGGCAAGAAAGGCTGGAGTATGGCCCATGGGTACATCCCCCCTGTATGTAGAAGGCAGGAACTACTGTATAGAGCAGGGGTCCTCAAACTTTTTAAACAGGGGGCCAGTTCACTGTCCCTCAGACCATTGGAGGGCCGGGCTATAGTTTAAAAAAAAACTATGAACAAATTCCTATGCACACTGCACATATCTTATTTTGAAGTAAAAAAACAAACAAAACGGGAACAAATACAATATTTGTATTTGCATGTGGCCTGCTGGCCGTAGTTTGAGGACCCCTGGTATAGAGCCAGTGTGAGATGCAAATTTCAGGGATATTAGTCAATAGTTTATTTCCATGGGAGATTGAAATGCCTGTTGCTTTTTACCTTGCTTTTATCTTGAATCATTTATATTGTTTCCTAATCAGTTCTGTCGTGAGGTAATGTTTTGACCTTAAAACCCTCTTAAATCTCTCCCTGATTCTTACCAGCAGTCAGGTTCCTCCTCAACTTGGATTATTACAATACACTAAGAAATGGCTTCACTGCCTCTTCATTCCAATGCATGCTACATATCACTGCCAAATTAATTCCTTAAAACATCACTTGCCTCTTATTAATTCACTTAAGAAATGGCAGTGGTCCTCTTTTGCCCACAGTCTATCTCAACCTAGCATCAGGATCAAACTCCTCTGTTTCGCTCTAAAAGAGTGGTTCTCAACCTGTGGGTCGCGACCCCTTTGAGGGTCGAACGACCCTTTCACAGGGGTCACCTAAGACCACCGGAAAACACATATATAATTACATATTGTTTTTGTGATTAATCACTATGCTTTAATTATGTTCAATTTGTAACAATGAAAATACATCCTGCATATCAGATATTTACATTACGATTCATAACAGTAGCAAAATTACAGTTATGAAGTAGCAACGAAAATAATTTTATGGTTGGGGGTCACCACAACATGAGGACTTGTATTAATGGGTCGTGGCATTAGGAAGGTTGAGAACCACTGCATCTAAAAGGTCTAGATAATGGGAACCCTGACACTCTTAGCTAACATTAACTCTTAGGCTACCCAAGACTTGCATCACTGATTCCTCTAATCACTGGAGTCAGACTCCAAGTTCATGCCTTCAAAAATACAGAACATCGGTGGTAAATATCAGATTAGTCCCTCAGTGGATCAGCAGCCCAATGTGGCCTCAAATCATGTACATGACTATCATCCAAAGAGAATGGTCAGGTTTTTTCCATTTCTCACCTACTACCTCGTTCCTGTCCTAAACCAAAGGCACCAGTCCATTAACCCTACTTCCATGACCTCACCCAAATCTGTCTTTCTTCCCTTCGATGCATGTCAGTCTCTTGTGCCTTTGCTCCTGCTATTAACCAACTCCACAAAATCTCCCCACTCCTCCATCTAACCAGATGCTATGTGTATCTACTTCAGGTTGCGTTCCTATCATGTAGCCTTTTCAAATAACTTCAGCCTACAGAGGTTGATCCTGTCACTCAATTCCTCCAGTATGTACATATATCAGAAAATAATGTTAACTATTTTACCATTCTTCGTTACTTCATTTGTGCATATGTTCATTTCCCAAGTGTAAGTACCTTAGAAGGAAATATAGTATCTTTAATTTTATTGTATTTTTTCCAGTTTTTAACACAGATCCTTGTTTATAGTGAACACTGAATATGCACTAGACCAGTGATGGCGAACCTTTTGAGCTCGGTGTGTCAGCATTTTGAAAAAACCTAACTTAACTCTGGTGCCGTGTCACATGTAGAAATTTTTTGATATTTGCAACCATAGTAAAACAAAGACATATTTTTGATATTTATTTTATATATTTAAATGCCATTTAACAAAGAAAAATCAACCAAAAAAATGAGTTCGCGTGTCACCTCTGACACGCATGTCATAGGTTCGCCATCACTGCACTAGATGATGGATTGATTTGATGTATACTATACATGTACACAATTATTCTTTACATGTTATTATTCTGATGGTTGCCAGATAGGAGGAGGCTTGAGGGGCTGGGTAAAAAAGGTGAAGGAATTAAGATAAATCTTGCTACAGGGATGTAGCAGTACAGCAGAGGGAATATAATCAATAATATTGTAATAACTATATATGGTGTCAGGTGGGTACTAAACTTATTGGAGGGATTACTTCATAAATTATATACATTTCTAATCACTATGCTGTACAATTGACACTAATATAAAATAATATTGAATGTCAACTGTAATTGAAAAATAGGAGAAATAAAATAAAAGGGATGTCGTTCACCTAACTGAAATTGTAGGTGTAGTTTGACTTAAGGCAAAGCTGGGTCCACATGTTTAAATAATATCATTAAGAATCAGTCTTTCCACAATTGCGTCAAAACAATAAAATACCTAGGAATAAATTTAATCAAGGAGGTGAAAGACGTGTATAATGAAAAATATAAGACATTGATGAAAGAAATTGAAGAAGACAAAAATAAATGAAAGATTTTGTGCTCATTTATTAGAAGAATATTGTTAAAATGTCAATACTACCCAAAGCAATATACAGATTCAGGGCAATCCCTAATAAACTCCAACGGCATTTTTCACAAAAATAGAACAAACAATCCTATATTTTGTAAGTACCACAAAAAATCATGAGTAATCAAAACAATCTTAAGAAGAACAAAGTTGGAGGCATCACCCTCCCCAATTTCAAGCTATATTACCATGCTATAGTAATCAAAACATATTGTCATCAAAACAGACACATAGATCAATGGAACAGAATAGAGAACCCAGAAATAAACCTATACATAATGATGAGTTATTTGTGACAAAGTAGCCAAGAACATACAATGGGGAAAGGACAGTTTCTTTATTAAATGGTGCTGGGAAAACTGGACAGTCACATGAAAAAGAATGAAACTAAACCACTATCTTAAACCATACACACACAAAAAAATCTCAAAATGAGATTAAAGACTTGAATGTAAGACCTGAAACCATAAACTCCTAGAAAGAAACATAGGTGGTAAACTCTTTGACATTGGTCTTGGTGATGATGTTTTGAATCTGACACCAGAAGCAAAAACAACAAAACAAAAATGAACAAGTGGGATGATAAACTAAAAAGCTTCTGCACAGTAAAGGAAACCATCAACAAAATGGAAAGGCAACCTAGGGAACAGCAGAAAACATTTTCAAATCATATATCTGATAAGGGGTTAAAATCCAAAAATATATATTTAAAAAACTCTTACAACTCAATAGCAAAAAAACAAAGAATCCAATTACAAAATGGGCAGAAGATCTGAAAAGACATTTTCACAAAGAAGACATGCAGATGGCCACAATGTACATGAAAAGATGCTCAACCTCCTATATATATCTGTATATATATATATATATATGCTTACGTTTATTGCAACATTACTTACAGTAGCCAAGTTATTGAAGCAAGCTATTTGTCCATTGATGAATGAATGGACAAAAAACTGTAGTAGATATACAATGGAATATTATTCAGCCACACAATCATCAGGGAAATGCAAATCAAAGCCACAGTGTGATATCACCTCACACCTTTTACAATGGCTATTAGCAAAAAGACTAGAAATAACAAGTATTGGTGAGAAAGGGATCTCTTATGCAGTGTGGGCAGGATTGAAAATTGGTGCAGCCACTATAGAAAAAATGAAATCTTGCCCTTTGCAACAACATGGATGGAACTTAAGGACATTGTGCTAAGTGAAATAAATAAGTCAGACAGAAAAAGACAAATATTATGTGACCTCACTTATATGTGGAATCTTTAAAAAATCTAAGGTCATAGATACAGAAAACAGATCATTAGTTGTTAGAGATTTGGGGGTGGGGGTGGAATGAGTGAAGATAACCGAAAGGTGCAAATATATAGTTAAAAATTAAATAAGTCATGGGGATGTAATGTACAGTATTGACAATCATAGTTAATAATTCTGTATCACATATTTGAAAGTTGCTAAGAGAATAAATCTTAAAAGTTCTTATCACAAGCCTTGGCCCATGTGGCTCAGTAGGTTGGAGTGTCATGGCATACACTGAAAGGTTGTGGGTTTGATTCCTGGTCAGGCCACATACCTAGGTTTTGGATTTGATCTCTTGCTGGGGGCACATACCTGAGGCAACGAATAGACATCTCTCCCCCCCCCCGGGCCCCCCCGCCCTTCTTCTCTCTAATCAATAAACAAACCACACAGACAAAAAAGTATCTTCAGTTGAGAATTTTAAAAAAAAGTTCTCATCACATGAAAAATGTCTATAACTATGCATGATAACATGTTAGCTTGACTTAGTGTGGTGATCATTTTGCAATATATACTAATATTGGACCAGTATATTGTACACCTGAAACTAATATAATGTTGATGTCAATAAAACTAAAACTAAAATTTAAAACATCAATCTTTCTCCATCTCTCCATTCTGATTTCCTCTGGGTTGGCTCTCGGGCAGTCTGTTGACCATGAATAGCAAAGGCAGCCACCAAAAACTCCGGGCTTTCATGTCATCACTCTAGAAACCCAATGGAAACATTTAATCATGGCTGAAATATATAAAATTGAATTTAAATAGGTCAAGAATTGTTGAATAATGACACCTTCATATATTTCAACCTAATCATTGCAGAGAAAGCCCCGAGGCCTAAAGTTTATTGGTTCAGTTTAGATTTCATACCCATTATTAAACCAATCACTGTGGCCACCAGAATGTAATAATCTTATTGGCCAGGTCTGAGTCATATGCCCAACCCATGAGCCATGTGACAAAAGGTGAGAGAAGACTGATTTCTCAAAGGAAATTTAAGTGCCATCTTCAGAAACGGGAGAATAAAAACAAAGGAGGCAAAACGCCAGATGCCCACTGGGCATATAATAGACACCAACTGTGAAAATTTACCATGAAGGTAATGAAGCCTAAACTTCAGGGA
Source organism: Myotis davidii (assembly GCF_000327345.1). Taxonomy (NCBI): domain Eukaryota; kingdom Metazoa; phylum Chordata; class Mammalia; order Chiroptera; family Vespertilionidae; genus Myotis; species Myotis davidii. The sequence goes on along the minus strand of NW_006289813.1, from coordinate 4,093,769 downwards.
ACCTCACTTTGCATGAGCTCCTTCTAAGACCATATATCTAATTTTGTTTTTAATTTTTTGGATTATTTATCTTAAAGAAGAGCCCTCCCCCCAACCCCCAATTATATAAGCTTTAGGACCAACAAAACCTGGAACTGCACCTAAAGAACACTCAAAAATATCTGTAAAATTAATAAGTAAATGTTCCCAATAAATTGTACTTCCTCTTGTTTTTAGTGGGAATAAGCCATTTACTAGTTTATTCACTGAATTTTTCACAATAACTTAATCTCTTTGGACACTAACAGAAAATAACTTGATTATGCCCTTCAGCTCTCCCCAATGGCTCAGAATTCAGCCTCTTAATGTGTTTTTCTTTGCTGCTGTCACAGACTCACACAGGTTAAGGTCTTTTTTCATCTTTGCCCTTCCTTGAACTTTACTCCTAGATGAAACCCGCCTCCCTGTATCTCCTTTCATGAGAGGCCAGTCCAGGTTGAGATGGGCATGTCTGGTCCTACTGTGATTTCTTACAGAACCAATTTAAAGAAACCTACCAAGTTGCTCACATTCACTCTAAACTAGTATTCATTTTGGTAAAATTCCAAAACAAAATGAAGTCTCTAAAATTGCCATAGAGAAAACATGAACCATCAGGTGGATGTTATATTGGAGTGAATCTAGGACGTGACTCGGGTCAAAGCCATATATCTATAGAGGACCCATTGTTGGGGTTGTGCCAACATTGGGTCTGGGTAACCAGAAAACATGCTCTCGTTGGAATTAACTGCATTTACCCCTCTATTTGGCAGTCAGACAGCACTAGGAATGTAAATTCATGCTGTTCTGAATGTGGGGGAAGGTGAGGGAACTGAGCTTGCCTGCTGCTATTCTGATTACAGCATTTGTCCCTGAGAGAGACAGCTCTGGGATGGATGCTATTTTTCTCCCTTCTCAAGAAAATGGCTTGGGCTGCACATTGGGGAAGGCCAAGGTGGGCACCTACAAACAATCTTTCTGCTTAATCCCCTGCGGGTTTCCAAATCTGTAGTCCTGCAGATGTGGCACCGAGTTTGACCTATTTATCCCCTCCCTCCACCTCCTGTAAGAACTATGGCACAGAAACAGGGCGGTGCAATTGTGTTTTGGGATTTTTTTTCCTTTTCTTTTAATTTGTTGAAACTGTCTCTAGGCAGAAGGGACCTGAGGAGGAGAGGTAGAAACCAGATGGTTGTAGCTGGCGTAGAAACCTACTACTGGGGAGCTTTGAGATGCTCAGATCTAGTGACAGTCACTATTTCCCTGCAGGGAAAGGGGATGAAATACAGTGATGCCAAAAGAGGTCTAGAAGCTTGACCTCCAGTGTTCTGTTTTCTCTACCCCATGTCCACACACATGGAAAATGCAGCCCCTTTTCCTTTAACTCTCCAAAGTATCACCAACCTTGGACTAAGCAGGCTTTACTTTGGGGGGGGGGGGGAGTTAGTAGAAAGAAAGAGGGTTTATGTCACAGGGCTTAAATAATTTACAAATGATTATTATCTCTTCTTCCTTAAAGTCTCTTAGCTTCCCTATACCTTTTCCTCAGCATCCCAACCACTCACTAAACTCAAGCAAATTCCACCAAATCACCTAATGTGTTCCTCAGCCTCTCCTCTCTATAAACAGGAAGTAGAAATAAAATTGAGACCAAGGGGAAGAGAAACAGAGTGTTGACTAAGAGTTAACCTATTTTATCTTCCCATACTTGGGGAGATTTGGCCAGCTGAAGAGCCCTTCATCCTGGTCCATCTAAACACCTGGAGGACTGCAGCACACCAAGGTCTGGGGTGGGAGGTGATACCGCCCTCCCCAACTCTGTGTTAGGGAAAACGGACTCAATCTTTTGTGAAATAATGTACAAACACATCTGAGAACCCATCTGATTTCTACCTACTAGGTTTCTTCCTCCCAAGCAAACATATATGGTATCTTTTTCAACACTACTTCAATTTCCAACACCAATGAAATGCCCTACAATTCCATTCAATTCAATTCAGACACTAACACTCCAGACTCCACAGGTTTAAGGGCTCAGTCCCACAAGGCTGTCTTCACTTCACAGACCAATTACAAGTATCACGTCCCCGGTTACCCACACTTGTATCCGACCTGGCTGCAAATTCGGGGATTCCCGCATACCCTCCTCATATATTTGATAATTTGCTAGAATGACTCACAGAACTTGGGAAAGTGCTTTCTTTGTCTATTATTATAAAGAATACAACTCAGGAATATCCAAAGGGAAGAGATGCAGAGCGCAAGGTATGGGAAGGGAGACGCAGTTTCCATGCCCTGTCTGAGCAAGCCAACCTCCTAGGAACTCCATGTCTTCAACCCAGAAGCTCCCCAAACCCATCCATTAGGTTTTATGAAGATTTCATTATGGCTTTTCATGATTAAATCAATCCCCAGCCCCTCTGTCCTCCCCAGAAGTTTGGGGGTTGAGCTGAAAGTTCTAGACCTCAAATCAAGGCTTGGTCTTTCTGGGGGACCCGAGGCTTACCACCCTGGTCACTCCTGAAAGTCCAAAGGTTTTAGGAGCTCTGTGTCAGGAGCTGGGCACAAAGACCAAGTATTTTTCTTATTATACCATGCCACCCCCATTATGTTTACGTGGCTTGGAAAACAAACAAACAAAACACCACACACAAAAATTCTAACACCTCCTTAGGGTGCTAGCTTCCTAGCTACCTCTGGCTCTCCCTAGCTGTGTCCTCTCCATATCCCGCTATGAGATGAGACTGACCAGGAACCTTGATTAGTTCTTCATTAGGCTGTTCTACACATAATAAGTTACCCTGTGGCAAACCTCTTTATCTGACCCCTCCAAATAAGCCATTCACAGCAGTCAGCATTCTCAGAACGCTGGCACCCTCTCTTGCCGCTGAAGAACCTTGGGCTGTGCGTGGTAAGGGTGGACTTAAATGGTCCCGGAACTCACTCCCACCTACTCTCATACAGGCATTTTGGGCCGACTCCATAGCCCCTGGGTCACTGATGTCCCATAAAGGAGAAGAGGGTCCCCCTGAGTGGCCAGGGAGACCTGCTTGCTCAAGTCTCTATTGGGAAACTCTCAGAGCTGGGGATCTGGAGACTGAAACGCAAAGCCAAAAATTTTTCTAATTGAAACGGGGTGGGATGAGGACCAATGCGACTGATGGCCTCAGTGCATTCTGCCCTGCTGGCTTCCTGACCCCCTCCTCGGAGGAAAAGCAAAAACACCACCTCAATAGAACTCAGGGAAACAAGGCTTTCCTCTTGGGTTACCCAGTCATCTTCCTTTTGAAGCAGAAACCTCCCTCCCTCCTAGGTAATCTTTGGCCCTCAGGCAGCCTCAGCTAGCGAGGCCTCAAGCCCACACTAGTTGATCTGAAATCCCTGTTTAGGTCCCAGCATGTGACAACGTGCTCCACTCTGATGACACGTTTGGTTTCTAATAATAGAGCAGATGAAGTAATATTGCAATTGATGTTCCCGGGGATTTGATTGGATAAGTGCATAAACTGTGGAGGGGGAAGAGGGTTGTGTGGACGGATCACATTCGTATCCCGGCCCTATCAATGTGCGGGGCCGTGGAGGACGTCAGCGGGCCTGTTCCCTGCGTCCGCCAGTCCCGCCACGGATTCACTTGGGATCCGCAAACAGATGAGCCGGTGGAGACGAGGGATCAAGGCGGCCGCTTAGAGCCAATTGCCTGCTTCAGGGACTGCCAGCCCTTCCAGGCCTAGCAACAGGGGCGGGAGGGGTACGAGGAACCCAGCTTCTCTGCGGGAAGACACTGAGGGGCGCGCGGCACCCCCCACCCACCTCCCCACC
>NW_006289813.1:4088753-4089922 GCF_000327345.1 Myotis davidii | reverse complement strand
CCAGCTCCCGGGCCGGGGCCGGCGATGCTGCTGAGCAGAACTTGACCGAGCCTCCTCCTCGCTGCTAGTGGAAGCGATGCTGCAGGGCACAGCCCGCGCTCCCCCGGCTCTCCTTCAGGCTGAAGGTTACCCACCCGCGCAGCCAGCCCCAGCCCTTTTTTGCTCCGGCTGCTCGGCGCAGGGCAACGACTGGGCCGCCCGCGCCGGGGCGCACTGCACCAGAGGCTTCGGCTTGGTGGATGTGTATGCATGAGTTCTGCACCGAATGGGCGCAAAAAGCGCCCCAGCCGGTCCACCCGCTCCTCGATCTTTCAGATCAGCAAGCCCCAGCTGCAGAGCGGGGAGTGGGAACGCAGGGGCAGCGGCTCCGAGAGCGCCAGCAAGACCCAGCGAACCCTGGACGACTGCAAGATGGTAGGTGAAAGCTGCGCTTTTTTTTTTTTTTTTTTTGAGAAGAGATGGGGGAATCGTGTCTGTGTGTGTTAATCATTTGCTTGAGTACCAGCCACTCCCCCACCCTCAGGCCTCCATGCCGATCACGTGCACATGCACTATTTTTAAATCTGAAGTCCCCTAGATCCGGGGTGACACCCAGGTGGTGATGGCCCCTCCAAGAAGTGCCAGGGCAAGAGTCTTGAGGTCATGCCTCTTCCCCTCCGAGAGTGGTGGAAGTGAAGGCACTGTGATAGGGCTTGCTCCCCCGGGAGGGAAAGGACAGGGCGGTGGAGGGGCTGCTTTGTGGGGAGACAGCGAACAAACCCAAACGGAGTGCCCGGGGGGCCTTGCGGAGGGGCCAGGAGGGGACGAACGGTCCCGTCAGAGGCTGTGCCCCGTCTTCCCATCAGGCTCTGGAGCCTGGGCAGTTCAGTGGTCCCGCAGGACGGGGATGGTGTGCCTCTTACCACCTCTCTGGCCTTTATCAACTTCAAATTCATACCCTTGCTGTAATCCACGAGCATTCTGGAGGAGGGCGCCCAGCCTCGCTGTCTAACAGGCTGGGAGTGGCAATGGCAGTGTTCAACTATGCTACCTTCAGAAACTGAGTCTGAATGGGCGGGGGCCAGTAGGTCCGGAAGCAGAGCCTCCACCACCGGACTTCCCCGTGAAAAATAAACACTTGCCCAAGACAAAGAGCATGTACCATCTTTGTGTTTTAATCTTTAAATAAT
>NW_006289813.1:4086101-4088702 GCF_000327345.1 Myotis davidii | reverse complement strand
GGGGGGAGGCTCCAGGGTCAGTGAAACCCGTTTATGTACACCAAAATAGGAAATGTTCTGAGAAGTGTTTCTTGAAAGAAACTCACTTCTTTTCCAGCTTGTCCAAGAGTTCAACACGCAAGTGGCCCTGTACAGAGAGTTGGTCATTTCTATCGGGGACGTCTCTGTCAGCTGCCCCTCACTCCGGGCGGAAATGCACAAGACCAGAACCAAAGGCTGTGAAATGGCCCGTCAGGCGCACCAAAAACTTGCTGCCATCTCAGGGTAGGAGACTTGGCATTATGTGGTAATTCCTATAGAGGATGCATGCACATTGACATACTTACGGTGGCCGAGGGCTCAGAGATGAACTCTGCAAATTTGGGGTTTTAGCCAATCACCCTGAGATCGGGATTCTCTAAACGACCTGTAGTCCAAATAATAATCAAAGGAAGTATAATCATCAAGATTATTTTGTCATCTGTTGCTAAACATCTGCACAAAGACCTGTGTAGTAAAGAAAATTTTTGCTAAGTCCCAGATTTGCTAAACTATTTATACCATGACATAAATTCCTATGATACCATTTAAAATAAAATCCCTAAAATAAAGTTGTGGATCTAATTTACTCTCTTCACTGTAGAATACAAAAGGAAAGGTAATTTATGCCGTTGGTGGCATTGTAATTGACATATAGCATTATATTAGTTTCAGATATATAACAATGATTTGATATTAGTATACACTGTGAAATCATTACTACAATAAGTCGACTTTAACACTGTCACCATACAAAGTTAATTTTTTTTCTTGTGATGAGAACGTTTAAGATTTACTCTTTCAAATATGCAATACAATGTTATTAATTATGCTTGTCATACTGTACATCTGAAAGGGAAGTTTTAACATAAGAAAACTTTTTAAAGATTGGGATAATTCACAAATCTAACTAAACCTAAGTTGCTTATGCCCCCCAATTATTTTTATGTATTTGTATCACATTTTTGGATTCCCACGCTTATTTTAGGTGATAATATAGTGAGTAAAAACTCTTTTGGGACTCTATCCACTTTTTCCTGATCTCTCAATATGGGGCAAATAGTGATGGATTTTATTAACAGTTCCTATTTCCACATAAGGAAATATAGAACAGAAAGAATTTTTATACAAATATATTGTTTGGTTCAGCTTGGATATAGCCTTTTATCTGTTTATCTGTGTGGATGTGGCTTTATCAGAATACACATGCAAATTAGATCACTTGATAATGTTGCAGAATGATCACTTATAGGAATTATATCTAATTTTCCTTGAAAGAATCATTCTTTGCCATTTTTAATGCCAATATTGTGCATAGTGACTATGATTGGGATGTAAAGATTAGAAAGCCATATGTCGCCTCTCTTAATTACTAGTTTACATTTGATACATTTAAAAACAAGCATTTTCTATCATGAAAATAGATAGAAAATCTATTACATGAATAATAGAGTATACCAATCTACTTGAAGTGAAAGAGAAATAAAATGTTACAAACCTATTTTATTCAGTAAAAGTATAGAGAAGCCTTCTCCTTTTCTGTTTTAACTGTTATACTGTACTTAGCAGGAAGTGAATCTGGGAGTGAATCGAGACAGTGGGAGGAAATTAAGTGTCTTAGAAATTGGGGAAAGAAATGCAACTGTGATACATACCAGAAAGAATGGTTTTCCCTCATTTTTAATCGATAGAGAACTAATGATTCAGAAGTAAAAACAGGTTTAGAACAGATCTTTTTATACTCAGGGCTAAGGAGTAGCATCTTTGTAAACTTTTTGCCCAAGAGTGTATATGGGGTTATATCAGGATTCCTTTTAGTTGGAACTCAAATTGATAACATGTTCTCATCAGAGAAGGTGGACTGGTTCAATTTAGTTTATTTTGTTATATGTGAAATTCAGGTTCTTCTAAGGCTTAGAAAAGGAAGATCCTGAAACTAATGGCTAAAAGTGGAGTTTTGAGGATTTGAGATGGATTTTATTTACTCAGGTTTGTAGCCCTTTGCTCCTTGCTTACATGTTATCTGAGGGTTGATGTTACAGGGGCAGTTTTATAAGAATTAGTGGGGAAATGCTGTTCTTAGAGCTTACCAAGGTCAGGCCAACTCTATAAAATATTCTAAAAAATTTGAAATGTTTTTCTTTTTAAAATAATAATTAAATACAGTTTTACCTTCTTTTTAAAAAAAATGACAGCAATCTAATTGAAGGAAATCCCTTCAGCTCCCCACCATCTGGGCTCCTTTAATGAAGGATGTAATTCCCTGAGCGAATTCCATTCCTCATGCTGCTAGTTATGTGGGCTCTCATTTCAAACTTGATGTGAAGCCTGGAAGGGAAGCTATAGGATTCATTTTATATTAATTTTCTGAAGCAGGTTGGGTAAGTAAAGCAAAGGTTTTTGGGTAACTGTAGAGAGGAAGTCTGGATTTTTTGAGAGCCCATTATTTGCCGGCACACCCCAGCTAACTCATGGAGGGATTATTATCTTTATCCTACACATCGGTCTCAGAGAGGTTAAGGAACTTGCCTAATGGCCACATGCCTAAGAAGTGGCACACCTTTGCTCCAGCCCTATGTTTGC
>NW_006289813.1:4081350-4086059 GCF_000327345.1 Myotis davidii | reverse complement strand
CTCTACATAATGCTGCCTTTCAAAAAAAGTGGTAAAAAGGAATGAAGCGCTGAGACATGCTAATATATGGATGAACCTCAGAAAGAAATGTATGCTAAATGAAAGAAGCCAGCCACAAAATACCACATATTATATGATTCCATTTATATGAGGCACTCAGGGAAAGCAAATCTGTCAGAAACAGAAGTAGATTAGTGGTTGCCTAGGGCTGGGGGTGGGAACAGGGAGTGACTGCAAATGAGCTTGAGGGATCTTTTGGGGGATGGAAATGTTCCAAATTGAATTATGGTAATGATTATGCAACTGTGTATTTACTACAAATCACTAAATTGCATGCTTAAATGCATGAATTTTAAAGTATACCTTAATGTGTGTGTTTTTTTAAAGATGTGATCACCATCACCTCGATTAACATTTGCCTTTCCTTGGCTTTATTCTTCCCTACATATGTAGTTTTTAGTGAAAGGTATATGAGCTATGAGGGATGGGGGAAAGAAAAGTTGGCTCTCCATGCATTCATCAAGATGCCGGTCTGAGAGCTAACATCTAAGCACCAATGTTGGCTCTGTGTAGGATTACAAGTGAGGGAAAGGAATACATGAATTCACTCATTTCTTACCAACAAAGACCAGTCCCTTCCTGTCTATCACCTGATTTGGGCCAGAGGAGAGAGACAAGACTGAAGAAGGACTGAAGCAAGATAAATAGAAAGAGAAAAAAAAGCAATGCATTTGATTTAAACAAACTACAAATGCTTCATCCCTCTTATTCCTGACCAATGGAAAACCCCCAGGACTGGTGACCACAAAAGAAGAAAACTCAGACTGTATTTCTCACTAACTGGCATGAGTATGAAAACCACTGAAACACACACAATTGAAACACTTCTTCACAGACCAAGTACAAGTATCAAGTCCCCAGGTTACCCACACTTGTATTTGTGTCTAGATCTGCAGAAGTTTGGGTATTTGTGTCTAGATCCATCAGAAGCCTTTTCTTTCAAAGGCATCTGGCATTTTCTGGACTGAGGCATCCAGGTGAATCAGAAGTCTCCTCTGCCTGGCTTGATTTACTGCAGTTATTGTACCTTTGCAAAGCTGATCCTCTCCCACGTATTAAAGCTAAGAGGGGCCTTAACAATTAATTGGCAAAAATGATCCCACACTCTTTTAGCAGCAGAATCCCCCCTTCAATCGTAACGTGGAAAGCCAGAATTATAAGGCCAAAGTGATGCTACACTGCTGTGTGGGTATGTGTGTGAGTACATGTGTATTAGTGCCTGTCTTGGCCCTGTCTCCTTGGACTTCCTTCCCCAAATGACTTCTGAGACACCTTCAAAGAATCCCTGGGGCTCCATGGCACAGAGAGAACTAATTTAGCACCCTTACCTTGTTTTATGTTTGAGGAGTCAGATTATAGGAATGAAGTGACTTTAGAGGCAACGTGGTCAAGGAGACATGAGGGTTTTGCAGTCAGGCAGACCTGGGCAACATAATATCTTTTGTGACCTTGATGGAATTTTCCTCAACTTTAAATCTCACTTCGCTCCCTATAAACCAGGTGTCATGCTCACTCATGTGGTTGAGAGGATTAAGGGAGCCGGTATGTGGTGCCCAGCCTGTCCATGGCACTCCGCCAGTCCCAGGCTGCTCTGAGACTGGAACCCAGGTCTCTCACTCCCCGCTCTAGTGCCTGTTCCATCAACCACATCACTTCCTGAGAAGGAAGAGAGAGGAGCACAGCACACCAGCCAGGAGTGACCTGGAGGAGCCCATCTCCTCCAGCAAACCCAAGCGCTTGTGCTATGGCTGGTGAGCTAGTGGCTTGGATTCCTTTTCCTGCACTGCTTCTGTGATGGCTACTGCACTGTACTTTCTCCACTGCCTTCTGCTTGTGTCTGCTGATGAGAGTGAACAGTGAAGTTGAAGTTTGATAATGTGAGAGGCAGTACATTGTGTAATGGGAAAGAGCACTGACCCTAAACCAGAGCAGACCTGGTTAAAATTAGGGACATAGACCTACTGATATGCAAGTTGCTTCACAGAGTGGTAATTGGTAGCCTGGTACCTTGGCTAAGTACATAGACTTCAGAGCTAACCTGCTGGTGTTCACATTTTAGCTGCACCATTTACAAATAGTGTGATTGTGGACAAAGATATTGTTTCTCCTTGCCTCAGTTTTCTAGTCAGCAAAATGGGCTTAATAAGTAACAGGACCCAAGTGTATGGTATTATGATGATTAAATTAACATCCATCAAGCACTTAAAAGACAGTAAATGCTATTATTGTCAGTGTAATTATGAATATGATTTAAAATTTAAGTGGTCAACATGCATTTATATAAAAGTATATTTATCCATCAAATATTTTTCAAATAAATACTTTGGCTGGAATAAATTTTTGCTTACCTTAGTTTCTTACATTGTCTTCTGACAAATTTTCCACGTTGATATTTTCCAGATGGTTATCAAAAAGCCTCTTCTTTACAATCTTAAAAACAATACGGAGATGTGAGGGTTCAAAATGACTTAAGTTTAGAAATATTTTCTTTGTATAAATTGGCCTAGATGCTTCATAAATCATATAATATTTATAAAATCTATTCACCTCCTTCTAGTATGGCTGCGTGACACTGGACACGTCTGTTAAGCTCTGTACATCTCAGTGAGAGGGTTGAACTTGAATGACTTGTGAGTCTTGTGGCTCCAGCGTTCTAAGTTAATTCATGTAGAATCACATTTGTTTACAGAACAGAGCTATGAAAACATGAGCGCTATGGAGGAAGTTTGAAGACAGAATGCCAGAAATAATTTGTCAAGCTGTGAACACAGTATGATCACAGAAAGAATCTTAATTTCCTAATGGCTTTCTGGAACAATAGAATGAATATCCTAGCGACCCAGGCCCACAAATTTCAGGTTTCTTCCCTCCAGCAGTTATTTTCCTGGTCGGCCATGCCTATGTCCCCCTACTTTTCAACATCTCTCTTCTCATTCTTTCTTCTGTTTTATTTATTGGAGGGGGTCTGTTTTAGTTTTATGGGATTCCTACTTGACTTTTCTGCTCTATTTTTTCCAGGCCCACTTCTAGCTGGTTCTTGTCTGTTCCCTAATCTGTTTCCTGGGAAGTTAGGAGGCGGGAAAAGGAGAACAGAGCGCTGGCCAGTCAGTAATGCTCCCTGTCGACACGTGGGCTGAGACAGCGGCCGGCGTGTGGGCTGGTGGAGTACGCAGAAGTGCTCATGGAGGCAGCTTGCTCAGCTTTCCTTGCTCCACATGCTGGAGGAGGCCTGGGGTGTTAGTACAGAGGCCTGGTTGGCAGGCATGCCAAGCCACTCACTCTGTCCTTTAGCTCCCCTTCCTATTACAGGTGTTTTTGCTTTCAAATGTTTAACTCACATTGATCAGTGAAAGGTGAGTTACATCTGCACCAGCAGAACATGCTGTCCATCAGCCATAATGCCGGGAGACAATTCTGTATCAGTTTGCCAGAGATGCAGTCACAGAATATCACAAACTGGGCTTACCCGGCAGAAATGTCTGGTACCTCGGTTCTGGAGGCTAAAGGTCCAAGACCAAGGTGTGGGCAGGGCTGGCTCCTTCTGAGGGCTGGAGGAACAATCTGTTCCTTCCCGTGTGAGTGTGTGTGTCCAAATTTTCTCTTTTATTATGGACACCAGTTATATTGGATTAGAGGCCCACCCTACTGTAGCAGGACCCAATGCTACCTTAGCTTATTACACCTACAATGACCTATTTCCAAATAAGGTCACAATATGAGGTACTGGGGGTTAGGACTTTAACATATGAATTCGGGGCAGGGAAGGCAGACATAATTCAACCTGTAACAAATTCACGTCTGCAGTAGAATGCACACTTTGGCCTGTTTTGCCCAATGGGGATGGAGCTTTGCCCAGATCTACCTACATACTCTCTCAACACCTTCACACAAAAACTCCCAGTGCCCAGTGTTTTCTCTTTTGCGAGACTGCAGCTCGTATTGGGGGTGGGGGTCGTGACCCTGGAATAGAAGGCTTTCTGTGTGAAATGGATGTGCTCACAAAGGTGCTAAATCCCCACTATAGTTAGCACTTTGCTCTCACCAATGCAATTACTGGTTTCCGAAGGTGGAACCAAGATCCTGCCACGGAAGAGAAGGTGTGGGGAGTGAGAGAGGCACCTGACAGCCCACATTGAGGGCTTCACCTTCTCAGGTGTTTGTGGGAGAGCTGAGCAGGTCGTGGTCACCTGGGGGTGCTACTACTGCTACTTAAGGACCATAAGCACACTCTGGAGCCAGCGACAAAGCACGGACTCGCCGGTTAGAGCAGAGTGCTATTATTAGCAACGAAACTGAATGTGACATGGAATCCAGACAAGTGCTCTCTCGTTGCTTGTTGAAATTTAGCCTTTTCATGTTTTAATAATCTAATGGCTTTCACCTTGTTAGAGCCTTCTTGATAGATTTCCAATTAGAGGGAAAATTAGATTCTAAACCAAACTTTAGGAAAATTGGTCACTTTGCTATTTATACTGTGAAGTCCAAGAGAGCATTGGCACCTGGGTGGCAAGCTCGGTGAGGGTGTGTCTTGTTTGTTCATTCAGGGGACTTAGTATTTTAAAATCTATTCTTCAAAGAAACTGTGTCTTTGACATAGACTTTAGTAAGAACTGAGAAATTAGATTAGCTTACAGTTTATGACATTTCCA
>NW_006289813.1:4066081-4081298 GCF_000327345.1 Myotis davidii | reverse complement strand
ACAACATTTTCCACTCACCTCTGTCTGCTGGGTGGTGTTATACTGATAATTAAATAACAATTTTCCATTGAGATTACCTTTTCAATCCATTCTTTAAACTTTTAGCCCTTAAATGTTTAGTTGTGCCTCATCCAAAAGGATAGCCGCATAAATCGTAGCTTCAGAGCGGTAACTGTACCCCCAGTCAGACCATTTATTTCCTCTGCTCTACAAACATGACTTAAAATAAAAATAAAAAAACTCATGGAAAATATTTAATTGCTGTTCTAAATGCATATATATGTAAAATGCTAAAATTGGTGAACAGACTCTTGTTGGGATAAAGTGTCTGAACCTTTAACTAGAAGAGCTGATTTAGCAAATAAAGGTTTTCCATCTAATGGGAAACTCTAGACACCACCAGGTTAGCAAAAATCAGCTTAACATTTGCAGCTGTAGATATATAGTGAACTAGTTTAATTGAGTTGGAGCGAAGGAGGGAAATACACTAATGGGAAGAAGCCAAACCCCTAGCACATTCTTAAGTTCCCCTCCCCCCACTCGTCAGTTACAAAGTCCTATAGTGTTTTATCTTTGTTAGTGTCTAATGTCTCTCTCCTTCATTCCCATTTCTCTGGTCACTCTCCTAATTCAGAATCCTGTCCCCTCAGGCCATCAACTATTGTAGTGCCTCCCAGTTGGTCTCTGTAGTGTCATTCTCTCACCTCTTCTTTTCCATTGATTCACTAGATCCAAACTAAACCTTAAATTCTTTTCTGATCTCATCACTTATTTGCTTTAAAACATCCAAAGATTCCCATTGTCTAAAGCAATGTTTCTTCAAGTGTGATCCCTGGGTTGCTTGTCTCAGAATCACCTGGGGCACCCTCAGTCAAAGAAATGAAATCTCTGAGGAGTGAGGCCCAAAAATCCAAATTTTAACAAGCAACACTCCACCCCCCAGGGGATTCCTGAACATGCTAAAGATGAGGCCTGTTGGCCTGAAGCAGTGATTCTCAATCTGAACCGTGCACTAGAGTCACTTGGGAAGCTCTAAATAATTGCTGATGCCTGAACTCCATCCCTAGAGTTTCTGATTTAAATGATCTGGGATGCACCCTGGGAATCGGGGTATTTTTAAAGCTCCCCAGTGAGCATCTTCATCAAAATGGATTATATTGGGCTTCATTTAACTAAAACTTCAAAAAAGCAGTTGCTCAAAGGCACCAGGGTTGTTCTCTCGCAGAAGAGCAGCCCTGGGATGGGCAATGCAGAAGTTGTCTATCCTCTTTCTGTCGCCCATTCTTAGTTTTCCCCCATCCATCTCACTTTAGGATACAAGATGCTACAGGAGCCCCATCCATCAGCCCAAGTTCCAGACGAGAAGAAAAGTGAAGGGCAAAGGCCCCACTTCCCAGCGAGGTCAGCCCACTTGATGCAGTCCCAAACAAACCTTCCTCCCAAGCTGTGTGGCAGGGCGCCCCTAACCACAGAGAGACTGGGAAACACATTCTTTGTTGTTGCCGAAGGAGGGCTTTATTACTAAAGAAAAGGGAGAGGATGGGTACTGAGAAACCACTAACACAGCCTGTCACAGCCCCCAACCTGTATTCCTGGACTTACCTTTTACTATTGAACTTGTAAATTCTTTACCTACTCAAACTGACTGCTTTTTATTCCTCAAGTGTGTGTAACAGGATGGCCCTACCCTATTAGTCTACATCTATGGTTTCTCTCTGTAAAGGCATACTCTTTAGCTATTCAAAGCAATAATTTACTCGCCTTAATGTCAAGGTCGTACTTGCCATCTCATCATAGTCCACCATGCTCCCCACACAGAAAACCATAACAGAGGGTAGGGTCTCAAATGGAATAAGATTGTACTGCTTTTAAATGGACTCGTGAAAAAGATAAGTGGTTTAGAAAACCATGTGGGAGAGCAGGAAGTTAGGGAAGATGCCTTTGAAAGGGCTCGAATAGAATTTTCAGAAGGCCGGATGTGAAATGGGAGGGGGCCTGCAAGGATATAAGGAGTGGCACTCAAAAAATCAATTTTAGAAAATCTACCTGAGATTGACAGGGACTCTCTAACCCATAATTCCATAAATTATAAACCTATTCAACTTCTATGACAGTATTTCTATGGGGAAATATATTCATTTCCAACTCTGGAAGTCATCTCCTTTTCTGGGAACCTATTCGCAGAACACTCTTCTAGCTGCTAGAAATACAACAGTTCTGAACAAAATAGGCAAGGCTCCTGCACTGATGGTGTAGGACAGTGATGGTGAACCTTTTGAGCTCGGCGTGTCAGCATTTTGAAAACCCTAACTTAACTCTGGTGCCGTGTCACATATAGAAATTTTTGATATTTGCAACCATAGTAAAACAAAGATTTTTGATATTTATTTTATATATTTAAATGCCATTTAACAAAGAAAAATCAACCAAAAAATGAGTTCGCGTGTCACCTCTGACACGCATTGTCATAGGTTCATCATCACTGGTGTAGGAGGATTGAAAATTGCAATCGTCTGAATATTTTGTGCCCCGACCAAATTCATATGTAGAAACCCTAATGCCCAATATGATAATACTGGGAGGTTCGGCCTTTGGGAAGTGCTTAAACCCTGAGGGTGGAGCCCTCATGAATGGGATTAGTGCCCTTATATAAGGGGCTCCAGAGGGCTCTCTGGCCCCTTCCGCCATGTGAGGAAGCAGCAAGAAGGCACCACAAAGACAACCAAACACAACCATGCTGGTGTCTGATTTTAGATTGCCCAGACTCTGGCTGTGAGCAATCCATTTCCATAATTTACAAGCCACCCACCCAGTGTATGGCATTTTGTTGTAATGCTCAAATGGACTAAGACAAAAAGAAACAAGCCAGAGAGAGAATGTTTCAAATAGTGATAAATGCAGTGAAGACAATTAAAAATAGGATGATATTATTAAAGAATGATGGATGCAGGGCAGGAAGTTATTTTCAGATAGAGTATTCCGAAAGGCCCCTCTGAGAAAGTGACATTCTAACTTGATGATCTGAGAAGGAAGCATTTCAGGCACAGGGACTAGCAGGTGTAAAAATCCTAAGATGAACCAACCCTGCCATGTCTGAGGAAAAGAGAAAGACTGGATTACCAGTTTGGAATCATCTTCATCTGCAAGTAACACAGGCCAGATTTTGGTGACTTAATTAAACACATAAGGGTTTATTTTTCTCACATATTTAAAAACCCAGTGTAGGGGACAGCAAGCATTGGTTCATGATTCAAGGATATCAGGACTGAGATTTCTATAGTGCTCCCTGCCTTTTCCTCAAGGCCCCAAGAAATTGTGTCCCTGTGCAAGGCAAATAGGAAAGACAGAGAGCAAAAGGCAAAGGTGTAGCCAATTAAGTGTGCCCCCTTTTAAAGGGCTTTCTCAGAAGGCATATTTCCATAAACATCTAGTTGGCCAGGGCAGTCACGTGGCTGTGCTGGCTACAGGTTATTTGATCTGATTTACATACATCTCTCTCCAAATTTGCTGTCCAGGGAGAACAAAAATACTTTCGTCTGTAAGCCAAAGTGATGCTTCCTGAGGCATCCTTCACAAGCTGGGGGAGACAATCAGGGTAGGGTGCTTGGATGGGAGAAGTGGGGAAAGGGTGCTGGAATGGAGAGAAAGAAGTGCAAGGAGATCCCTCAGCACCTCCCTCTCCTTTCTGCCCATCTCCGTGTTAGTTTGTAGCTCATTCATATATCCATTTAACATTGAACCACCCATTATGGGCCAGGCTGCATGCTAGGCTTTGGAAGTATAAAGATAAATAAAACACGGCCCCTGCCCTTGGGGACCATATCACCTAGAATCTGTGTAAGGACAGACCTATAAATAAATCATTGCAAAACAGCGTGGTCTGTGTGGTTTTAGAGATACACAGATGATAGCGTAGAGGCATAAAGGAGGCAGCCATCAGCTCCGCTTGAGTGGGTGTAGCCAGGAGAGACACTTCAGAAAGGGCATGCTGCCGCCTAGACTGGCTCTGAAGAGCAAGTAGCAGTGTCCTTTCTCTTATGTTTGTGTGGCCCTCGGCCTCCTACAATGAGTAAACCTCAGGGGACACTATTTGTCTGCCTTGATCCAAGGGAAACAGAAATAGGAGTTCAGATGTGTGGAGAAGCAACTCATGTGCTGTACCCTTTGAACCTATTACTCCACGAGTAAATGAGTTCATCTGAAATATTCACTTAGAATCCAGTGGGATAATGTGTTCCCAACGTGCCCCTGTCCTTCTGTCCTTCTTGGAGGGGCCCCAGGATTGACCAATGTGCTTTCCTTCCCTTCCACTGCCACGGGCTGTTATTTCCACTTAGAGTCTCTCCTCCCCTGGACATACTGCAGGACAAGGGTCTCTTTAGCCGGCAAATAGCTGATTTGAGGGTTTTAAGTTTCCTCAGTTAGAAAGGAAAGAAAGGGAAATAACACAGGATGGCCCCCCTGAAGCCGCCCCAGAGAATGTGAACTGATCCTGGCTCCGCATTCCAAACACCTCAAGCACTTCTCCTTGGGCCCCGAAACTTTCAGACTTTCTTCCTCCATATGCCTACTCAAGTTGCTCCATCCTTGACACCTCCTCGTGTGTTTGTCTGAGCCAAGACTAGAACTGACCACGCTGGGTTAGACATGGCCTCAGGTCTAGGAAGACTGAATTCTGGGTTTCAACACCGACCTGCTTCTCCCCAGGAGAGGACATTTGAGGAGTGGGTTACACCATTATTACCACAGGGACACTGTCCTCCCAGGGCCACTCCAGGACACCAGTGAGTACTGGGGTGAGAAAAGAAATGGAGGGAAGGGTGAGGAGTGATACTAAGTGTTGGAGGGGCTCAAAGGAAAGACAGCTTCCCACTAGGGAGAGGGGGACATTCAAGAAAGTTACATTGAGGCTGGGAGAAAAGAAAGCTTCAGAGGAAATGAGACTGGGAAGAGACTCCCAGACCAATCTCAAAACACCATTTGTTCATATACCCAAAACCCTTGTTAGTAAATCCATAGGAACTCCTGTTCCTCAGCAAATGGAGTTTGAAATCATACCAGGATTCCTCTAAATTGCCCCCCTCGTGGGATTTTCAGTCTTTGGCCAAAATTATGGCATGTTAGAGCTTCAGGCTCAGAGTTTTAGACTCTTATTCCCTTCAGTGGGACTAATTTTGAAGCAGTACAATTTGGCTTAGAATTCTTATTTCCATTCTTGCCATCTACTCACTGAGCTGAGGAATTATGTAAAGTGTTTTTTGTTTTGTTTTTTTCAGTATCAAGAAACAGATAATTTCTGATTTTTCATCTTTTAATATCATTCCATCACTGTGGAAATGCCTTATTTGTCTTAGAATTAAAGAATAAACCATTCCCCCTCACCTGCACCCAAATATTTCTGAGAATGAAGTACATTTTCAGCTACCACATCTGTTCAGGCTGAGTGTGGCTTTAAATTATTTCTCTAAAATTTAGTATCAGGTTATTATTGTACAGGCATCAGTGTAGCTCTGATGTGGAAATGTGAAATGAGTTCAGATATCTATTTAGGTGTAATCTTTGCAAAAGAAATATCATCAGTATTCATTCTGGGAAAATCGTGCTTCATACTTCAATATTCCAAAGGCATTCTCCAACTTCTGAGAAGGCAATTCTGTGGGATGTGAGGGGGAAAGAGGCAGGAAAGGAGGATGAATCAGCTGGAAAGGAAAAAAGAAATTGGGGAAGGAGGAACTAATTTGTTCTTTGGGAACTATGTTGATTAAGGAGTCAGTACTGCCAAAAGATAAAGGAATGAGTTGAAAGGGAAATAAAGGAGAATGAAGCCGTGGGGTTCGTGGTTGGAGGCAGTATGTAATTCAAGGCCTCCCAATTCAGGTCCACTGGGGCCCAGGTAGGCGATGTCAAAAAAGTGAAGAGGCCCAGGTGGGGCCGCGGTGAGCTGGAGAGCACACACCTGCAGAAACAAAGCAGGCAGCTGCCACGCAGGTTGCTGATTCCCAGGTGGAAATGTGGGCCAAATGTGCCATATTTTTGCTTTCTTTTTCTTTTCTTAAAGGAATCCATGAATTCATGCGTGTGTGTGAAATATCACAATTTTAAAATGTTGACTGATAGAAAATATTTGCCAACCACAAGGGGACCCCAGCCATTAGTGTCTACCTCTTTAATGATCATCTGCTTGCTTGTGCTGGATGCTTGCAGATTGTTAGATGTGCACAATAAGAAAAATGCCAGGATGTCTCATCATTTCTGTTTGTATTAGTATCTTTGACCTGTATTACCTTCTTAATTTCTTTGTTGCTTTCAGAATGGCACACCGAGTGTTAAAATGTCACCACCTGTCACTCATTTTAATAAAAGAAACACCTACCAAATACAGAAAAAGAGGGGAAATATATTCTGGCCTTGAATTGTCAGTTAATTAAGGCAAACATATTTAATGAGCTTTATGAATATATTAAACATTTCTGGAATTAAAGCTAAGGCTAGAAATTCCTTCCCAGTATTCGGTGTGTCCCTAGTCCAAACTCAGGATCCAGTGTAGCCCAGGGGATCATCCAGTTTTCTCTTGCCCTTCCCCCTCCCTCCACCTCCCTCCCTCCAACAATTGGAATAATAGCTACTGGAACCCATATGCCTTCCCAGGTGGTCTCATGATGACCCTCATGCTCCCTACCATGGCAAGGATTCCTTGGGCCTATAGCTTTAGAGCTAATGGGGGTATTGTATACAATTCCTTGACTTCCCAGAGCCTTAGAAACTCCCAAGAGGTATGCTTACCCTTAACTGAATAAATAGAACTCACTATCACTATGGATAACTAGTGCTTTACAGGATGCAAAGTACACATGTCATGTCATTGAATCCTTTCTATACCATTATGAGCTGGGAATTATTTCCCCCGTTTCATATATGAGGAAAACTGAAGTTCTGAGAGGTGAAGTATCTTGGCTTTGGCCACTTAGCCTGGAAGGGACTAAATTGGAATGAGAAGCTAGGCCTTCTGGTTCCAGGCCACAGCCAGCCCTGTCCACTGCCCCTGACCACTCCCCCGCATCCTCTGTTATTTGCCTTTAAGGAATTTCTATAGAACCAGAGCAGACACCATGCAGATTCTTTTCTCCCCTGTGAATGGACAAGCATCTCCTCTGCTTGTGTTCCCTCCTTTACCATCAGTGCATGTTCTGATGCAGACGGGAGGCTCCAGATCACAGGAGGGACAGCAGGGAGTTCCCAGGAGCAAATCCCCCAGAAGGGAGAAGGAATCAGCACTTTGCTATAATGTCTACGGGACTGGTGTTTTGGGTATAGCAAGGCCCCTAAACTCTTCCCAGCCCAGGCCCTGGGATGGAACCTGTGTGCATGAACCAGAAACTGAATCACTCAATGCTAGAGCTTTGCAGTCCAATTAACTTTGCTTCCAGATGCTTCTCTAAATAAATGGAAGACAGAGCAAGCTGTCTTTTTCTAATTCTCAGTCTCTGACCTGGAGAAGTGGTGGGTAAGCTCTGTGTTCCCAGCCTCAGGGTACAATTTCCAGCTCCACTGTACCAGGAAGGGGAAATGACAGGATGGCCAAGTTCTAGTCTGACGGGCACCTCTGTGGCTCAGGCCAGCTTACTGTGGCAGTGAGCAACAAGGGACTGTTTAGATACCTACCAGTGTATTGCATAAAGACAGCCCCAGGGTTCTTGGAGATACCTGGGGAGGCTGGCTGCCACCAAGCGGGTGGGGGCTCAGGGCTGAGAGCTGAGGGCTCATGCCAAAGGGCTGTGTAGCTGTGAGTTCAGGTGGTGAGAGGCTCAAGCTATAGCACCTCATCTGCCCCAGCTCTTCCCCTGGGCCAGTTCTAAAGCAAACATTCGGAACTCTCAATCTGACGGTTACAGTCGAATAAGAACTTTTATTTCAACTCTCAAGAAAAATACCCCATGAAAACTGGCTAAGATGTCACCAGAGTAACATACATGGATGCCGTTAGCACAAGAAAGAATAGTTGTCGGATGGTTCGAGTTCCCTCTTTAACTCATAGTAGTGATGCTAATAGGATCCTAGGAGACCTCTCTGTGTGGTCTCGATTCCAGAAGCCATGGTGCAGAGCAGTGATCCTAACCCTGCAGCACATTTGAACCCTAGAGGAGCTTTGGGAAATACTGATACTCAGCTCACCTCCAGATCCATTAAATCAGAATGTCTGTGCTGAGGCCTAGACATGATTTTTAAAAAATCTCTGTCAGTGATTTAAGACCCTGCAGTAGGGGTTGAGAACCACTGGTGTAGAAGAAAGAGGCCCACACTGGTAATCAGGTTAAAGTTTTAGCCAGGCTTTCAACTGGGTCATTTTGATCAATTCTCTTCACTACTCTGGGCTGTAGTCTTCACATAATTTCTAAGTTTTCTGTAAGCTGCAATGGTGTATGTACAGTACAGCATCACTTGCAACAGTGGAAGATAAGAAATGTTCTATTTATCCAAATGGGGTTAAACAGATAACAATATACCCGGGTGCTAGAATACTATGCACACATTTAAAATGACATTAAGTGAAAAAAGGCAGATTATAAAACACTTTTACAGTATGACTCCATTTTTCAAAACCAAACGAAGATTATATAACTAGATATAATTGCAAGAATGTACACCAAAATCTTTACAGTTTTTCCTTTCTGAATAAGTGACTTTCATTTTCTTCTTTTTATAGATCTGTTTTCTATATCCTCAGTACCACCTAAATAACCTGTACTAAATATTAAGGGGGAAAATCTACTCACACGTCAAGCCTTGACTATCTAGAAAATCTCAAATATAATTACACTTGGGTATGCAGATTTCTAGGTCTTCTATTCCTTTACCTGCAAAAACCTGATGCTTTGCTTTTCCTCTAGGTTACCTACAAAATTCGCTACCCTTAGACTTGTTCTTCCTGATTTGGAACTACTGTTCTAAAATATATATATAAAAGTATTTCTCCTGCAGTATTTGTTCTGGGTCCTGATGGGGCTGTCCCATTTCACTGGTGAGAATAATTAGAGAGAAAACAGAAGTGCGAGGGTCAGGAGGACAGAGAGCCGGGAGAGAAGGCTTTTGATCTGTTTTTCTTCCCCAGAGCCTTCTGTCATATTTTTGCCTGGTTGTGGTGGTGGTTATGAAGATAAAATGAGAGGCAGCAGTGAAAAGACGTAGCACACATTTAGGCACACATTTAGGAACAAATGTTGGTTCCTTTGTGCATGCCTCTGAAGGGAATAACTTAGCTACTTACCGAATGTGGGACCCCAGAGCATTCTCATCCCCAGCAAGCTTCAGTTTCCGCTCCTGAAAAGTAAGGATAATAATAGTGTTAACCTCACTGGATTGCTGTAAGGTGATGTCGGTAAAGCATTAAGCAAACATCAAATACATCCATGAGTAATACATTCAGCTGTTATTATTATGCCTTATTCAAGTATTCCTTAACCAAAATACCTCACAATATTGATAAGACTTTCATTGTAATCCAGAAAAAGAGAATTGTTAAAGCTTATGGCTTTAACAGTTTGGGGTAGGAATAATAAAAAAAGATTGGAAGATTATATTTTGATTAGAAATGTATTTTTTGTCATCTCAGTCCTAAAAAAGAAGAGTATTATTTCAAGTGTTGAATCCTCTGCGGTTTGACACCAAGAATAGAATATTTCATTTCAGAAAGAATGCCTTAGAGAAATGATGAGCCACTGATAAAGGCGGTTACACTAGAAAATGACTTTGAGTTTAAGGCAAGTATTTTTCTGTTATAAAAGTGATTAGAACTTTAAAAACGTTTTCAAAGCAACACAGCATATGCACATAGTATAATGAATGTATCTTGACTTTTCTTGTCAAGGTTAAGATTCAAAAGAACCAGGACTAGGTAGAGAAATGTGGGGTGGGGGGACTTTATCAATTCGCAAGCTTTGTTGAAATAGAGTATGAGAACAGCATTGATCAGTGGTCCCCAATTTGTGATGCCCATTGGAATCACCCGGGGAGCTTCAGAAAGTACTAGTGCCTTGGTCCTGCTCTTGGAGACTCTGATTGATGTGGTAAGGGTGTGGCCTGGGCACCAGAATTTATTAACTATGCTAGGTGATTCAGCTGCATAGACAAATTTGAGAACTACTGGCATAGACAAAGGATCCACCTGAGCAAACGTGCCCCACCCTGGGCCTCCCTTCCTCTTTGCTCAAAGGGATGCTTCCAGGGTGTGGCAATGAAGAGTGGCCCCCACATGGGACTCTCTTTCCTTTCCCCCTTTTCCTGCCCTCTGCTGAAGAGCTACACCAACTGCCCCCAGAAATTTATGTTACATCATCTAAGACCAATGACCAGATGTCAGACTTAGCCCTTGCTGTGTCAGCCCGATGACACCTCCCCTTGTCTGCATCTCCCCCTCAGTTTCCACAGCCTTCCTCCAGTGGTGCCTGCGTCACATGACCAGAAAACTTCCATTTACATCCACTAAGAGCTTCCTTGGGTAGGACCTCACTTTATACTAAATGACGTCGGTAAACCAGGAAAACATGTTTTAACCACTAATTTTAGTTAGAAGCCAAAGTTCTTCGATGGTGGCCTCAAAGGACCTGGTGATCAATAAGCAAATGAGCTGTGGTTTGAGCTCTGCTCATTGTGTGTGTGTGTAAGAGAAACAGGTTCTGAATGGAGAACAAGGAAGTTATCTACTCATCTTTTTAACATAGTTTAAGTTTTCTACTGCTTACACTGGAATAAGGTATTTTTTAAAACTAGAATTTGAAGTCACCTCCCAGGCTATATCCAAAACAGAAAAACAGGAGATATACTATAACAAATGTGGATTATGTGCAAAATGAGATTAAACAGAGGAGATTTTGTTGGCCTGGAATAATAAAAATAGATTTAAGATTTAAAAGTGCCTTCATGATAAAAATAATCTCATATTGCCCATAAAACATATGTACCTCTGTGATATTTTTATTCGTGTGCTGTAAGTGAAGAAATGGAGGTTCGTAGAGATTAACTGTCTTGCCCAATGTCACACAGTCAGTAAATGGTAGGGTCAGTATTTGATTCAAAGGCCACTAGACTTGCACTGTGCCAGGACTGAAAGAATACAAATAGTGTCTGCAGATAGCTTAACTTTATTAGATAAATAAATTTATCTTCATTTTATTCATTATTGCCAGGAATAGGCTTATCTCTGTTACTGATCAGTAATTGAGGAGATGTACTAGTATTAATTACATTCGTGTGTGTTTTTTTGTTCTTGTTTTTATAAGCAAGAGTAGCTAGCTCTAAATATTTTAAACAAATAGGAGGAGTTATTGGAAGGTTATGGGGGGGAGGGACAGATCGTACAATCAAATGGGGAAATTTGAGGGAGGGCTTAGAAAACTGACGTGAACCAAGAAGACCCTATAGACTGCATAGCAGAAACAGGCTAGCTTAGACCTTGCTCTAGCCAATGCTGATGGACGCTGCTGCCCAAACCAGTCCTAGCCATCCCTTCCTCTTAGATCACACCCTGCGGCTTCAAGCGCTGGTAGGATTGCCCAGTTGGTCCCTAAGCATCCTGTCTGCAGGCAGGGGAGGGAGGCTCTCTTCCCTTCACCTTCCAGAGTGGAAAGCAGGACATTGTGACTCCTCAGTGCCACCGATGTGGGGACTGTCCCAACAGAGAGAAGGGTTGAATATGGGCTGGCCAAAGAAATGACAAATGCCCCTACAGAACAGCACTAGTTTTAAAAAATCTCTCTTTTTCTTTCAGTCTTAGAAAATCTTATAAGGGAGATTTCTAAGGAAAATCACAAGCTACTGTAAAAACAAGAATATCTTTATTCTTTTAACTTTAAAAATCTGTTTAATCACTCAAAGTCATTGGCGACATCAGTCAATTTGCACATAGAGAGTAAACTTCTGCAGCTGGGGAGCTTGTTAGGCGGTCTGTGGGGGCATACTCCCTCTGGTTAGCTTTCTAACCCAGCTGCAGTGCATGCAGAAGTCCCCGTGTAGTAGGGTTAGAGCGGCTCTCAGCCAGAGTCTGGAAATACCCTCCTAGCTCCGCGCTTAACTCAGCTGACACTTTATAACACACTTTTCTATGTACCAAGCACTGAGGTTTTTTGGTACCTGGTTCTGGGAATACAAAGATAAAATATTCATAGGTCCTGGAAGCAAATCTAGTTTATGCATGTGTGTGTTGGGTGTGTCCTTGCATGTATGACTTTGAATGTGTGTAGGTTGCAATGCAAGAATTACAGAGAACCCAATTTTCAAATCACCTAGGGCAGTGGTCGGCAAACTCATCAGTCAACAGAGCCAAATATCAACAGTACAACGATTGAGATTTCTTTTGAG
Source organism: Myotis davidii (assembly GCF_000327345.1). Lineage (NCBI taxonomy): Eukaryota > Metazoa > Chordata > Mammalia > Chiroptera > Vespertilionidae > Myotis > Myotis davidii. The sequence goes on along the minus strand of NW_006289813.1, from coordinate 4,068,944 downwards.
AGCCAAATTTTTTAAACTTAAACTGTATAGGTAGGTACATTGTTATTAACTTAATTAGGATATTCCTAAGGCTTAGGAAGAGCCACACTCAAGGGACCAAAGAGCCGCATGTGGCTCGAGAGCCACGGTTTGCCAACCACAGACCTAAAGGATTTTGGTAGTTTATAGAATCCCTTTATCAATAACACTGAGTACCAGAGAGACTAATATGTTGAGACAGCATTAAATGTTTTCATCATCTTTAAAGTTCACCTCCTGCTCCGTTTTTTTATGTCCTCTTTGCTACATGCATACACACACAACTAAAAAATGAAAACTCCTTATTGGTAGGTAAGTACTATTTTGAGAGAAAAATCTCAGGTCTTGAAAGATTTTGTTTCATAAATATTTCTGTCATGCTTACTGTCTTTCAAAAAAATAAAGAGGAGGGAACTCACCAAAGACACATTTATACTTAAAGTCAGGCTAATTCGGGTGATAAAACCTGAGCCAGAGCCATGTATAGGAAGAGCCCAACAATGACTTAATGTTATCATTGTTTAAATCTTTTTCCAGACAACGCAAACACCGCCACAATTTGTTGTAATATCCTCTTTCCTGAAGTTGTACCGGGCTTGTATCCGCTCAGTGTCTGTTTTCATAAACCAAAACAGAAGGAGCTGCCCAGAACAATGAGGCTTCATTTGCAAAAGCTTTGTAAAGATGGGCTGTAGAAAGAGCCTTTACTCTCAGGAGAAATTGTGTAAATACCTCTTCAAGTGTCAAAATATGAACCCTTTGTTTCTGGAAGTTAAATGATGGAGCATCAATGTTTGCTTTTCTAGGCGTTTAGAAGGCCATTTCCATTTAAAAACAATACGTCTAGTGATCTAGTCTCTCACTTCACAGAGAAAATGAAAGCATCAGTCCGCTCAAATACCTCTGTGAAGAATGGAAGTTTCTCCAAGTTCCTCATCCCTGGGGGCCTCCTCTTACCTTTAGTCCCCATCAGATCTTCTCTGGGGAGCCTGGAGCTCTCCATGTCCCCACACCCCCTTGCCAGGCCGTTCTGCTCTGGCAGGTCTGGGGAGCAGGGGGCCTTGTCTGCTGTTGGGTCAGCCCGTGCTGCAGCCTGAATCACTGATGTCACCAGACTGCTCCCTTCAGCACTGCTCTTGCCTCTTGAGACTCTGGAACTTCCTCAGAGCTTCATTGCCTACACAGACTGATTGAAATCTGGTCTGCCTCCCTTGTGCCTTCACTTCCCAGAGCACTGCTAACTTAAACCTCTGTTACCAGGTCATCTTCCCTGCTGACCAGCCAGTCCCTGGCTGGCTGCCCAGAGAGCTCTTCCATAGTGGTATATGGTCCACGTGATAACCATACCACCTTCCTGATTGGGCCCACATGTAGCCCCTTGGTTTCTGTTCTCTTGAGTGGAACATCCCTCCACCCCCCACCCTCCACACACCTACATTCAATTCTCCTCTCATTGCTCTGAAACCTCATCAACCTTTTGTTGCTTTAGAGAGGCTGATGTGGATGATGATACTGAAACTCAGCCAGGAGGAATAGGCCTTTCTATCACCGGTTGTACTAACGAATGAGAAGCTATGGAAACCTCTAACACTAGGTTCTAAAGCAATGGCTCTATTGTCCAGATTTCATGGACTTTGAAAAGCATATTTGATCAGGTCCCCAAATATCCCCTAGAACAGGTGTTCTCAACTGTGGCTGCATATTAGAAACGCCTGGGAAGCATTTACAGCTTGTGATGCTCAGGCCAGAGCCCACATCAGTTACATCAGCATCCCTGGAGTGGACCCGCGCTCCCCAGGTGATTCCAAAATTAAGAACCACTGCCTTTGCCCCGCTAGCATGGCTCAGTGGTTGAGTGTCGACCTATGAACCAGGAGATTGTGGTTCAATTCCCAGTCAGGGCACATGCCCAGGTTGCAGGCTCAATCCCCAGTGCGGGGCGTGCAGGAGGCAGCCAATCAATGATTCTCTCTCATCATCGATGTTTCTCTCTCTCTCTCTCTCTCTCCCTCACCCTTCCTAAAAAATAAAATAAAATAAAAGAACCACTGCCCTGGAAAATGGCAGGATTGGAAATTAAACATAAAGATCAACGCCTGATATGTTTTCTTCCCTATGAACTTGATGACCTAGAAGAGACCTGGATTTAAGAACAATTTCACACGCATTCAAAGCTTTATGCTTCTTTGTCCTTAGACACATTGAAGTAACACTGTATTATCAGTAGAGGTTGGAGGTCACTTCAGTCTTTTTTCCTCACGGCTATTTCTGAGCTACAGTTACTCTTTCAACAAAGATTTATGGAGCACCAGCCATGTACCAGAGACGGGTACCCCAGAAACTAAAGCAGATGTGACATGCCCTCATGGAATTTATATTTTTAGAAAACATATATGATAACATAAACGAGATAATTACAAAAGTGGTGTGTGTACAAAGACAATAATGTATGAAAGGATAACGTGACAGCAAGTGTGTCCCATCCAGGGGCAGGGAGAAGGCAGCTGTCTAAGGAAGTCTTTAGGTGTCCAAAGACATCGTTTCTGAGGGGTGAAATATGAGATATTTGAGTTATAACCAGAATGGTTAAAGGAGCTGGTCATGTGAAGATCTGGGGCAGAGCATTTCAGGCAGAAGGGGAGCAAGCGCCAAGGCCCTGAGGCAGGAACACAGTTGGCGAGTTCCAAAACCTGCCAGACCGTAGTGCGGTGAGAGGGTGGGGGAGCAGGACAAGACAAGGTCAAGGATGGGGTTAAGTGGTGCTTAACTTTCGAATCACCTGGCCTTGTTAGGTCACAGGGAAGAGTAGGTTTGATTTTTTAAAAAATGCAGTTAAAAAGCAATT
>NW_006289813.1:4057222-4066023 GCF_000327345.1 Myotis davidii | reverse complement strand
GGGAGCTCAGTTGCTGGGGTGATAGTGGCTTATTTTAGAGGTATTGTTTTAGAGGTAAGGCCAGAAGGACCTCCAGATGGATGGAGGGTTGGAGGGGGTGGGGTGAGAGAATGAGGGGAAGGGAAGAATCAAACAGGAATCCTTCGCTTTTGGCCTGAGCAACTGACTGGATGTCAGTGCCACATGACGGAACAAGAAGGTCTGGGGGAGGCGCACTGTGAGGGATGAGAGAGCAAAAATCCAAAGCTCGGTTGGCACATCATAACTTTGAAATTCCTTTAGGCATCCATTAATACCCATTAGAGCAGTGGTTCTCAACCTTGGCTGCACATTAGAATCACCTGGGAATCTTTTTAAAATCCCGATTTTAAATCCAGAGGCCCAGAAATCAGGATTAAAAAGATTCTCCCAGGTGATTCTAATGTGCAGCCAAGGTTGAGAACCACTGCATTAGAAGCTAATGTCCATTAGGGCAAGTCTGGAGCTCAGAGGAAAGGTCAGAGCAGTAAATTTAAATTTGGAAGTCATGGGTATGGAGGTGGTATTTAAACTTTGGGCCTGGGCGAGTTCACATAGGGAGATGATGTAGATAGTAAACAGAATACAGTGAAGGACTGAGCACTAAGGTACTCTGAAAGTTTTGCAAGAAAAAGAGAGCAGTAAAGGAGATGGAGGAGAGGCCAGGGACCTGGGTTTATAGGGCTCTAGTGGTTCTCAACCTTGGCTGCACATTAGAATCACCTGGGAATCTTTTTAAAATCCTCATTTCCAGGCCTCATCCTCTGGAAATTCTGTTTCTTTGTTACTAATGTTGTGGTCCCAACCCATAACAAAGAAACAGAATTTCCGGAGGATGAGGCCCAGAAATCAGGATTTTTAAAAGATTCCCAGGTGATTCTAATGTGCAGCCAAGGTTGAGAACCACTGCATTAGAAGCTAATGTCCATTAGGGCAAGTCTGGAGCTCAGAGGAAAGGTCAGAGCAGTAAATTTAAATTTGGAAGTCATGGGTATGGAGGTGGTATTTAAACTTTGGGCCTGGGCGAGTTCACATAGGGAGATGATGTAGATAGTAAACAGAATACAGTGAAGGACTGAGCACTAAGGTACTCTGAAAGTTTTGCAAGAAAAAGAGAGCAGTAAAGGAGATGGAGGAGAGGCCAGGGACCTGGGTTTATAGGGCTCTAGGAGTCAAGGAAAAGGTGTCTCAAGGTGGAGGGTGTGATAGTTGTGCCAAGTGCTGCTGATGTATGAGAGGACGACAGGGAAATCCATGGATTTTGTGGGAGACAGGTTTTTGGTAACTCTGACACAAGCAGTGGGGTCAGGAGTTCAAACTAGAAAGTCAAGGAGACAATGAGAGGTGAGGAAGTGGAGACCGTGGCTATTGACTTGAGTACAAGAAGTTTTGCTGTGCCCGGAGGCATGTAGTTTCTTCCCGTTCTCTTGTCAGGGCACAAGTGGATGCATTAGATGCCTGATCCCAGGTGAACGTCATGTATTCAGAGAATCCCCTGGTTGGAATAATGGCCTTCAGAAACCTGCATCAGTGCTCGGGGTGGAACTGGTTCTGTGCTCACCCTATGCAATAACTTCTCAAAAGATGCTTCTTACCAGGCCTGCCTCTCCAGCTAACCATCATAACAAAAGAGCAAAATATATGGTTAGCTTCAAAGCTGTAAATAAAGATTGGTCATTAAGTGACAGGAAAGGCTACCTAACATAGAGAGATTTGATATTAAAGAGCATAATAAAGCTTCCTCACATTCCTATCTCCACTTAAAACTTGAATAAATTCATATGGCTTTTTGGGTGAACTAGATTCTCACCTTCCCTACATAGCACGTAGGATTCTTCTTTTTGGAGATTAAACAGTTTTGCTGGCACCTTTGAAGTGTGACCTCAAGAAGCAAGTGGATGTGTTTGGCCAGTTACTGTCAGTTACTGTTTTAAAAAGCAAAAATCTAGTCTTTTTGGAAAGAATCTTGGGGATCAAAATGGGTAACAGTAAAAAGTACTCAGAGACTTAGATGTCTGGGAATCCATATGGACAAGCCCTTTGGGGTACAGTCACTACTGAAGTGAGTTACTATAGAGGTACCTATGTAAGTCTCTGTTGTACAGAGGAGGATCATTTGTAACTCTCAAAGTCAAAATAGTCTTGCCCTGGATAGCCGTCCTTTTAGAACCCGAGCCCAGAAGTTTCTTCAGGAGGTAACATCCTAATTAGACAGTAAGCAATAGCCAAAAAAGTAGCTCATGATCTTGGAGCAGGGCCAAGTTTGAAAAACAAAGCCTGTGGCCATAGCAGTATAAGGAAAATCGTTCTGATTTCTGTGAGCAAACCTCAGATGGGAGCAAGAAGTAGTGCGCATGGGAGGAAATAGAGAAGTGTAGGAAATTCTTACAGGGACTATGTGAGGAATCTAGTGGGAATCCTATACCTGGAGTGGGGGGAGCCTGGAGAAAAAGAGATTGCGTTAACCAGGGTGATTATGTCCCTTATGGTGTATTGCCATGTACAGTCACAACAAAAAATCCAAATATGTTGAGTAGCAGCAGCAGCCGTAGTGGTAGTAGTTGTAGGATGAAAATCTTGGTCCTATTTGCCCTTATGGCTGCAACTCTTTGTGCAGAGGACTGATTTCTCATCGAGACAAGGAGCGCATATCACACACATTACTTTTCAAAACAATGTATAAAAGCATACCTGTAGTCTGTCAATCAGCCTACATTTCAAGTCCTATAGATATTCTTTTTAACTGACGTTCACTTCCTCGAGTCACTGAATTAAAGGAAGCTCTCCATTCTCTCTGTGAATTCTTCTGACTAACGCCCGTGTTAGCAAGCATCTTCTAATCCCCGCCTTGGACCTCTGTCCCTCCAGTTGGGTTGTATGCTTATCAAGAATCAGTTATATTGATTTATGTTTCTGCTGTAATTCTGATTAAATATAATCTGATAAAACAGGAGGGCCAAAAGAGAACTGTTCCTATAAAATTAAGTAGTCGAATACTTTAAAAAGTGACCATAAAAGTGAGCGTGTAAGAAAATAATTGCTATCAAATTAGGTGTGAACAAGATAACTGTAAAAGGCTATGAACAATAATGATGAAATTCTAGGAGGATTCTGTACTTGGGGTACCTCACAAAATATCTTTAAGTTATGGCTGTACCTCAAAGAAACTGAAAATGGAAATTGGAGATGATGTGAGATGGGTGTGGTTTTTGCCAGATGAGAACTCCAATCAATAGATCCATACTCAAAGGCAAGACTTTCATCAGAAGATTGGTGGATGCGTGTATAGTTATCAAATAACAGTTTAAGATAGAGTTATAGCTGACATTAATCCCCAATTGCCAGCCTCAATGACACTGGGTAAGAGAGTTTCTACTGTACCTGCTAGGGATGTTCATTTTGGAGTCTCAGCTTTACTTCTCACTAGAAGCTCAGCTACAATCATTTATGTTCAAGAGAAATATCCTAGGTATATGTTAGACACAACTTTCTCTAAGTTCTATGTCTGGCTCAGTCAGATCCCCAGAAAGCTACATCACAGGACTATTTTGCTCTAGATTATTATGGAAATTCCTTTGCAGAAATGTGATTTTAGCGTTAACTCTTGACTTTTATTGAGGTTCCATAAAAGAGATGATTGTGTGAAGAATACCTCTGTCTAACTGCTGTATAAGCTTTCTAATATAGATGGTAAGCCTCATACTTGAAGAACCACATGATAAACCTCACTCAGTGTTAAATGCCTAAAGGCAGCCACATGGGAAGAGTGGGAAAGACAGGAAAGGAAGAGGAGAGAAATCATAGCCTTAGACATAACCATCTCAGCCAACCTATAATAATAAAAGGGTAATATGCTAATTAGACCGGACATCATTCCGAACGTCCTTCCTGATGAAGCCAGCGTCAGATTGAAGCCAGCCCGGGTCCCAGGTGCCTGCCAGAGGGAAGCCGGTGCCAGCAGCTAAGGGAAGGAAGGCCTACTCTTGCACGAATTTTCATGCATTGGGCCTCTAGTTAAATATAAAACTCCTTTCCTCCTCTGCTTTAACATGTTTTCTTGTGGATTTATGAATTTTAATTAAAATTTGGTAAACCTAATCAATATGCATTGCTTTATCCACACAACCTAAACCATATATATATAATCAATTTCAATTAATATTATATCAAAATTTTGAATGCACCTATAAAACTTAATTTTTCAGCTTCAAAAATCAACATTTCCCCAATTTTCCCTTTTAGTCCCCCTACTTTATTTTTTTTTTACCTTTTAAAATTTTATATAACTCACATATACTAAAATTCAATTTTTTGTTGCACATTTCTATGAGGTTTGGTAAATGCATAGAGTTGTATAAGCACTACCAACATCACGAAGAATTTTATCCCCTCAAAACATTCTCTCATGCTGTCCCTTTGTAGTCAGTCCCTCATCGCCATCCCCAGCTCTTGGAAAAGGCAGATCTGTTCTTTATCCCTCTAATGTTACCTTTGTCAAAATGCCAAAGAGCATGTAGCTTAGCTGTAGCACAGAGCATCTGGCTTTTTTCACTTCTTTTACTCATCCAAGATTCTACTTGAGATTCGTCCAGGTTGTTGAATGTCCACTCCTTTTTATTATTCAGGAGCAATCCATTGTACAGTTTGTTTATCCACCTACCAAATGAAGGGCATTTGTGTTATTTCCAGTTTGGGTGGTTATGAATAAAACTGCTGCAAGCATTCACATACGGGTATTTGTGTGAGTGTAAATTTTTGTTTATTTGGGACAATATCTAGGTACGGAATTTCTGGATCCTATGGCAATTATGTGTTTAACTTCATAGGAAATGGCCAAACTGATGTACCATTTTGCATTCCAATCAGCAATGAATAGAATTAAAATATCTTTGCATCCTTGCCAGCACTTAATATTGTTAGCTTTTGTTTGTTTAGTCATTCTAAAAGAATAGAGGTGTCTCCTTGTGTTTTTAATTTGAATTTGCCTAATGTTTAGCACGTTTTAATGTGCTTATTTGCCATCCATATATCTTTTTTGGTGAAGTGTCTATATAAGTCTTTTGCTTATCTTTTATTGGATTGTTTGTTTTCTTTTTTAAAAAAATATACTTTTATTGATTTCAGAGAGGAAGGGAGAGGAAGAGAGAGTAGAAACATCAATGATGAGAGAGAATCATTGATTGGCTGCCTCCTGCACACCCCACACTGGGGATTGAGCCTGCAACTTGGGCAAGTGCCCTGTCTGGGAATCAAACAGTGAGTGACTTCCTGGTTCATAGGTTGATGCTCAACCATTGAGCCATGTGGGCCTGGCGGTTTGTTTTCTTACAGTTGAACTTTAAGAGTTCTTTATATATGCTGAATATGAGTCCTTTGTCAGACATGTGATTTGAAAATATTCTTCCCAGTCTGAATTTTTCAATCTTTAAGTGTCTTTCACAAAACAAATTTTAAATTTTTTAACAGTGTCTTTCACAGAACAAATCTTAAAAATTTTTTGATGAAGCCCTAACTGGTTTGGCTCGGTGGATAGAGTGTCGGCCTGCGGACTGAAAAGTCCCAGGTTCGATTCTGGTCAAGGGCATGTACGTTGGTTGCGGGCACATCCCCAGTAGGAGGTGTGTAGGAGGCAGCTGATAGATGTTTCTCTCTCATCAGTGTTTCTAACTCTCTACCTTCTCCCTTCCTCTCTGTAAAAAATCAATAAAATATATTTTTAAAAAAATTAAAAAAATTTTTTTGATGAACTCTAATTTTCAATTATCTTTTATAAATCGTGTTTCTGGTGTCTAATTTAAGACCTCTTTGTCTAACCTTAGACAACAAGGATTATCTCCTATTTTCTTTTAAAAGTTTTACCTTTATGTTTTACATTTGGATCTCTGATTCATTTTGAGCTAATTTTTATATAAAGTATGATAAGTAGGATGAGTTCATATTTTTTAATACAGATGTCTAATTGCTCAAGCACCATTATAAATTGATTTGCATTTTCAAAAATAGTAAAATCTAATTTATATTGAAGATTACTTTTAAAAAATTTAAAAAATTCAGGAGAGTAAAGAATAATATTACTCATAATATCTTCACCCCCAAAATAACCAGTGATCATATTTTAATATTTTTCTTACTTATTTTATAAATATGTCTATAGGTATAAGTTAAATAGCATGTATTTTTGGCATAGATAATGTGTTTATTATAGAAAATTTAGAAATTATAATACAAAGCACAAAGGAGAAAATTAAAATTACATCCTTGACTAATATTGTAGTTCATCACCTTTGGTATAATTAATTTTTTCAGTCATTTAAAAACTCCTAATATACTAAATCTACCTTTGTCAAATGGGATGTAAATATATTTTTCCTTTTTTTTTTGTCTATCAATCCTTTCTCTACCAGTTCATCTCTTGATTATTTATTTATGTAGGAAGAGCTTTCCTAATTCAAAATCAGAATTATTTTCAGACATTTTTCTATTTTATTCTAGTTTTTTAAGATTTTCTCTTCGTTTTATTTTTGTAGTATACAATCTAAGGACGGATTTCATTTATTTCTAAATATTTACCAGTTTTCACAGCACTATTTTTGTAAATAATCTAGCCTCGCTCTCTATTCTGAAATGCCACCTTTATCCTGTTTCTTATTCCTTATATATACATGGTGTGCTAACCAAAGAGTTGAAAGGTCAAAGTAGATGCATGAGTATCATACATCTTATCCAACACAAAACTTTACTAAGGATCCAAGGATACTGGCAAGAACCCAAGATGAGGCACTTCTTTCAGAGGCGCCCGAGTCCATCACACACAGCTTCCCCAAACTTGTCCCTTTCTCCTGTGTTCGGATATGTTTTGATTTCACATTAACAGCTGAGTTCTGAACAATTTATGTGAACATGTTGTTCTCAAAAAATAAATAAATAAAGTCATTTTGGTTTTGGGGTTTCCAGTTTTATGCTCCTTTAGTTAGACAGAAAATGCTTACGAGTGCTTCTCAATCTCTAGCCAGCCATACCCCATAAATCCATAAACTGCAGATTTATTTACAATACACAGTCTAGACAGACCAGGTCTATGCTGCCAAAAAGTGTTATTTTAGATAAGGACTCTCTGGTATCTTTCCACTAATAAATACCATTAGCGTGTTTATAAAGAGCTCTGGTTAAGGTCACTCGCTTTCCCTGAGTAGGAGAGAGGGTGTTTCAGGCTGTTAACTCTTTGCTTCCCATGTGGGCATTGCTTGATTTTCCAATAAAAGGAAACATATGCAAGCAATTTCTTTTGTATCCTTTTACATGTCTCCTCCAGCACCATGAATTGAATAACCTCAGCTCTGTGTCTAAAATTCATCAACATTTTATGGTACCACATTTTCATCACAGGAATGAATGAATGAATACAAAGTTATTAATCCCATGATGCTTGTCCCTTGCACATACATGCATCAGCCCCTTCAGCCTCATAAAACTCTATGATTTTGATGTTGGGGGAGAACTCCTCTACCTCATTCCAGGTATTTTCCTTTATGTGTAAGTAGCTTCATTAATGTCATGGTTTTGGTCTTTTGATCCAAATCAGGAGGCATACCCCATTTTATAAATGATACAACATTGCTATTTCATAATAGTTCAATGGAGATGCTCAGAGTACACATGACATATGCAGGAAAATATATAACTTAATAGTGCCAGTAAATATAGGGAGACTACTTGTGTGAAGAAATACTCAAAAAACCTTTAGAACTCTAAATTAAGCAAATGATTCTCTGTCCCATTCACTTTTCATGAGAAGATTAGCATCAAAATACTAGACTACTGAAGAGAGTCAACATATATCCAAAAAATGCATAGAAAATAGTCATCTTTTTAGAGCCATAAATAGGGTGATGTCAAGAAATATTTTACAAAGAGTTGCCCTCTGAACAAGTAAAATGGTGGAGTCCATCTGTGGACACACACACAAGGTTGATGCTGGGAAAGACTTCTGCTGGTAGAACATAACCATGCTATCTATAGTTAGTGTACTGATTATTAGCCAGATTATTGGATGTTTGGGAGCCTTCTTAGGGTAATGTTGGCCAAGGCAGAAACAGATCTAGAGCATTTCACTCTAAAGTAGTCAAGGTTCTTTTAGCTGCAAGTGATAGAAACCAACACAGAACAGCTTAAGCTGAAAAGAGAACTCTAGCAAAGTTCTGAAACCAGATGTGGGAATAACCGGGTTTGGGGTGGCTTTCAGGAATAACTAAATCCAGAACTTTAACAAAAGGAGGAACATTTATCTGTCATTTCTATGACAGTTCATCCCCTTGGCACTCAAAACCAGCTCCCTCTACCTAGAAAAAAAAAAGTAAAAAAAAAAAAAATCCCAGAGAAGGAACAGACTTGCTCCCATCTCTAGAGTAATTAGTTGGGGATAACAGGTGAGTACTGTGATGATACAGCTTAGGTCTGGTGTCCTCTCTAACCAACCCCCTGTGGCTAGGGCAGCAGGGTCCTGAAAGAAAATGACGGGTCTGCAGGAGGTACATTAGTGGAGCAGGCAAAATAGTTGTTCCAGGGGCATCTGTGCTCAGACACATGAGGAAGGTGTGTGGGGCAGCTGCACAAGGTATCCACTGAATTCTCCCTGGAGGACAAAAAGGAAGTGGAAGGGCAGAGGCCTTTAAGACATGGTCTTTAACCACTAACTGAAGTCCTGAGTTCTATTTCTGTGGCAAAATAAAGTCCCTGCTATCTTTGTACAATAGGTAAACTTTGAGTATTAAAAAATAATAACT
>NW_006289813.1:4044360-4057199 GCF_000327345.1 Myotis davidii | reverse complement strand
GAATGCCAAAAAATATGATGATGATGATTTAGACATCCCTGATTCATTACTTTCTGTTAATAGTACAATTATACATATAAATACACTAATGATGTTTAATATTTAGTACTTTAGAAACAGTTGGCTTGTTCTTCACTTAACAACTACTGAGTCAATATGTCAGGCACTGTACTAGGCACTGGGCAAAAGTGAGTAAGGCACAGGCCCTGCCTTCATCAAGCTGATGGTGCAGTGGGGTAGAGAGAGAAGCAAGCAGGTCATGATAGCTCAGTATGAGACATGGCATTCCAGGGTTAAGTAGAGAGTGCACTGGTATCTCACCAGGATAGTACTTCACGCCAATTAGGGATTTTAGGGAGAATTTTCCAAAGAAAGTGATATTGATATCTAAGGTGGGACTTTGAGAATGTATAGGAGTTGAAGAGGACAAAGTTGTTGAGAAAAGTGTGACAGCCAGAGGAAGAGATGTGCAAAGGCCCTGCCTGGGCTGCCAAAACCTGTGGCACATTTTAGAACTGAAACTGGTTTTAATATAAGGCTGTAGTGTGGCAATCGATAAGCAGAAGAGAGATTAGGTGGAGGGGTAATCAAAAGCCATGTTCTTGGCCACATCAAACAGTTGGCTTATATCCTGTGGACAATGGGAGCCATTGGAGAGTTTTAAACAAAGCAGTAACATGATCAAATTTTCATTTTATAAAATTGACTCTGGCTTTACTGTGAAGGATGTGTTGGAAGGGGTCAAAACTTAGGAGGATGTTTGGGTAATTGATTTGGGCAGTGATGTTAACCTGAATTTAGTTAGTATAATGAGAATGGAAAGAAGCAGAAGGAATTAAACATAATTCAAAAGTTAGAATCAAAAGGGCTAATTGCAACCGAAGAAAGAAAGAAGGGAATAAATTAAGGCTAACCTATAACATTCTGGCTTGGTCATCTGAGTGAATGGGGGTGCCATTCATTGAGATGGGGAATACAAAGGGAGAAGATTTGGGGGCAGGATAATAATATTGATTTGGGGTACCTGTGGGGAATCAAAATGGAAATGAATAATAGGCTTTTATATAAGTGGATCTGGACTTCAGTAAAGTGGTCTGGGCTGGAAGTAAATGTTACAAGTGTTAATGGAAGTAACGGGAATGGATAAGGTGGGTGGAAGAGTGAGTAATGTGAGATGAAGAGTGCCAGGCAGAACCCTGAGGAAACCAACAGTAAGAAGAGAGATAATGGAGCCGGCCCAGGAGACCAAGAAGCAGCACCCTGGGAGGCAGGAGTAAAACCAAGAAAGACAGAGCATCACAGAAGCAAAAAAGAGACACTTTCAAAGAGGAAAGACAAGTCAGGAGTGTCAAATGCTACAGAGAGGTCACACAATAACTGCAAATTGTCCTTTAGACTGAATAGCAGGAATATGGGTGACTTTGGGAAGGGCTATTCATGGAGGGAGAAGGACAGTGGTTGAAGCAAGATTGGAAGATAAGGCATAAAGAAAGTGAATGCAGACATTTTTGAAATAACTTTATAAACAGAACAGAGGCAGGTATGGGAGGGGACACAGGAGTGAGGTATTTTTTAAGATGGGAGGAATTTGAATATATTGATTCTAGCTATAATATAGCTAAAACCATCAAGGATAGAATGTTTTTCCCATATAAAGCAGAACACACATCGAACACAGTGGGTTCATGCACTGATCTTAAGTATACAGTTCATTCAATCCTACATGTGTGCACGCCTGTGTACTAGTAAAAACCACCTAGATCAAGATGTAGAACACTCCCTGTATCCCAAAAGCTTCCCTCATGCCTCTCCCCACTCAACCTCACCTCAAGAGATAAATAAGCACTGTTGTAATTTCTATCACCATAGATTAGTTCTGCCCGTTTTAAACTTCACGTAAATGAACTGATACAGTATATCTGAGATTCATCCATGTGATGCATGTAGCAATTTTTAAAATATACTGCAATTTATCTGTTTTCCTATTGAACTACTTTGAGTTGTTTCTGCCTTAGGACTATTATGCACAAAGCTGACATAAATATTCTGGTATATGGTCTTTTGGTGGACAGAGATTTTCAATTCTCTTGGAGTAAAATGCTGGCTCATAGAACAGGTGACTATTCAGTATGAGTAAGTAAAAACTACTGGGGCAAAAGTAGGTTTACAGTTGTGAGTACACAAAACACAAGTTTATTCTTATATTATTACTTATTTACTTTTGCTCACCCCTGTATAAACACAGATTTTTTTAAAAAGGGGTAGCACCAATTACACCCCCAGTATCAAGATATAGACATTCTTCTCACCTAAGCTTGGCATTGTCTGTCTTTTTTATTTTAGCTTTCTGGTGAGCAGCTGCTTTGAAAGTCAGGCTATTTGAGATTATACAGGCCACAGCTTCTCGGTTGGTATTTATAAACATTTCAAAGCTTTCTACCTTAAGCATTTTCCATTATTGGCTACTGCCGTTAAGTTGGCCAAATCTAATATGAAGAACATGTAAACAGAATTCAGATGTTTCATAAGAAAGAGGTAACTTAATTCCCCTTTAAAGTTAGCTAAATTATAACATAATGATCAGGAAAATCCTGTCAGAAAGGATCTCACTCCTAATTATGAAGATGTAGGAAATGTTACCATCAATGTCTTAGTAAGAATTGAGTGGCTTATATTATGATGAAATCCTTCCTTGATACATCTATTCCAATTTACATTCTGTGTAAGTAGTGAGTTTGAAGATGATGGCTGTTTCCTCTTCCCATTTTCATTTTAATGAACTATACTTAAAATCATCATTAACTATGATCAGAATTATAGACTCCACTGTTTTGAAGAATGCTCATGGGTCTTTTGGGAGAAAATAATAAAATAGAATACACTACTGACATGAAATTGAATACTGGCTATTCTATAATTTGACGCATAAGCTTCCCCTCTCTTTGATGCAGTTCCTATTTGATGCAATATCTAAAACCTGACAAAGAAATTAAATATATGACACTCAAATAACATTTTCTGTATGATTTATTCACGTTAATATTACACATGAAGGTGGTTAACCTCATCACCTAATAATTTAAATGTCATGGGAAATCTACTGAAAAATCTGCTCACATATTTTACCAAATTAAGATGACTTACAGATTTAAGTGTAAAACCTGAAGTGATAAAAGTACTGAAAAATAAGAGATACGTGTTTATATAATTGAGTTGGGAAAGGCCTTTCTAAAAATGACACCAAAACTAGTGACCAAAATTTAAAGTATTTGATACATTTGACTGCAAATTTTTAAATTTCTTTACTCAAATAAAATAATACCACATAAAAACAGATCAGAACAGAAATGTGAAACATTTTATTGGACAACTGATCGGGTCTCTTAAAAGTCAATTTTATAGGGGAAAAAGCAAGGGACTTCTGTAGATGGAAATAAAAAAAGGAAAAAGACTTCACAACCTTGTGTGAGCCTTGATTGATTCCTGGTTTTAAAAAATAAAAAAACGCCGAAACCGGTTTGGCTCAGTGGATAGAGCATCGGCCTGCGGACTGAAGGGTCCCAGGTTCGATTCCGGTCAGGGGCATGTGCCTGGGTTGCGGGCACATCCCCAGTGGGAGATGTGCAGGAGGCAGCTGATCGATGTTTCTCTCCCATTGATGTTTCTAACTCTCTATCTCTCTTCCTTCCTCTCTGTAAAAAATCAATAAAATATATTTTAAAAAATAAATAAATCAATAAATAAATAAACAAAAAACAAAAAAAAGGTATTTAGGGACCCATTTAGAAAATTTGAAAACACATTAGATAGTATTAAGGATGTTTTCTGTATTTATTAATTGAATAATTAATTAATTTCTATAATTACTTAGTTGCAATTGAAGGACAAAGAAAAAGATTTTCAACACATGTTTCATAAAGAAATTAACACACTTTAAAAACAATTAAAAATTAATAAAACGATGAATACTTTATAAATAAAATAAGCAAAGGATATGAAATCTGGAATAATGAAAGAAGAAATAAAATGATCAGAAGATATATGGCAAATTTTTCTAGCTTGCTGGTAATCAAAGAAATGTCAATTAGATTGCCAAAGATTGAAAAAAGTTATGAAATCTACTATTATCTCAGAAATGGCTGGTAGAGGACATAAATTAGTTTAAAGTTGATGGATGATTTTTTAGCAACATTTATCAAAACCCTTAAAAATATTTCCATTTTTCATAAACCTGTTGGCCATGTTTATGTCCTCTTTTGAAAAATGTCTCAGCATCACTAGGGGTCAAGGAAATGCAAATCAAAACCACATGAGATGCCACTTCACACCAGTAGGGAAGGCTACTATAAAAAGACAAGAGATAAGTGGTGGCAAGACTGTGGAAAAGGACTCTTATATACTGTTGATGGGGGTGTAAATTGGTATAGCATTATAGGAAGCACTATGGAGATTTCTCCAAAAAATAAAGATTAAACTGCCATTTGATTCAGCGATCCCACTTCTGGGTATATATCCAAAAGAAATGAAATTGGTATTTTCAAGAGATATCTGGACTCCCATGTTCACTGTGGCATTATTCACAATAGCCAAGATAGGGAAACAATCTAACTGTCTACAAATGAATGAATGGATAAGTTCAATGTGGTATCTATACATATAAAAGTCTAAGCGACTGGCCGACCGGCCCATCAGCCGGTAGCTATGATACCCACTGACCACCAGGAAGCAGACGCTCAATGCACAGGCATGGAAACATGAAACAGACTGATAAATCTTGGAGGGAAGTGGGGGTGGGAAGGATGGGAAGATATTAACCAAAGATCTTATATGCATACTAGAGGCCCGGTGCATGGACTTGTATACCAGTGGGGTCCCTCGGCCTGGCCTGTGAGGATTGATCCAAAACCAGTAGTCTGACATCTCCTGAGGGGTCCCCGATTGCGAGAGGGCAGTTCTCGGGTGATGCACCCCAGAATCAGGCTCCCTCCTCTCTGGTTCTGGGTATGTCACCCAAGAATTGCAGCTGCCAAGTCATCACAGCTAGGCAGCTCCTGCATTGAGCATCTGCCCCCTGGTGGTCAGTGCATGTCATAGCTACTGGCCAGGCACTTAGGCTTTTATATATATAGATAATAAAAAAATAGATTATAAAGAGAATTCTGGCTATTTAAATTTTCCAGGTTGTTTGGGCTACACATATATAAAAATTTACTATATAACAAAAAATACAGAGGGAAGCCAGTGGCAGCAGCCAGGGGAAGAAGGCCTACTCTTGCACGAATTTTGTACATCAGGCCTCTAGTAGCTAATAATGCTGTATTGTATACTTGAAATTAGCTAAGAGAATAGGTTTTAAGTATTTCTACCATATGCACAAAAATAGTAATGATGTGAGGTGATATATATGCTAATTAGTAGAAATTTCACAAATGTATACAATATCAAAACATCATATTGTCTACTTTAAATGTGTATAATTATTGTCAATTATACCTCAATAAAGCTGTAAGAAATATGTCCACCTTTAATTCCATAGCGATTTATGCTAAAGAAATAATCATGCATTTTACAAGGATATGTGGATAAATTTTTCTTAAAATGAAAATTTGTAGGTATACTTACATGGAAAAGCATTATTGTGTACCATTATTCTAAAAGCAGATTATAAAACACTATTTATATAATCTCAATCATTCTAAACTTGTGGATTTTATATCTTATATATTCACTTAAGAATTACCACTTACACTCAATCTAATATGTCTTTGGATGATCACAAGATGGTGGTAACGTGTTCTAAGGAAAACAGTCTAGAGAAGTTTACCCCTAAACAACAGTTCCCAAAATAATGTTTTAAAATGTACACATTAGGCCCTGACCGGTTTGGCTCAGTGGATAGAGCGTCAGCCTGCGGACTCAAGGGTCCCAGGTTCGATTCTGGTCAAGGGCATGTACGTTGGTTGCGGGCACATCCCCAGTGGGAGGTGTGCAGGAGGCAGCTGATCGATGTTTCTCTCTCATAGATGTTTCTAACTCTCTATCCCTCTCCCTTCCTCTCTGTAAAAAATCAATAAAAAACATATTAAAAAAAATAGCAGGCTATATTTGCCACATTTAAAAAAAATGTACACATTAGGAAAATTCTTAATTTTCTTATTTTTTTACTCCTTTATTGTCTACCAATTCTGATTATTTCTTCCAAAGTCAATGATATTTTCTAAATAGCTTCCCAAAATGTATCTAGTTTTTAGACTCTATCAGCAACCTTTCTTGATTATTTAGCCTTTCAAATAGGATGTTTGTTACTGCATTCTATGGGTTTCTTTTTTGTTTTTGTTCTAATTTCTCAACAAAGCAGAATTTTCCTTTGCTTTTGCAAAACAAAAGTTTTAGAATATAATTGACCTCATATACCTAATATATCTTCATTTTTAATTTTTTCTACATGTGTAGCAGTTATTTGACCTGATTTAACATAATCTGGAATTAGAATTTCTTCTCTGTGCTCTACATCTGGGTTTGAATTTAAATTGAGGGTTTTCTAGACTTTTAAATGTTGCTTTTTTTTTTCCATCCATGGTGTCTGTTGACCGATTTATCTCTTTGGAGGCTTTTGATTCTGTTTTAAAGTCATATGGTCATGGTACAGTTGTAAATGCTCAGATAATCTGAGATCAGGACATTTTTATTTGTATTGTCCAAAGGAAAAGAGATGATTAGGATTTACCTTTTTCCTCCTATAACAATGGCTTCTGTGGAAGGATCAATGTCAGTGTCAATTCACACCTGCAACCTATAATACTTAAATGCTAGTTCTATATTAGTGACTCTCTGGTATTCTTCCTTTTATGCCCACATATCTTTCTTTTGGGGGACTTTACAGTTAATCTTAGAGCTCCCTTCTCCCTCCCTTCCTCTTAAAGAGTCAGCCACACAGCATGGCTGCATTCAATGTTTAGTGCAATAGACAAAGCCTGGACTTAGGACTCAGTGTTCCAATCCCAGACTTAATATATATGTGACCCAACCTCTGCTTCTTCATCTTTAAAAATGTGAATAATATCTACATCCGAGAGTCTTGTGTCTTCTATTTCTGGCAATACACTCGGTTAGATAACTCTAAAACATACAAGACAGATAAGTTGTATAAAATATGACAAACACTGTTAAAAATATATAACTGGTATAGAAAAGAGATACATAAAGTCGTGCCTGCCCTTGCTGCTCAGATCCGGTCTTTGTCTTTCTCCACCCTGTATCACCAGGCTCCCTGGTCCTCTAGCTTCCTGTTGAGCTTAGTCACCTGGGAACCCTGGCCAAAGTTTGTAGGGATGGGGAATGGTGAGGTCAAGGCATTTATTCTTCTATATCCCTCCTTATAAGGTCCCTTTGAACTGGCTGTGTCCCATAACCACTCGTAACTGTTCTACCCGAGGAGGCCTGCGCTATACAACTCTTTCCGCTCACCATTTAGTGCCTAGAAGTGTGACAGTGCCATGAGGCCAGTCTCAGATTCCTTATGGTCCCTGCTTGCCATGCATACCTTTGTCATCAATCCCTAGGTCAGTGGTTCTCAACCTTCCTAATACCACAACCTTTTAATATAGTTCCGTATGTTGTGGTGACCCCCAATTTCATTGTTATAAATTGAACATAATTAAAGCATAGTGATTAATCACAAAAACAATATGTAATTATATATGTGTTTTCCGATGGTCTTAGGCGACCCCTGTGAAAGGGTCGTTCAACCCCTAAGGGGTCGCGACCCACAAGTTGAGAACCGCTGCCCTAGGTAAATAAATGCTTTTTGAATCTTTCATTTGTTTCCTGTCGGGATTCTGATACAAATCCCGACACTCGAAAGGCTACATGTTTCATAAAAGGTAGTCTGGGGAAAATATACCTCCAGCACAAAAGATAACTAGGATGTTTGCTTGACTCAACCTCCTAAGAAATAATAACTATGCTTCTCACTGCCATTGTAGTCCAAAAGCAATACTTCTCAGGAATCTACAAAGTCCTGTTGAATATGTGATTTCAAGCTTACGTCGTAAAACACATAGAGAAGAAGCTAGAATGAGAACATCCAACATATTTCTAACAAGAGTTTCAGAAAGGAAAAATAGAATACAATGATGACACAGGGCACCAAAGAAAAAGGGAGATCTTTTTTTTTTTTTAAATATATTTCTTTATTGATTCAGAGAGGAAGGGAGAAGGAGAGAGAGATAGAAACATCAATGATGAGAGAATCATTGATCAGCTGCCTCCTGCACACCCCCTACCGGGGATCGAGCCCACAACCCAGGCATGTGCCCTTGGCCGGAATCGAACCCGGGACCCATCGGTCCGCAGGCCGACGCTCTATCCACTGAGCCAAGCCGGATAGGGCAGAAAAAGGGAGATCTTAAAAACTGCCAGAGAGAAAAGACATTGCCCACAGAGGAACTACAATGAAACTGAAAGCAGGTTTCTCCACAGCAAACATAGAGGCCAGATGACAATGGAATAAAATGTGTAGCAGATCACAGTAAATGAACCAACTCGGTAAATGAGCAATACAGTTGCCTCTACCTGTTAGTTAACTGTTTCCTATGAACCAAATGAGTTCTTGATACTTTATGCATATTTGTCTGTTTTACTCAATGTAATTCAGTATTTGCATCTTTCTCTTGTTTTAATAGTTTAGTTTTTCCGTACTTGTACCTGTTAATCTTTTTAGAAAATATTTTTTTTACTGATTTCAGAGAGGAAGCTTACGAGAGAGAGAGAGAGAGAGAGAGAGAGAGAGAGAAACATCAATTATGAGAGAGAATCATTGATTGATCAGCTGCCTCCTGCATGCCCCCTACTGGTGGATCGAGCCCACAACCCAGGCATGTGCCCTGACTGGGAATCAAACAGTTACCGCCTGGTTCATAGGTCAGTGCTCAACCACTGAGCCACAGTGGCTGGGCTGTACCTGTTATCTTAACTAAAGTTGTTTTAACCTTTAAATGAGAAACTATAAGTAAAAATTCAGAAATATTTTAACACTTATTAAAAAACAAAATGGAAAAATTATACTAAAGTTCTAGGAGATACAAATTAGAAAGAAATTAAGGAGTCTATACAATTGGTTAGTAACTATTGCCAGAAAATATATATATTGCCTGGGATTTATAGCAAAGACTTTAGCTGAAAAATGACAAAGCTTATGGATACACAATTGGAATAAACAAACATGAGGAAAAAAGGCAATTCTGTTAATAGTTGAAAAACCATATGGTAAACTAATATAAAGTATTTTATACATTGCGTATTAGCAAAATGTCAAACATGATTACAGCAGCCCTGGTAATTCTGTGGTAAAATTGGTATACTTATATGTTGCTAAAGGCAGAGACATTTACATTTGCAGAACTGCAATTAAAAATTCAATTTTTCAGTCACATTAGCCTATTTCAAATGCTCAAAAGCTACAGGCAGCTATTGGCTACCATTCTGCTCTGCACAGAAGACTATTTCCATCACCACAAGCAGCACGCTCTAGAGGACAGACACAGAGCAGAATTGATGCTAGTTGAATATGCACAACTTCCATTGGACTTGATGCTTCAAATTGTTCTCCATTGGTCGTATTAATTGACCTTTCCATTGGCACATTGCTCCAGCTCCTTTTAAACACTTGGTATTTTCAGATTTTTATTTTTCTAATCTAATGGGTATGAAATGTTACATTTCGCTGATTTAAATATGTATGTCCCTGATTACTAATGAGGTTGAGTGCTTATTTATTTATGTATTTATTATCCTTTCATATTTCCTTTCCTGTGAGTTCCCTGTTTGTTTTTTTCCACATTACTATGCTGAAATTATTTAAAATGGGAAAATGTCTATGATAAAGGGATAAGTTAGAAAAGGAGAGGAAGAATACAAAATTGGCCTAAAATATTTCAATTGGATGAAAATAAATATCCGGATGATCAAAGTTTGGAAAATATGTCACAAAAGTTAACTTAGAAATATTAAAAAGTAGGATTTGGGGGTAACTTACTTTTCATCTAAAAATTATTTTACTATTGTCATCATACTATTTTATCATTTTCCAAAAACAAACAAATTTAATATTGCTTGATGTTTGGGAAAATTGCCCTAAAGCTTCTTACTCTTTGTTTTCTAAGTCTTCTTCCTGGCTCCATGTAGACGGGGTGATTATTTTTCTTTATTCCTGCTATTATTGTTATTTGACATTATTCCTTTCTGGTAGAACACTGTGTGCTTGACCTAAAAAAATAAAAGTGTGTGTGTGTGTGTGTGTGTGTGTGTGTGTGTGTATAAAATAGAGTGGTGAGAGAAGAAAAACATTTCAAGATTTGTATCTTTAATTAGACGACATGTTTAAATTGCGGTGGAAACTGCATTTCATAATTCATAGAAGATGGAAATGGGTTTCTGTGCCTATCTCTTGGAGACATCGCATATTCATGTTTGGAAATGTAACTTAAGCACACAGTAGTTAAGTAAGTAGTCCACTTAGGGAACGAATGAGGTTGTTTAAAATGTGGAACTGCACCGTTTAAAACAAAAATAAAACCGAGACAGAGAGAAATGGTTGTGTAAAAATTAAATACAAATTATTTCCCGTCTACCTAAATTTTTGAGAAAGAATGGGCTGTCTTCGTGTTTCACGGCCACATTAGCAACCAGCATGTGTAACCTCCCACTAGTGAAATGTGCTTAAGTTCCCACGCATACCCAAACAGACTTGTCCCCCATTGGCCCCTTCCCTCTGTCTTACTAGTACTGTCAGCCCGGCGTCTTTCTATTATTTTTCCATTTCCTGCCTGGATCAACTCTTGCAGTTTTCCTGCTACACTCCGCTGAGTGATGACTTCTGCCTCTGGTGCGAGCACTCTCTGCAGCAGGTCCTGAGAGCACAGCCAGGACCTTTACCTTTAACAAGGCCAGGCTGGAGCTGTCTTTATAGTTTGTCTCTGAAACTGCAGGCTCCAGTGATGCTGCAGTCTTACATCCTTCAAGCAGACTGAGTATCTCCTGTGGATCTCTGGGATTTTAGCAGTGTGAGCTGGAACGTGCCTTTGTGCATTTTCATCTTTCCCACTTGCTTCCCAACAAGCATTTCTTAGATGACTTCTTCAGAGCAGAAGGCAGAGAGCCTCTGAGTTCCTTGCTCTTGCCCTTGCCCTTGCCCTTGTCAGGGACTGTGCCACTTTCCAGTTGTCTCTCCATGTGGGGCTGTTTGTTAATGCATGTTCTCATTTGTAAAGTAGGTGTTGCTGTGTTTCCTTTGATTTGCAATGAGATGTCAGATCATATTTGAGTGTTGGCAACATGCGTGCAAGGACAGGAAATAAAAGGAGGCCAAAACGAAGCAAAACTTTTAAAACAAGACGTGGAGAGCAAATGAGGATGAAACCTTGCCCAGTAAAACCTGGAGTGCGAACGAAATAGGATTTGCAACTTGAACGCACACCCTCCAGGAGGCCTCTCAGAAGAATCTGGCAGGCAATGCTTGGCTCCTGGGGGCGCCTGTCACTGGGATGCCATGTCACTGCTGTCCTGAGCCTCCCATGGTCTCTTCCATCTGCCTAAGTTGAGCTAAGGTGTGAGTTGGAATCTGTTTACCAAGATTTCCCTAATGTGTATCCTGAATGTCATCTGAAAACATTTTTTTCTCCATGTGCCTGGAATGTACTTGGATGTTTACTGAAGCTACTCTTTTGCTTAATGGAATGAGCTCTGTGGCCGTGTGTTGTGATTTGGGGGCACGCCATAGGGTCATCTGCCTTAAAGATCGGCCTTACCACTGGCATGCCAACATCACTGCTTCTTTCCTTTGGATGCTAGATGGCTTCCCTGAGGGATATGGCTGTAATAGGCTCACCCACTGCTTCTCAAAGAATGGTTCCTGGATCTGCTGGGAACTTATTAGAAATCAGATGATCAGACCCCAGCCCAGACCCACTGAATTAGAAACTCGGGGGACGCAGTGCAGCATTGTGGTTTCACATGCCTTTCAAGTGACTCTAATGCACGTTAAAGTTTGAGAACCTCCAACCCGAGCCTGTGGGCTTCAAAGTGATGCGTGCAAGGTGATCTGAAAGAAAATATTATAACTTTGGATTTTAGAGTCTCCTTTTCTAATTACTCTTTTTGTACATCTTAATATACTCAATATGTTAGTATCGTTGTATATGAAAAAAGTTATCAACAAATACAGGCTGTATCTAAGGAGGGCTGCATGTTTATTTTATTGATGGGGATGCATAGTATACAAAGTTTGAAGCCCACCTGTCTAACATGTAAAAATTCTTATGCTCTATATCCAGCTGAGCCATTAGCCATCAAAAATGCCATTTTTTTTTTGCATTAACACAGGTTAGTATCGTTGTATATGAAAAAAGTTATCAACAAATACAGGCTGTATCTAAGGAGGGCTGCATGTTTATTTTATTGATGGGGATGCAGAATATACAAAGTTTGAAGCCCACCTGTCTAACATGTAAAAATTCTTATGCTCTATATCCAACTGAGCCATTAGCCATCAAAAATGCCAATTTTTTTTTGCATTAACACAGGGGTGGGCAAAAGTAGGCTTACAGTTGTGAGCATGTGAAACACAGAGTTTAGTCTCGTATTGTTATTTATTAATTACTGTATTATTTTCCATACAAACAACTGTAAACCTACTTTTGCCCGCCCCTGTATATTTACTTCACTACTCACTTCTGAAATGCTTTGCAAATAATTTATAGTGTTTGTGGCTTCATTTGTATAGGGAACTCTCCCATTGCTAGTTAAGTGGTAAAAAAAAAAAAATCTTCTGCATTGCATTT
>NW_006289813.1:4041059-4042815 GCF_000327345.1 Myotis davidii | reverse complement strand
ACAGGGCTGGTGCCACATGGTCAGCCTTGAATGTTCCATTGGATTCATTTCCACAACCATGGATTGAGAGCCTTCAGTGAGTCAGACACTGTGACTGCGCTAAGTGCTTGGAAAACAGAAATAATGAATAAAACGTCCTGCTCTTGAGGATGTTAATCTGGAAAGAAATGTACCAAAAGCTTAACAATGGATACTTCTGGTATTTGTGTGTCATCTTTTCTCTTTTTACTTTTCTGAATAAAATGTCTGTTCATATGCATTACTTAAAGAATGCATTTTTAAAAGAGGTCTGCAAGAAAAGAAACTCCTAAGAAACCTAGCAGTGATGGTGAAATGTAACCCCAGCCTTCCAACTCCTCACAATCTCATAGGCACTACTCTTTAAAGTCTACCTTGAGAACCAATTAATTGAACACCTACTGTGTACTAGACAGTCTGCTAAGTGTTGCAAGTTACAGATAAACAAGATAAACCTGCTGGCTTTGAGGAATTTATAGTCCTGTGGGGAAAGCTCCTGGTGGAATACGATATTTTCGTACACAGACACTGGTTCTGTTTGCATAAGGCTTTTGCCTTTTTGTAAAAAAAATAGCTCTTACATCTGTCTAGAAATGCGCATTTCCATATTGGCATGAAGTGTCATCTTTTCAGTTATGCAAAAAAAAATACAGATTTTCATTGCATGCCAATAAAAAGGCAGAATAACACCACAGAATCCTGTCTATACTAATAAAAGGGTAATATGCTAATTAGACCAGATCGACTGGACATCTTCTAGATGTATGACATCCTTCTGGACAAAGCCATGGTGGCGGGGGCCGAGGCAGTTACGGGAGATCAGGCCTGCGCAGGGGAGCAAGCAGTTAGGGGAGAGATCAGGCAGTCAGGCAGAGGTGGTTAGAAGTGATTAGGTCAGCAGGGGAGCAGTTAGGGGCATCAGGCCAGCAGGCAGAGGGAGTTAGGGGTGATCAGGCAGCAAGCAGGCAAGCGGTTAGGAGCCAGTGATCCCAGATTGTGAGAGGGATGTTCCCTGTGGGGTCCCGGATTAGAGAGAGTGCAGGCCAGACTGAGGGACACCTCCCCCCGCCGCACAAATTTCATGCACCAGGCCTCTAGTTAGATATAATAGTTAAAGAGCCTCTAGTGTTAGGTAGAAGTCTGAAGTTGAAACAGTAAACTGCAAATGCTAAAAAAAAGTTCTGACTCTTTTCTAAATCCTCCTTATAAACTAAAGAATGAACGAAAGGGCTAACCTGGAGGCACTGAAGCTCTGTATTTACAGTTGCTATTAGTATGATAAACAGAGGCCACTGTCTGCCCTAACCCTAACCCTGCCCAAAGAGCCTTTCTGCCTAAATCTCCTGTCAGTCTAAAAAATAGAATTTCAGGCCTGTGTTGGCCATATTTTGGACTCGCCTGGTCTTTTGTCACTGTGTAAACAGGCTCACATGTAAGAGGAGGTGATTGGCATTGCAACTATGATGGGTTTGAAAATTAGTTATTCTATACCTACACAATTCACATGTCACAATTCATTTTTAAAGTATTGACTGGCATTTTGTGCTGCTATAGTTAAAGGAGATGAGGAAATTTCTTTTCTTTTCTTTTTTTTTTTTTTTTATCAAAAACTCTCTTTTATATTAACTGAATAAGTTCCATTTGCCCAGCTCTCTTGGGTTGTTTTAAAACTGGCATTGTTGCCGAAACCGGTTTGGCTCAGTGGATAGAGCGTCGGCCTGCGGACTGAGGTCCCAGG
>NW_006289813.1:4040684-4040976 GCF_000327345.1 Myotis davidii | reverse complement strand
GGTTCGATTCCGGTCAAGGGCATGTACCTGGGTTGCGGGCACATCCCCAGTGGGGAGTGTGCAGGAGGCAGCTAATCGATGTTTCTCTCTCACCGATGTTTCTAACTCTCTATCTCTCTCCCTTCCTCTCTGTAAAAAATCAATAAAATATAAAAAAAAACCAAAAACTGGCATTGTTTCAGCAATATTGATGAAGCCTGCAGCTTCAGCTAAAGAGAAATACAGCAGCACCTGACTTAATAACATAATTAAGAATGAAGGACTAAATACCATTTAGCTAAACTAACAATTC
>NW_006289813.1:4032484-4040587 GCF_000327345.1 Myotis davidii | reverse complement strand
TTAATGACCCAGACTTTGAATATAATGAAAATAAATGAGTTGAATTCTTTGCAGTGTATCACATGATAATTGAATGATAATTGACCTTTAAAGATCATTGACATCAGGTACAAATAATAAGCATCAGAGATTGAAAATCTTGATTTTAGATGCAAAAAAAATATTTTTCAGAATAAAATTGGAAACAGATAGTTATATGTTTCTGTCAAATAAATACACTCACACATACTCGCACACACATACACATACACATATATATTTAAACACAGACTGATCCTAGCTATAGTCAGTGGGGAAGAGCTGTGTTCCATCCAGGTTTCCTTCTTTTCTAATTGTCATTCCAGCAGAGATTTAAGAATTCAAGACTCAGATGCTCTCAGCCACAGGCCTCTGCCTCCCAGCTGTGAGAATTCCACCCCTGTAACCAGGACCTAATGAGCTGTTGGCAGACGCCATATGACCCCAAACAGGAGATCATAAAGAGAAAACCACTGAGAGAATCAGAGGGAGAAAAAAATGGAAGGGCCAATGCACTGGCGCTCAGTAGTTAGAGCATCGGCCCGCACTCTAAAGGGTCTTGGGTTTAATTCCAGGTCAAGGGCACTGAGCTGCAGGTTCTGTCCCTGGCCAGGTTGGGGTGCATATGGGAAGTAACCAATCCATATGTCTCTCTCACATCGATACTTCTCTCCCCTTTCTCTCTCTCTCCCTGTCTCCCTTCACTCTCTATAAAAATCGATGGGAAAAATATCCTCAGGTTAGGATTAAAAAACAAACAAACAAAAAATGGAAGGGCCAGGAAACTCTCAAGCCCAAAGGATAGAAAGATGAGGGAAGAGGCTATGACAGAGTAAGGAAGCTATTTTATTTTGGAGATTGAAAAGATAGGGCCTTGTATATAAAGGTTCATTTTCTACTGATTAATAGGCACGAGATTCAAGTATCACGAAAAAGAATTCATGATGTGTAGCCTATTAAATCTGTCAGCCTCTGATGCCCTGAGAAATTCCCAGAAAGTCTCAGAATCGCCAACAAAGTCACCACCCAGTCCCAATTCTCTCCAGCAATGCCTTAATCAGTAACTTCTAAGATAAATAAGGTGATTTACAATTCAATAGTCATATTTTTAGTCTTATTTCATTGTAAGTAGCATAATGTCAGGAAACTGATGGCTATTGATTTTTTTAAGTGTTTAAAATCTGTTTAAATATAGTTTTTAATCTTTAAATGGAAAATAAATAAGCTGCTTGGTAATACTACCCAGTATTTATCAACTCTCTCCCAATGGGGTCAGGGGTAAGTGTCAGAGGTCATGTCAGAGATCCTGCCAGAGGACAAAACAAAAGTAACAGGGAAATGAGGGCCATAAATAATATGGCCCTAAACCAGTGGTTCTCAACCTGTGGGTCGAGACCCCTTTGGCAGTTGAACGACCCTTTCACAGGGGTCGCCTAAGACCATCCTGCCTATCAGATATTTACATGACGATTCATAACAGTAGCAACATTAAAGTTATGAAGTAGCAACGCAAATAATTTTATGGTTGGGTCACCACAACATGAGGAACTGTATTTAAAGGAACGAAAATAATTTTGTGGTGGGGTCACAACATGAAAATAAATAAATAAATGGCCAGAAGGTTGAGAACCATTGCCATGAACTGTGCTGGCCCCTTGAACCTAGTTGCTTTGCATAAAGGTGCTCAAGGTAGCGACCAAAAGGTAATTCAGTCTCACTTCAGTTTCTCCTTCCTGTGAAAATCCTTTCATTTCTGACTCAACCCGAATAGCTCCAGGGTAGAGTTTGATCCCCACTGGTGTTCAGTGGTGAGGACATCACAGAGCCATATGTTCCCATGAAAGGAGGTGCTGTGAAGTGAGGGGATTTACTGCAATTATTTCTCCAATGGTCCTGGGAGGACCAAACTTGCTATGACTCTCTATGAAGAAAATACAGGTCTCTGCCTAAAACACAACTTTCATTTAAAAAAAAACTCACTAGAAGAAGATTATGAGGAAAATGAAGACATAGGGAGAAAAATGTCTTCATTTCTTCTCATTAACTAGGCTTCTCTTTTAATTGCACTGCTTATTTTGGTATACAATAGTAGAGTCATTTAGTGAGTATCTGGCATATGTTCTGGGTTTATCAACTCGGATAGACCCTATAATTGCCTGTAAGAGTGAGTCTGAAACCTAAAATAACAACTGGGTCACGTATCCACACACATGTGTGCCCTCTTTGACCTGTGACTCTCCATGGGTTATATTCACTCAGGGGACTACCTGAGTGTCTACTTCAAGGAAACCTTGAAGGCTAGAATCTGAGGCCGTCCTTAAATTTGGCACAGAATTAGGGTTAAGTGGAATCCATGTGGGAAGAAACCACAGGTGGTATTAGAAGAGATAACCTAGAGATAAAAATCCTTGGGTAAACCATTAAATCCCTTTCCTCCCTGGCTATTTGCTCTGAAAAATAAAGCAAAGGGTATGATCCCTTCCCTCATCCCGTTTGGCTTCCTGAATCTTTCCTTACCATTTGGCTCAATAGCCAACAGCAGGACTGATGGGGAAATGACAAACTTGGTTACATTGGCTGCAACAGGAGTTCTGGTTCCCATCTCTGCTATAGCAACAAACCCCACATGTTTACTAATATCTGTGAAATGCTGATGCTTGTCAACAGGGTCACACCTATTTTCCTCAGCCTAACGGCATGTTTATTTAACCAAAGTTCATATGTGGGAGCAGTAAGCGCATAAGACATGTAATAGGATAGCAGATAATTTTAAAACTAGAGACTCTACGCAAGCATGAGGCTAAGTAAACACAACTTTCATGAGTTATGATGGATTGCAGCCAACCTCTAACAGTCCTTCACAATTTGTACTCGTTTTCCCACACATGGTCCCATTTGATCCTTGAAATAACCTTGAGGGATTTCAGCCCAAATAGTTGTTATCCCTACCTCACAGCTTGGGAAACTGAGTCCCAGAGAAGTTAAGGTGGCTTTTCTAAGATCACAATTCTAACCAACCAGGTCTATATTTAGCACTAAGTTTTCTGACTCCAGAACCCATTTTCCTTTTATTATGTTTTGCTGCCTTCAACTAAATATATAAACCACTACATTAGGGACAGACTTTCAAAACAACAAACATTTTCTGGTTTTCAGAAAGCTTTTAGTAGCTGCTCAGAACACCAAAGTATGGCAAATTCGGCAAAAAAGCAGACGCAGGGCCAAGGCATTTTGTAACTGAAATCCCCAGTGTGTTCTCTCCTAAACTTGACCTCACTGGCCATAAAGCTTCTCAGTTGTTTTGTTCAATTTATGCCATGAAAATAGTTGGGGAAATGAAAATCCTTGGACATCAAGAAAATACCCCTCACCTAGATTCTACAATTAACATTTTATTACACTTGCTTTACCACATATCTATCTACCTGTCTTTTCATCCCTCTATCCAACCAGAAATTCACATTATGTTTCTGAAGTTGCAGACATCAGTAAACTTTACTCCTGAACAGTTCAGCATGCATATTATTAACTAGAGGTCAATACTTGCTTATGGTTCTCTTTTTAGGTACAATTTTCTTATAAGCAAATACATAAATCTTAAGTGAACCATTCAGTAAGTTTTGCCAAATGAATACACTCGTGTATCTCAAATCTCTATCTACCCTCAGCCCAGAAAGTTCCCTCCCCTCATGCCCCTTCCCATCACTATTCTAATATTTGTCACTATTAATTAGTTTTATCTGTTCTACAACTTCATATAAATGGTGTTATGATTTATTTACTCTTTTGTGTTATGGGATTTTTCTTGCTGAAGATCATGTTCTTGAGATGCATCTGTGTTGTTTCATGTGTCAGGAGTTCATTCCTTTTAATTCTTCAGTATTACTCAATTGTGGAAATATACTGAATTCTTTATCCACTTTCCTCTTGACAGACACCTGGCCTATTTCCAGTTTGGGGTTATTCTAAATAAAACTACTGTGAATACTCCTATAGAGATCTTTTTGTGAATGTTTTCATTTCTCTTGGGTAATTACCTAGCAATGGAATTGCCTGGTCATAGGACAGGTGTATGTTTAGTTTTATAAGAAACTTTCAGAACTATTTTCAAAGGAATTGTACCATTTTAACCCCCACCAACAATGCATGAGAGTCTCTGTTGCTGCACATCATCACTGATAGTTGGCTTGGTCAGTCTTTTTTGAATTACGAAATAAGAATAGCCACAATAGAAAGTGTTTCTATCATCAAGGGATGATTGAGGTGATATCCATACACATGTACCCTTGTTACTATATCATTTCAGATTTCTTAAGTTGGATAATTAAAGACATTAAATCCTAATTCTCATCTTTAAGGAATTATTTGAAAGATACATTATTTGGCAGTTATTTTAAATGTTTTTGCATTCAACTTGAGCTCTAAATCACTGAACTATTGTTGACGTTCATTTCTAGGGTGTTTTCCTATTAATACTGAGGCTTTCAACATAATCAAAACGATCAGTTTAGCTTTTGACTTATGCTCATAAGAAAATAAATAATCACAACCTAGTCGCTAACTGATAAAATTTCTTTTGTCTGAATTGAATGAGCATCAGTCACCTCAGGAATGTCTCATAGACCTAAACTTTAAGAAGAATGAATCATTGTAGACTAAGTCTAAGTGATATTCGGTAAAGTTAGCTCTGAGTTAAGTTGCTGCCATTTCCTTTTTAAATCATTATTTAAAAAATATGATTTCAGAGTGAGGAAGGGAGGGAGAGAAAGATAGAAACATCAATGATGAGAGAGAATCATTGATTGACTGCCTCCTGCATGCCCCGTCCTGGGGATGGGGCCTACAACCCAGCCATGTGCCCTTGACTGGAATCCAACCGTGACCTCCTGGTTCAAGGGTCGACGCTCATCCACTGAGCACACCAGGCAGGTACATTAATGTAAATGTTTCCTTAGGCTTTACCATTTATCCCTGGGAAGTTTCACACTTTCAAATTGCTGTTTTCTTGGCTTTTCCTCCATTCCCCATGCTCTGACTCCTGCTCATTTGTTATGAAAATAACCTAAATGGTCTTAATGCTTCTCAAAACTGTGTTTCAGTTCACTGCTTATAACATTAAACATAGTATAACCCATTTGACAATTTGCCTTTTAATGAACCTTTAGTAATTAGCAGTACAGCTGAGTGCTCTAACGTGGGAAAAATACAATATACAAGTCTCGAGGCTAATGTAACCCGGTCAAGGGATCATGAATCACTGACATGAAAGATAACGTTTACACTGCTCTTTAACTAGTTCCTCTCTTTCTCTATACTTCAATTTTTCCAAGCTCTCAAAGGATAATCCACAGGTATATGTATGAAGTTTCTAACTAGGAAATGTGCAATGCAACTTTAGCAGCAATTAATTTTAGTTTGGCAGATTCCACTTCCAGTGGCACCTATTTAGTTCCTTCCCATAACAACTACAAAGGGCGAAACGGTTCCACAGTTCCTGGAATCGCCATTGGTTACAGAGGCATTAGGGAGATGGCACCCAAGGAAATGCTATGAATTAGGCATTTTAATCTCCGTTTCGATTTGCCTTTTTACAGAAGCACTTAATACATTGCTTTAGCTCTCTCTGTCTAGCTACAAAATAATAAACAAAACATACTGGCTCTGAAGTTATGACTAGAATATTAACTCTAGTCATTTCTTTAAATTACTTTAAATGTCATCTATCTATGAGGTTTGCATATTTTTGGAACTAAGCCACTAAGCACATATTTTATATCTTTGAAAATAAGAATACTCCATGGCTTGGAATAGTACTGTCCTCGCTAATTGTCCCACTCATCAAATGTACAATACATACAACAGATTTCCTATAGGTGGCTTTTTAAATCTGCATATGAGCCACCAGGGCCAATGTTATGCGTAGGTGAAAATAGGCAGCTAGGATTGGGACGATGAAGCAGCACAGAAAAGACCTGCCTGCCTTAAAGTATTTTCCCTCTAACCTGCCTTAGGGATGAGACACTATCTTCACATTTTTCTATTGGAGTCAATGTATTAGCAGGTAACATACAGCACGACTTTTGAGTACACCAACTAGTAATGCACAGTATCCCTTCAGAGTCTAGTGGGGCCATACCGGGATGGGCCACAGACAGGGACTTTTTGAGAGGCTCAGATGCTATGAAATAATGAGACCTTATGTGGGTGGTGGAGGAGTATGGGGTCCAGCCTGAGGGTGGGAGGCACCCCCGGGAGGAAGCTCTGAAAGAAAATCTGGAAACTTGTACTAGAGATATGCTTGATCCCAATGTTGGCCTAGGGCTAGAACCCTGAGACACAAATGAGAGAGTATTGTAGTCTTTAATTTTTCTGCTAAAGCCACATTTTGCATAGAAGCTCTTTTGAGACACTTTGTTCTTTCTGACACAGGAAGGACACAGGATGAGTGTGCCCCTCACTGGCGCTGAAGCAAAGAATGTTGCATTTTTGGGGAGTTATGTAAGCACAAAGTGAGACACACTCTGGCTCCTCCACTAAATAAGTATTGAAAGTGAAAACTGTCATTGTAAAGTGCGGCATAAATACAAATTCCTTTTACATCCAGAATTTAAAAATTGAAGCCTCAATTTTTCTCCTAATAATTACCCCAGACATTTTGCCACTGACCCACTTTCCAAAGGAATCAAATCCAAACACTGCATTATTTCATCAGATTTCACTGCATTTTAAATGAATGGGGAAAGAAATAAAAATAACACATGAGGACAATTGACAGAGTTCACTTGTAAGCTCCTTCCATTTTAAATCTCGCTCTAAACTTTATCCTTTTTGTTTAGTTTGCTTTATTCAACACACGCTAATTTACTTGTATATAAAAGAAAGAGTTCTGCCCTGGTCGGCCTGAGCATCAAAGGGTCTCGGTTTCAATTCTGGCCTAGGGCACCACTTGGGATGCAGGTTCACTCCAGCCTAGTCAGATGCTTGTGGGAAGCAAGCAATGGATATGTCTCTCTCACATCGATATTTCTCTCTCTCCCTTCAATCTCTGTCTTTCTCCTACTCCTCACCCTCATTTCCACTCTCTCTGAAATTCAATGGAGAAAATATCCTTAGGTGAGGACTTAAAAAAAAATAGTTTTATTGCCAACTAACTCCTCTTTTTTTAATCAAATAATAAAAGTGATCATTTGTGTTTTATCATATTCACATTTATTTTTTTTAAATATATTTTTAGTGATTTCAGAGAGGAAGGGAGGGGGAGAGAGATAGAAACATCAAAGATGAGAGAGAATCGTTGATTGGCTGCCTCCTGCATGTCCCCAGTGGATAGAGTATCGGCATCCACAGGCCGATGCTCTATCTACTGAGCCAAACCAGCTAGGGCTGTCATATTCACATTTATATTTTTATTGTAGTTAATAGAGAAAGGCTCAAGGACTGTAGAATAAATTTTAAAACATAAGTTCAGTATTTAGCACTAGATTGTTAGGTTTGTAATTATTAGAATTTTATAACTTTTCTCTTTTTTCATAAAAATTTTATTTTTTCATTAAAAACTTTTGGCCTCTCATAAATTAACCATAGCAAACAATAAAGGAACATCCTTTAGACAGAAACAAAAGCCTTTGATAAAAATAATCTGTATCTGGCTCTCTAATCATATGCTAGGG
This sequence comes from Myotis davidii, assembly GCF_000327345.1. Lineage (NCBI taxonomy): Eukaryota > Metazoa > Chordata > Mammalia > Chiroptera > Vespertilionidae > Myotis > Myotis davidii. The sequence continues at coordinate 4,032,899 of NW_006289813.1, read as the reverse complement.
TCTTAACTATTAAAGAACAATCTCACCACTGGCAATCGACTAGCTCTTCATTTGTCTCTCTGAAAATAAGAGTTTTTAATCTCTTCTTGCAAGCTAGGATATTTTTATAGTTTAAATATATTTTGGAATTTGTTCCAATAGTTAAGTTGAAAATATCTGATATTTTCAATTACTTAAAACATTTATGATTTTCAGCTCCCAGCAGAAATCTGCTGCTGAAGGGGGGAAAAAATTAAGAGCTGTTAGTCAGAAAGACACTTACGTAAGAACTATGAAATTGGTCATTGGTTTGAAAGCAGGAAGTCCTAAATTTTAGACTCAAAGATTTAAGGAAGCATTATTGAGCACCTTTTCCTCTCAGAGCTAAGGCGAATGGCTGATGAGTGAAATCCTGAGAATGTGCACACTCACAGAC
>NW_006289813.1:3995783-4031156 GCF_000327345.1 Myotis davidii | reverse complement strand
TTATTTACTTGTTCTCTCTCTCTCTCTCTCTCTCTCTCTCACACACGCACACACACATACACACACACACACACACACACACACACATACTCACTCACACACCAGCTCTGTTTAAAGGTAAAAGAGGTTCCCTCTACCAGCTCTGTTTAAAAGTAAGAGATTCCCTCACCCAGGTTTCTTCCTTATTGTATTTGGTTTTGAGCATACAAATAAAAAACACATCACCTTTGAACTGATCAGCTCATTTGGTCTTCACTGTCCTCTGTCTCCATTGTCAGGGTTTGGCCTACTTCCTTCCCTTCCTCTTCTTTTAAAAATAATAAACCCTGCTTCTTTCTCTAGTGCCTAACTTACATACAACTCTGAAAATAATATAGCTGATACAGTGGTATCTTTAATGTGGCCTTGGGCTAGGGAAGGGACCTATCTAGATGAACTCACTAAGTTCTTTAAAAAATCAATGCACCACCAGTCACCCAATACCCAAACCATAAACCTTTCTTTTCTCATTTATTGATTTGACAAATATTTATAAGCCAACCTCAATATACTACTAAATTCTACTACTTAACATCAAATTTAATAATTTATAATTCATGTTGATTGTTAGCTTTCCTGAACATCTCTTTAATCTTCTGTCCAGGTCTACTTGTAGGCCACCATCAATTCTAACCTATGTTACTATGGATCCATCTGTCTGCCTTCCATATTCAGAGAAATAGAGATAGATAAATGGAGAGAGAGAGGAGAGAGAGAGATCAAATAGTCCTTGGAGTCTTAGGGGAATAGTGACTCCCATTCTAGACTGTAACACTCGAAATTTCTTTATCCTTAGAACCCCTTCTGCCTTCTGGTATGCTCCTTTTAATGCTATTATGAAAAGTGGTGTTTTGATAACTTTTAGGTTACCTAATTTATTCTTCTGTTGTGTGAGCATTACAGGTTGGCCATTCCCCTCTTCTTTACTATTTCTTTTCCATCAAAGAAAGAAAAGGAATTGTAATTGAGTCATTAAGTTTGGCTCAATAAGAGTCTCTGTTCAATTTTTCTTTGAGATTAAATACTGAAACCAAATTGCTTCACAGTTATTTTTATTTCTAATCACCTCCCTGGCTGCCACCAGAGGTCCAGCAAGTATTGTATATCACACTTAGTTTTACTATTGTATTGAGTAGTCATGGGTTTACTCTTTGGAGCCACATAAGGTCACTGCAGGTGCAAAGAGTATGGTTTCTTCGTGGGGAGAAAAGAAGCCTCAAATCATTTTAACGTTTCTGCAGTGTGCATGAATTTAGTAACAAAGATTGTCATTTTCTCTCATTTAAGAAAATCATAATTATCCTTAGTCCTTAGCAATAGCTTTAGCACATCTCTATATTTTTTGCTTATACAATGCTTCTGAATTGTTGCTATCTCATAAGTTTGATTGATACAATCTATTATTTGGAAATCTTTTATACTTTACATCAAGCTATCACCAAAGAAATGAAGAATAACAGTACTAAAATGATGTTTTTTTATTTTTTCCATAGCCAACAAAATTAAATTAAATTACCGAAATGTGAGGTAAAATCCACATTTAATAAAGGCTATTGGTTATCCCATGTAGAGTGAGGTTCTGAAAAGCTATGTTTGTTTCAAGAAGATGACAGATGGGAATAATTTTAGACATCTTGTAGTTTCATATTCCAGCATGTTAAATTATAGATTGGACCATTACTTGACAAAGTCTAATTTCCATGTTTATAGTAAAAAATAGTTGCTCTCACTTCTTCACACTTTGGTTGGTAGGAAATCTTTTCCCATAACTGAGTCCATGTATCACATTGACCGTTAATGCCATTTCCTGCCACCAGATGAAATGAGATTGCAGGTTTCATTCACTCTAAGGGAATTGAATGATCCTGCTCTCGGGGCCATGGCTTTCCTCTCTCTCTCATTCTCGTCCCAGTCAATCAGTTTTGGCAACAGTCCCATTCTGAAGGAGCAGAGATGACAGAGCACTCCATACGACTCCCCTTCACACATGACCTTGCTCGCTCCGTCTTTGTTCTCATCTCACCTCACTTGTCAGTGGCCGTCTCTGGCTCTGCTCTGCCACAGCGTACAGCAAATCTGTGCCCAGGTTCTCTGAGCGTATACCATTTTCCCATTCTGCCCCCCAAATAAGGGGTTCTCTCCCGGAATGTGTCACCACGATTAACACAGAGATAAAAATATGCAGAGGAAAAGTAATCACAAGAGGGAAAGAATAGAAAAATGTTAAAAACTGAAAAATCTTAATTCAAAATCTAGTGGGAGCTGAGGCCTCAAGAGGCTCTAATGAGAAATTAATGAACTGTTATCCAGCAAAATTCAGGATGAATTCAAGACAAAGAACAGACTATGAACAGTAAAGACTCTAGTGTATTCAGCCTCGCATTAAGAAAAGGAAATGACCCACACCAATAAAAGAAACCAGCGACATAAGACAGAAACGGAATATAGTCAGAAGTAAAGACCTTATCCCTTTCTAATGTAACGAGGCAGTTGATACTAAAATAGAACAGTAGGTCAGAAGAAACGAAGCAGAATAAACCTTAAAATAGACTATGATTCCAATTCTGAGTGGAAACGTGCATTCATTGTTTGAACAAGTATATATTGAGCACCTAGCACATGTAAGGCATCATTGTAGGAGCAGTGATCAGGCTGAAGAGATTCCTGTTCTTGTGGACTGTATAGTCCAGTGCAAAGAAATCGTTTTTTAAAAAAATGTTGTAAACATCCCAAATACCAATAAGTGAGATGTCAGTAATGAAAATAGAACAGGTGACGTCATCATGACTGGGTGTTTTAGAAGAGATGGTCAAACTCTGTAAGGAAATAGAATTTAACCTAGATTTGAATGACAAGAGGAAACAACCTCATAAACATTGGTATCTAATGCAAAGGACCCAAGATCAGAACACATGTACACTGTTGGAAGGATATAAACATGACCAACTTCTGAACTCTAAGGGTGATCTAAAACCATCTGTTATTATTCTATCTTCATGTCTTCATATACCGAACAGCTACTAGGACACCATAGTCATCACCTTTTGTCAAAGTAGATATGAGCTGAGCAGTAGGATTAAAGGAATGATAACAGCCTCAACTGATCAGGTACTTTCCACTTGCCATGTGCTTTATACATGTTATTTTATCCTTAAGTATCATTTCCCCCTTTTCACATTTGAAGAACCTGAGGCTGAAAGAGGTGACTTGTCCAAGGCCACACAGCACATCAGTCCCATTGCGAAGTTTGTAATTGTTCCTCTAATGGTCCCATTTTCCACTCAGCTCTATTGGAGAAGGACAAAGAGAGCATATTAAATGGAGAAATGGAAAATAATAGCACTATGGTTAAATTTTACCCACAGATTTGCCTTATTTAATTATTAGTGGGCATACTTCAAAATACCATGTTTAATGTATAAAATCCATTGTGTTTAATTTCTTACCAAAATAACATGAAGTTCAGAGAGTTTTTAAGATGGGAGAGAAAGTTAACTAAATAAATCATTTAATGATTTATAAAACATTTTACTTTGAGTTAGGAAGCTTAATGTTAAGAAATGATGATACTTAGTAAAGTAAAATAAAATAAATGTGTTCAATTGGTTAGAACCGTGGTCGGCAAACCACGGCTCGCGAGCCACATGTGGCTCGCGAGCCGTGGTTTGCCAAGCCGTAGTTTGCCGACCACTGGGTTAGAGCATTGGCCCCATACACCAAGATTTTAGATTCAATCCCCGATCAGAGCACATAAAAGAATCAACCAATAAATGCATAAAAAATAGAACAACAAATTGATGTTTTCCTCTCTCTCTCTCCTACCAATAAATAAAAATTTAGCCTTAGCTGGTTTGGCTCAGTGGATAGAGCATTGGCATGCAGACCAAAAGGGTCCCAGGTTTGAGGGCACATACCTTGGTTGCAAGCTCCTCCTGGGTCTGGGCCCTGGTTGGGCTCATGCAGGAGGCAACCAATTGATGTTTCTCTCTGTCTTTCCCTCTTTCTTCCACTCTCCCTAAAAATCAATGGAAAAATATCCTTGGGTGAGGATTAACAAAAAATAATAAATAAATAAATAAATAAATAATAAAAATTTAAAATCTACCACTTGTGTGCTCCAAAAGGAGCATGGAACAGACTGTGGAATCTCAGAGGGAAGGCAGGGGCGGATGGGAAAATAGTAACCAAAGAACTTGCATGCATATATGCATAACCCATGGACACAGACAATAGGGTGGTGAAGGTCTAGAGGGGGGGCAGGGCAGGTACCAATAAATAAATAAATAATAAAAATTTAAAATCTACCACTTGTGTGCTCCAAAAGGAGCATGGAACAGACTGTGGAATCTCAGAGGGAAGGCAGGGGCGGATGGGAAAATAGTAACCAAAGAACTTGCATGCATATATGCATAACCCATGGACACAGACAATAGGGTGGTGAAGGCCTAGAGGGGGGGCAGGGCAGGTACCGCCTAAAAGGAGGGAATGGGGGACACAGAGAGACATCTGTGTCAACAATAAAGTTTGTGTGTGTTCTTTTAAAAAAAGGACCATGATTTAGCCTTAGATACCCACTGTGGGAGAGCTGAAATTAATTAATTGCGCAATAAATCCATCTTGTCCATTGTTCTGCTCTACTTTAAAGGCCAGGAATGAGCAGTAAAAGTCTCCGAGGGGCCTCTTTTAAAGTATCTTCTATTGTCTGCCCCTTTCCTGTGCTGCCAGGGGACCTCACCTCCATGAAGCCACCTCAAGGGCTGCCACTCTAGGAGCAGTGATGGCACTACAGTGCCTAAAGATCACAGAGTAGCACTGAGGGGAAGTGAGGGGAAAGGGGATGGTTCTGTATCTCTTCTGAATTGGCAAATGTTTATTTCTCAGTGTATGGGGAAGAACGGAGCTCTGTGTATGATATAATTGTTGTTTTCCACTATGTGTTTTATGGCTGAATAACTTCTTACCATAGTATAGAAAAGCACTTGAAACCATTTGAAACCATGTGAAGCCAAGTAAACAACTGAATTAATGTAACATTTCTATTTAAATTACATGCTTTTTCGAAAGGAGAGAGTCAAAGTGGACTACTTAACAAGCAGCCTATATTTCCCCATGTTTCTTTTCACAGTGTGTGGTTAAAAGACACCTACCAGTTCTGAAAATGCATGAGAGTGAGAATAACTATTCAGATAAGCTTCCGTGCATCTCATGCCAACCATGTTCATTTTGTTTTCACAGTCAGTATGACAACTGTCCGAAAACCTTCCCTGGGCATAGCCTCATAGCAGATAGTGTGTCGGAGCACAAAGGACATAGGGAGTTTGCCCTGCCACCAAGGAAATGATAGTACACAGTTACATTATTAGCTCAGAGACGATGGGTTTGTTCTGTTTTGATTCTGGGGGAAATTTACGTAAATAGTAAAATTGACTTTGCTGAACACTAGAGGCTACACTCAGGACCTCAGAAAAAGGCACTGTTTATGTCAGTTCTTCTCATTGTCACTGGTTGGCTGAAGACAGGCAGGAAAGCAAGAAGGAATGGAAGTAAAAAGGAGAAAAGAGGAGAAAGGACAGTAGAAATAAGAGATCAGGAGAAGGGATGTGGTCTCTAGAGTGGAGTATAAAAAAAAGACCCCCACTCTAAATAAATGACCCCTCCCAATCCCCCGGGCCAATGGCTAGGACCTCTGAGGGTGAGGGTGTTCTGTGCTACTCTGGAGGCTGCCCCACAATCAGACGTAGTTTTGTTCCCCTAAAAGGGCTGACGATTTCTCACGAATATAAGAATAACCAGCCTTCCAAACTGGTATGTGCTTCATGGGTGGTTTCCCTTAACATTTCCTCAAACACGCCTATTATATTATCCATAAACAGGCTAAAAATACATGGAAGTCCCCAAGGAGCTGGAGGCAGAAAGCTTTGCAAGGCCCTGAGAAAAGTGGCCAACTTTTTGATATCCTAGTTCTAAACAGTGATGAAGCCAGCTTAATGATTTCAAGGTGCTCTAAAAGCTCTCCTTCTCCCCTACCTTCATCCCTTATCTGAGCAAATATTTGTTCAGTGAAGCCTGAAATTGATTTTTCGGGGGACAGAGTTTTTTTTATTTTATTTCATAATAAGAAGTGAAATGATATTCAATGCATATTCACTTTGTTGGGTGAAGTAACACATTGACTTGAAGATGCCATTTGGAAGCAGGTTGACTCCTTTCCTGAGAGCCCACCTGATGTTAGAGAAAAGGGCTCCATTCTAAGAACAACTTAGAACGATAATTCTAATGGTCAAAGGGGGAAGCTGTGGAAGAACTCGAGTTGGCCACTGTCCAGATTTGTGGGGTGTTTCTCTGCTGACTCCTTAATGTGGCTTAGAAGAGCATCTATGAACTCTGATCCTTTATCCTCTCCAGCCTCATTGCTCACCAGCAAGCCCCTCACCTGTGCCCCAGCCCATACTCTGCCCTACCACACTCAAGGCATCTTGAATTACTTGGAGGAACCTGAACTTACAAGTTCTTCCCAGTTTCTCCCTCTGTCTAAAACCCACACTACCCCACCCCACACCCATCCCTTTCACCTGGTCTACCTCTATACTTTCTACCTCTATACTTTCTTTGGGTCATAGCTCAGATGGGACTTCTTATAGGAAGAAGCTTTTCCTAGCCTTTCAAGACTGGGATGATGCCCACCAAGTGTGTCTCCCAGGCATTTCCATGGCACAGATTGCAGCACGTTACATTGAGGGATAGTTGCATGGTTTCTTGTCTGTTGTCCTCTCTAGATTTGATCGCCTTGAGTGTGCTCACCATTGTATCCCCAGCGTTTAGCACAGTGCCTAGAGCAGAGTAAATTTTCAATTAATAATTACTGAACAAGTTAGTGAATTGCTTTCATTCTGTATCTGTTGTCAGAAGAGAGAGAGTATAATTGGAGGAAAAGCTTGTTCAGAGGTGTTGAACTAAACTCATGCATGTAGTATTTTCCCTCCTACTGAGAATCTATTGAAATAACAGGAAAAGATATAATGAAAAAAATAAATTCATATTAGTTCTTATATCTGTCAGGGTAGAGTAACTGCTGGATGAAATACCAAATCTCAATGGGTTAGAATAATAAGAGTTCATTATTTATCCATCTCATAGTCCAATGCCAGAGCTGGGTGGGGTTGGCAGTGTCTCTTTTTCTGTTCTCCACATCCAGTCAGTCATCAGGGAGAGGAAAGAAAGCATAGGGGATCATATGGGAGGATTTCTAGGAGCCAGTCTGGAAAAGATATAAATCACTCCTCAGAATTCATTGGCCATACCTGTCACATGACCCCTCCTGTTTGTAAGAGGAAAAGAATATAGAGGTTGTCTCTCATGCCCCTGAAAAACAAGAAAGGATAACTTCAACAAACTAGGACTTTTAAGGAATTTCTAAAAACTAGGGAATTTCTCAAAACTAGAAAGTACTTGGGATTAGATTGGTGAATATAACTAAATAGAGGAAACCATAGTTGGATAAGAAATTCATGAAGAAACAAAACAAATTCATGCAGTAGAAAATTACTGCAAAAGTGAAATCAGTTCTGGAGATACTCCAAACTTGGAATCAACAATTGCAAATCTCAGACAGTTGGAACTATTGTCAGGGAAATTAATGTTTGAAGTTGTAGTCGGAAAGCTGGGCTGCCCCATGCTGAGCAAAAGGCATCAATGCTTGCTCCAGGAAAGTGCCTGGTCTGAGTGTGAGGACTGCAGCAAAGCAGAGCACAGTGTAAAATAACTCTGAGCTTCTAAAAGGACAGCTGTTGAAATAAGAAAGTAAGCACTGGACTCCAGTGTTTTTTCCCAGGGTAAATGGCTCCGTATATTTCATTAGAATGGGAGTGGTAAACAGGAAACTCAGCAAGCATGGGACCCCCAGAACAGGCTGATGAGAAGCACCCAGAGAAAGACAAATATGATAGGATTTCACTTACATGTGGAATCTAAAGAACAAAATAAACAAAGTTGAAACAGACTTATAGACCCAGAGAATAGACTGATGGCTGCCAGAGGGGTGGGAGTTGGATGAAAAGGTGAAGGGATTAAGAAGTACAAATTGGTAGTTACAAAATAGTCACAGGATATAAAGTACAACATAGGGAATATCAGCAATAATCCCATATAATAGAGAGCTAATATACAAATGGTCATCATACTCTCGTGCCCTCACGCCCTCGCACTGGGGCTAGGGTACCTAAGGCTGGGCTGGGGGAACCTGAGGCCACGTCCCCCACCTGGCGGGGCTTGGCAGAGGACCTGAGACTGTGCCCCCTGCCCAGTGGGGCTTGATGGGGGACCTGAGGGTGTGCCCCCTGCCCTGTGGGGCTTGACCAGGGTGGGGCCAGCCGGGTCTGGGTCTTGCGTGATTTCGAGGGGCATGGGTTGGTGGGGACTTGACTCTGGGTCCCGCAGTGCACCCCAGGCACTGACAGGAGGGATAATTTCATAGACATTTTACTAATTTTCTTTCATCTCTGACACGTCTATTATAGAGAAAGGGCAAGTAGCAATATTAAACTATTTCCTCTAATTCTCTTTTAATGTGCACAAATTTCATGCACCAGGCCACTAGTCTATATATATAAAAGCCTAACGACCTTTATGACTGTTGCGACCAAACAACTGGAATGACTGGCTGACCAGTTGCTATGATGCTCAATGCAGGAGCCGCCCCCTGGTGGTCAGTGTGCTCCCACAGCCAACCTCTGTGGCCCCTCCCCCCGGCCAGTCCCTCTCTCCAATCGGCCCCAATTGGGGTGGTGGCGGCCCCCAATCTCCCACGGCTCTTCTCCCCAGCAAGCCTACCTCCTGTGGTCCCTCCCCTCTGCCAGCCGTCCCCACTGATGGCCCCGATGGGGGGGAAGCTGGCCAACCTCCTGCGGTCCCTCCCCCATACCGGCCACGACCCCCCACCCCCCGGCCATAGGCCCCAATCGCTGGCCCAGCCAAGGGAACCCACCCATGCACGATTTCATGCCCTGGGTCTCTAGTATTGTAATAACTATGGATGGTGCCAGGTGGGTACTGGAAATACTGGGGAACACTCTGTAAAGTATATGATGATCTAACCACTATGCTATACACCTGAGACTAATGCAAAATAATACTAAATATAAACCATAATTGAAAAATAAAATTAAAACCTCCTTTCAAAAATAAAAAAGAAGCACCCATTATAAGCTTTAGACACACCTTATCCAGCCACACATCCTGCCCCTCCCCTACAATAACCAGAAAGAGGATATTGTAATCAGACTGATAGGCAAACAGATGTCCTCAAAGACTAATCTGAATATGCTATCAAAGAAATGTGTGGGTGGTCTTTCTCCTTTGCTAGTGGAAGTGGGGTCCTTATGATATCTCAAGAAAAAGAATTTTCTGCGACTCGCACTGGAGGATGAGTGATATTTATTCGTGTGGAATTGCATCCCTCCGTTTCGAAAGTCCCATTTCTCTTAATCCAGTCCTGGAAGATGTGCAGCTGGCGCTTCAGCAGAGCTAAAAGCAAAGCCCATGTCCAGAGCAGAGCTGGGTCCAGTTTGGCATTAGGCTAGCTACCGTCCATCAGCCCATTGTGTGGGGCCCACATGGCTGTGGGAATTGTGGGTAAATGCAGGGGTGTGAGGCAAGAGGCAAGAGGAAGAGAGAGCAAACTCCTTTGTTTAGGAGTTAAAGTATCTCAAATCTTCCCATGCTTGCAGTGGCCATGCTATTCTGGCCACTGACCTGCTCCCAGGTGTGAGCCATAGACAAGAACCTTCCCTGTGTTACCGAGACTTTACTGGGCATGCGCCTATTCTTTCCCTGTCTAGTCCGTTTCCCCAGTGGGGACAGGCTGGTGGCTTCATGGGGAGTATTCAACTGCAGTTTCCTGGAAAAACTGCATAAATGACTATACTATTTGGCCTTTCCTTTGCTCCTTTTATCTTATGAATATCCAGGTTATTTACAATGGTATCAAATAGACATTAGGAATGACTAGGTTTTTAAGAAAAACCAATACCCTGACAGGAAAATGCCAAATTCAAAAAACAAACAACTGATACTTGAAAAACAAATTTTAAAGTGGAAACAGAAATTTTTATTAGTCTGTCATACCCATAAAGCAATAATTGTTTGCAAACAGAAGGAAGCAGCCACATTCATTGGAAACAAAAATGGTATCAACCAATAAAAATGCAATAGCTGGATTAATTACTGTTGGAAGACAGTTCTCCTTTAGTCTCTTGCATTTCTGTACATCTTGCAAAGTGAGGCACTGACTGTCCCTTGTTTTACACTATCTTTTCAAGGATGTTTATTTAGTAAATACCTTGGGAAATAGAGACAGTGTCTCCCTCCGGAGCAAAGCATGCTTACTATTCAGTATAATGAAAATGTTTCCCTCTGGAGCAAAAGGCAGACATGCTTATAAAAAGACTCAAAATCCCTAAGCTCAGCATTCCTGTCTGTCACACAGGCTCCTGGATGTATGGATTAGATCTGGCCTTTTTTGTATCTCCCTGTGGGAATTAGGACTCAAGAAACCAATGCTGATACTCTGGCTACTGCCATTGTGTGAGTAATAAGCTGTCTCCGACCCAGGAGTCTCATGTCTTCTTTCAGTATCTATTAATCTGTAGCAGGCTAACTCACAGATAGAGGAAAATCTCAAACCCTTCACAGTTCTTAATTATTTTAATAGACATACTGAGGGCCTAAAATAATGAAATGAAAAATCAAGTCATGGTATTATCCCAGAATTTACCTCAAAAATAATTATGGAGTATGGAGGGTAGTTAAGAAAAATAGTTAAGAAATTCTGAAAGAACAGAGAGAATAGAAAGAAGTAATCAACAAAAATAGATAAAAATTTCTAAAGCCTAAACAAAGATTTATATTGAAAGGCCATAACATATCAACAAATTTCTCCATAGATATTTCATTACAAAGAGAAAATGCTACATCTACAAGGTAAAAGCTGGCAGAAACCACCTTAACCAAGCAATCAATAACACTTAACTAACATCATTAATAATGGAACAAACTGATTCATGTGCTTTCTGACACAACATAAGAAGGTCAAAATATCACTTCCATAATATTCTTGCCAAAAGGTTTACTCGTAATCTAGACATATGAAATCATCAGACAAATCCAATATGAAAGACACTCTATAAGACAACTGGCCTGGACTCTTCTTTCAAAAATATCAATAACATGAAAGACCAAAAAAAGATAAGGGTGCTGTTCTAAATAAAAGGAAAATAAAGAAACAGAACAACTAAATGTAGTCCATAATCCTTAATTGGATCCCTTGATTTAAAAAAAAAACTATAAAGGATATTATTGGAACAATTACGGAAATTTTAATATAGACTATTAAATAATGGCACTGTACCAAATTGCATTGACTCATATTTAACCAAAGATTTTTTGGGATACAATAATTATTTAGAGGTTATATAGGAAAACATCCTTGTTCCTTATGAAATATATGCTGAAGTAATGAGGATAAAGTGTCATTAACGTCTGCAACTTACTTCTAAATTGTTTATGTGGAAAAAATATATGTGATCAATATAATATATATGAAACCTATGTACAGTACATACACATATAGATGAGACAGAAGCAGAGAGAATGAAATATAAAAGAAAATATGGCTAATTATTAACAATTGGAGAAACTAGAATATCTGGGTGTCCATTGTATCATTTTTGAAAGTTCGCTGTAGGTTTGCTAATTTTCAAAATAAGAAATAGAAGGAAATTGCCCTAGTCTGTTTAGCTCAGTGGATAGAGCAGCAGCCTGCAGATTGATTCTGGTCAAGGACAGGTACCTAGGCTGCAGGCTCATTCTGGCCCGCATTGACTCATAAAACAAGAATTATTGCACCCCTTTTAAAGATAAGACACTGATTAAGATAATATGTTCTAGTCACAAAATGGTGAGGGCAGAACTTTGAACCAGAGTATGCATTTTTTTCCACTAAGCCAAACTGATTATTTTAATACTAAACTCATTTTCCCTTAAAGAGACAAGATCCACCATCTAAAATTTCAACCAATAGTTTTACAATCCTGTACAGTCAGAAATAGTTTTAGTGCAAATGCCAATCAAATGCCAAAAAAAATCTATAATAATAAAAGCATAATATGCTAATTAGACCAGGTATCTTTCCGGACAATCTTCCCGATGAAGGCAAGGCTGCCAGGGAAGCCTGGGTCCCGGGTGCCAGAAGGAAGCCAGTGCCGGCAGCCAGGGGAAGGAAGGCCTACTCTTGCATGAACTTCGTGCACCGGGCCTCTAGTTACTATAATAAGAATCCATCCCTAGACGTATTTCGGAGTCCTTTCATAACTCAAAAATTTAAAGATAACATTCTGAAATTTTTTCAGAGAGTTTGTGAGCTGACACAAGTACTAAACTTCAAGTCCAACGTGCAAGAGCTATTCTTGTTCACCCACATTATAGAGCTAGGTCTGGAAAATGAGGAAAAGGAGGCTATTGCTTGCCATTACAATCTCATAGGCGTTTCAGGAATACATGAATAGTTATTTTACTTTGAAAAAGCTATAGAATGGTATTTGTCTTATAAAAGTAGAATTAGTGCAGGCAGTAAGTGCAAACAAAGTGGTCATGAATTGGATTCTATTGATGCTTTTGTTGTAAAAGGTGTACCTGAGGAAGGTAGAGAGAGGACTCCAAGAAGGAACATTATACTACCAGTTCTCTAAAGCTAATATGCCTGAAACTAATTAGTATACCTGAAACTAATATAATATAATATAATATAATATGATAATATAATATACCTGATATATTTAATTTTGAAATAAGGAGGTGAATTCATTTTGAAATAAGGAGTAAAACCTTTGGGCACTATAGTCCTGATGGCAGGACAGGGGCCACTGTGACCCCTAAGCCAGGCAGAGCCCACAGAGCAAGGAATTCCATCTGTGTGTATCTTCTTTGCTGCCCAAACCATACCCCATTCCCCAAGGCATTTCAACCTCACAGACTAGCATCCTACGCTGACCTGCCCAGAGGTGGGGAGCAAATGGACTGCATTTGCTGCACTCTCCCAGGAGGCACACTGCAAAAGCTTTTAAGAGGTCAGTGCCCTCCCATTGTGAAGTGGTAATATGCTAAATTATGTGCTTAATTAATTTCCACCCAACAGCATGCCATAAAATTGGAAAAGCAATTCCATTACCTAGGATCAATGTGCATAAAGTCCACGCAAAATGATCAAAAGTTCTCAACGGTAAATTTGTGTTTGTGCTTTGGCTGCGTATTCAGAGGCTCATTTCTACTCTCGGCTGATGAATGGTATACAGTTCATCACCACTTAATGGCTTATCTCCTTCTCCTGATCTAACTCCCCAAGAGTGGGTTACAGAGCACCAACACTGCATCCAAGACGGGACCTTTACTTTTGATCTTCAAATTGCATCGACCTCAAGCTATCTCTCCCAGAATGTTGTGCAAAACATGCTACACACATACACACACACACATTTATTTTTACACATCAATTATTTTAGTATTCAGAAATTAGTGTTAATGGAGCATTTGGTCCAAAGCATAGCCAACCTTCGTAATGACGTCTTGGGCCTACAGCTGCACTTATGATTTCTTGTCTGCCTCCTCTTTACCAACACCCCCTCCCCCGGGCCCCACCTCCCTGCCCCTTAGGAAAGGAGCCTAGCGGGGGAACCAAGAGTTTGGATTGCAAAATTGAAGAGAGCACTGAACCACCTGCTCTAGAGGACTCCGCTTCATCCCCCGTCGATACGCAGCAGCATGCCTGGCAGGTTTCCACAGACATTGAGAACACTGAGAGGTAAGTGGGAAGTTACCCTAAATAGACCGCCAATCCTCCTCCACTCCTCTGGGCTGCAGAGAGTCAAGATTTTGTGTTTCAGAGTCAGAAACAGAGTGCTCAGAAAGCTGGACTGAGACGTGAAGGGGTCCAGACTGCCATGGAACCAGCAGAACCTCCTGCAGAGGCAGCTTGCTCACCCCACTCTACCACAACCGCGTCTCCATGGAAATAACACAGTGTGCTTCCTTGGCAAGGGAGAAAGTTGGATCTACGTACCGTCACAGCTTATCTGGGTCCCCAGATTGTGCCAAGATGCCTCTGGGAGGTTCTCGGATTTCAGATGCTTGGAATGGCCTGCTTAGCTGCCACGCAGGGGCTGCGCATGCTGTCTAGTTCACAAACAGCTTTTTGCTGGGCTCCCGTCCCTTATTCTCCCAGAATGTAGCTGATGGCCCCTTAGTGGTCAAAGCGAGTTAATGCATCTGTCTTAGCGAGCAGTTGCTCACTGCTAGACAGGGAAGAAGAGATTCAACAGTGATTCTGTTTCACTTGAGGGGAGGGTGCAATGATAAGTGCCATGTCTCATCTAGATGCTAAAAATGCTATTCTGTGAGGCAGAAGGACAAGGTGCTTGTTTATTGTCCTTCAAGCTAATATCTTGTCCTTTGCTACTGATGTCCCCAGCGTCTGCACAAAGCAGCTGAATGAATGCTGGGCATTTCCAACCGGCACTCTGTGTGGGGTGTGAGGGTGTGTGTGTGGGGTTGGGGGGTGGGGGGGAGTCACTGACAAGATAAGAAACATTTTCTTTTTTAATTTTTAGAAATGTAACACACGAGGGCATTTATAGCCATTGTGGTTCTACTTTCAGATCATAATATAATTCTAAAGCTAATTGCCAAATTTCTGTGTTTTATAGAAAATTGAAGCATGTGGTAATTATGTACTATTAATAAAACTTGGATTTTGTATAAGCTTGTAAATCCAACAATTCAAACAATAAAGCTGTTTGGCACAGTTTGCTAGAACTATAGACAAATGATGAGGGGGTGATTTATCTTAATTTATAAAATGGAAAATGTTTTGCTCTATGCCCAGGAAGAAATATCTGCCAGAGGGCTGTGGTCAGGGCCTAAGCCATCAGCAAAGCCTTTTCCTTTTTTGAAGCTTTGCAGAAGCAAGCTATACCTAGCCGTAACAATAGGGGCGTCTAGCCCAAGGAGCTGGCCGTGTTTCAGTTCATCCTAAAGCCTGGATTCAGTTTGAAGGAGATGGGAATGACTGAGAGAAGCAGGAATATAGACCTGTCTGGGAGGGTGGCTCCCACAGTTCCTCTGTTTTTCAGCCCTAGGATCTCACACTGAGCTGCACATCACAATCACCAGGAGGTCATTTTAAAAACATTGATGACTGAACCCCACCATAAACCAACCAAATCAGGCTCTCAGGGAGTAGGGCTCTGCAAAAGGTGATCCTCCCATGAAGCGTCCAAGGCTGAGAAAGGGTGCTCTCGAAGGAGACCTTGCCTCCCATTCTGCATTACTAGCCCTTCCCCACCTTGTGCCTGCCCACCACCCACCATCCCATCTACCCTTGGGAATGCCACAGGAAAGCATAGGGTGCCCTTGTGTTTCTGGATGCAGGGCCCTGTCCTCCTTCTCCCTCTCCTCAACTTCTCTTTCTAGAAATACCCTTTGGGGCTTAGCAGTATGCAGTACCGCACAGACAATCCTTACACCTGCGGAAAGTGTTCTGCGTGTTTATACAGGTGTATTTCCACAGATCCACAGGCTGCTTTCTGCTCCTTTCCAAGAGCTCCTCCCGAGTTCCTTCTCACATACCAGTCAATACTTGAGGAGGAGACCCCATAGGGGTCTCCCTAGGGCAGCGGTTCTCAACCTGTGGGTCGCGACACTTTGGGGGGTCGAACGACCCTTTCACAGGGGTCGCCTAAGACCATCGGAAAACACATATATAATTACAAATTGTTTTTGTGATTAATCACTATGCTTTAATTATGTTCAGTTTGTAACAATGAAATTGGGGGTCACCACAACATGAGGAACTGTATTAAAGGGTCGCGGCATTAGGAAGGTTGAGACCCACTGCCCTAGGGCAAGTGGTTATCAAACTATACTCAACAGAACAGTTGTGTTTCATGACATGGACTGAGGGATTTCCAACCTAAAATTAAAATATGGCTCTATTTCCTCAAATTGCAGGGAAAAAATTGATTAATAGATAGTATATCCTTCATTTTAAGATTATCCCCTGCCCCGGCCCCCTAGAAAAAACTTTTTTTTTCCCCCTTAAATCCTGGGTGACAGCTATTGCTTGCCTAACAAAAAAGATGTATCTGATATTTGCTCTTTCAAATGAAATCCACCACTATGTCTTGGGATTTCAAGGGTGCTGACTCCAGTGGATAACCATTGCTGGACATATGGGAAACCCTTATCCCAAAGATTTGAAAAGTCCATCTTGCCTCCTCCTACTCGGAAGATGGCTTCTGACTCTCCAGCTGTGTGATCTCATTGTCATAGGTAGTCTGGGATGAGGAAGGATGTTGGAGGTATGCAGTGTCAGACATATAGGCCAGTGTCTAGAGCAGCGGTTCTCCACCTGTGGGTCACGACCCCCTTGGCGGTTGAACGACCCTTTCACAGGGATCACCTAAGACCATCCTGCATATCAAATATTTACATTACAATTCATAAGAGTAGCAACATTACAGTTATGAAGTAGCAACAAAAATAATTTTATGGTTGGGTCACAACATGAGGAACTGTATTTAAAGGGCCAGAATGTTGAGAACCACTGGTCTAGAGGAGGCCCAGCTGTCCCACACCACCACCACCACCCCCACCATCCCCTGTCACATCTCTCTCTTTCTCTCCCTCTCTCTCTCCGTTTCATCCACTATGAAGAGCTCTTCTCTGACAGTGTTAGAATTTGTCATACTCTCTCCCATCATTCCAAGTCAGTTTAATAAGTATTAGCCCTGTGAATGCTTAACACCTGTGTTACACCAAATTCCAATCCTGGTAAAGAGAGACAATAGGAAGTGAACCTACACAACCACAACAGCCATCTGACCAGCACCCAGCCTCAGCTTTACCCAGGGTAACCCCATTATTCTAGTTGTGTGTCCTCCGCCTCCCCCTGGAAATCTGAAGTACTATCCTCGTGACCAGAGGCTCTTCCCTGATCTTGGCCAGGTCCAACCCGTGGCAGAGATGAGGGCTCCTGCAGCAGAATGTCCCAGAGAAATCTTGGCCAGGCTGGTTCTCTTTCCTCCGAGAGTCACTCATCTTGGGTTGTTGTTTTTTTTCTTATAAAAGCAAAATAGATTCAATATTTGCTTGTTGCAGCTAGAGCTAGTACAATTAAGCACAGACCCTTGTCCTTCCATTGAATCACAGAACAGAGATTGCATTTCCAGAATTTACAGCTGACGATTTTTTCTTTCTATCACTTTTACAGAGACATGCGAGAAATGAAAAACCTTTTAAGCAAACTCAGGGAAACTATGCCTTTACCATTGAAAAATCAAGGTGAGTCATGTCATTTCCTTTTGAGGCAGAGGATGTTTTCTAACATGAGAACCTTGGGACGTGTTTCAAGAGAAATTAAAGCAAGTTCTCTTACACAAACAACAGAAAGCACTTGGTGTACCTTTGTGTTTTCTCAAAAAATGTGATAATAAGAATGGAATCCCTCCGGTGAACACAGTTTTGCCCGAAGATGGCCCAGATCTATCCTGGCCTCAAAGCAGACGTGTCCTCCACTGGCCCTGTCAGTCAAGAGCAGTTATCTGTTGCCGGAGCTGTGGAAGCGCTATAATACCAGGTGTGGCAAACACAAAAGAACTGAAGTCTTGGCCTTTGCCTTTAAGAAGTGTACAGCCTAGTGGAGAATACTACCAAAGGGAGATCTCTTCCATCTACACATTTAATTATCTAAATAAAGTAACAGTAATAGTTAACATACATTGGGAACTTCAAGTGTGCCACTACGATTCAGCACCCAACTAGACTTGATGTCTATATCGCCTAGCAATTCTGATGCTACCTGGATATAATAACAGATCCCACAAGTCAAGGGCTCTGTCCTAAAGACTGATACCTTCCCCCCCGTCCCCCCAACACACACACACTTCAGATATCAATGGCAATTTAAGGGTTGTCACTTGTGCTTCTGACCAACTGGCTATGGATTGAAAGTCCCAACAACCCCCTTCATGGGTTTAATTTGCTAGAGTGGCTCACAGAACTCAGAGAAAACTTTCACTTACTAGATCACCAGTTTATTATAAAAGGACATATCTTAGGAATAGCCAGATAGACTAGATACATAGGACAAGGTATGGGGAAAGTATGCAGATCGTCCTAGATCCCCACATGTCCACCAACCTGGAAGCTCTCAGAGCCCCATCCTTTTGGGCTTTTATGGAGGCTTCAGTACAGGAATGATTAACTAAATCATTGGTCATCGGTTATTGAAATCAATCCCCAGCCTCTCTCTCTTCTTCTCAGAGGTCAGAGTTGGGACTAAAAGTTACAACCTTGTAATCTCACGGTTTTTTCCCCTGGGAACCCGCCTCCAATTCTTACACGGTTTCAAAAGTTTCCTCATTAACATAACAAAAGACACCTCTATAACTCTCATCACTTAAGAAATTCCAAGGGTTTTAGGAGGAAGACCAAATATATATTTATTATAAGTCACAATATTACAGCTACTGTCCTAAATATATTACTGTAGATTATTAACTATTTTAACTTATTTAATTCTAACAACATCATTGAGAGGAATGCTATGAATGTTTCCAATTTATAGGAAACTGAGACACAGAGAGGTTAACTGACTGAATCAAAGTCACACAGGCTGTAAGTAGAAAGGCTGGGAGATGACTCCAGGCAGTACTTCTCCAGAACTATTCTATAGGAGTAGGCACCCTCACCCAGAAAGGGAAAAGGGATAGTCCATGAGGGAGGGACTGCTGTAAGCTTTTGTTAACTATTGTAACTCCAGTACCTAAAGCAACCCTGGAACACAGTAGAATAACATTGGCCACGAACAAGAAATGTTTGTTAAATCTGCACCCAACGTTGCAGCCCCAGGTCTGAAGCTGTGTACAAGGGACTAATAATAATGGTAAGCACTTTCCCTAAGCATACATGGCCGGAGCAGCCTTAAGTGAAGCATCAGCCTCAGAGACTGGTACGTAGAGGGCGGGAGAGGGTTTTTAGCGGTAAGAAACTCCTGTGTTCCTGTTCCCTGTGGGGAGATCTCCGTGTCTCCATGGGTTGCTATGGGAGTGGGCTTCTTGAGATATCCCAAGAAAAGAATTTTCTGAGACTCACAGGGGAGGATGAGATAGTGTAAAAAAGCTTTATGTCTCTGGAGTCACACACCTGCATTTCCAAGGTCCCGTTTCCCTTTGTCCCACTAAGGAAGAAGTCCCATTTGCCTTCAGCGGGGCTAAGATCAGAGCAAGGGCCCAGAGTTTCCATTCCATGTCCGCACCGTCCAGTACAGCAGTGGGCTAACTTAATTGGTGCTCACAGTTGCAGTCTCTCAGTCCATCGTGTGTGGGTCTCCAGGACCCTGGGCCATGCAGCTATGCAGGGAACATGGGCAGGAGCAAAGCCAAAGGAACCAGAGCCAAGGGAGAGCGCCAGGAGTCACAGCACTAGCTCCTTTGTCTAGGGGATTATGCATTTCCACATTTTTGCAGGTTTGCAGTGGCCCTGCCCACTCTGGCCAATGATCTCTGTTCCCAAGTTTGACTGCCAGGCACCTTCCCTACATCACCCCAACTTTCCTGTATAGGCACCCATTTTCCCCTTAGTCTGGTCCCTTCCCCCAGTAATCTGTGGGGAATGGGCCGGTGGTTCTCTAGGGAGTGTGAAATTGTAGCCTCCTGGTGAAGCTGCCCAAATGACACGCCTATAATGTCTGGCTCCCCCCTTTGCTCATTTCCTATTATTAATAACTAGCTAATTAAACAGTATCATTCCCACTGAGCAAAGCCTGGGCAGGAGGGAGCCCCGGGTGCTGCCTGCCCCTGAGCAAGGAGGGAGAGGACTTGGCAGCAGAGAATGAGCACCGCCTTGCTCAGAAGCAGCGTGGCAGCAGGTGGAGAGGTGGAAGTGAGAACACCAGACAAGGAGGCCAGGGAGTAATGTGGCCTTAGCCCCATGGGCTGGAGGCGGGTGTCAGAAAATAAGAGGCTGGGGATGTGGTGTATCAGATAACTGAAGAGCCTGGTGACCACGGCTAACTGGCTTGAGCCATGGGTGCAGTGTTTTGGTGACCTGGTGTCAGTTCTAAGGAAGCAATGTTTTACCACAACATGTGACCACACCATGCAAGTCTGTTGCTAGAAATAAGCCCAGTGGTTAGGAACAGGGACTTTGGATTTGAATGCTGGCTCTGCCACTTACCAACTTTATGACCTGGAACAAGTTGTTTAACTTCTGGAGATTTCCATGTCCTCATCCCTGAAAAAGAGATAGCAGTATCACTTGGTTCAGAGATTGTTGTGGGGATTAAGTGATGCAATGCATGTCACATACCTATTACCACCCTTACAGAGAGCAAACATTCGCAAATGCTTTACTATATTGTTGTTGGTATTGGTGATGTAACTATTGTTACTGCTATTTACTGGCTGCCCCAGCAACTCAGCTCAGGAAAACTCGAAGTCATCATCAAAGACAGCAGTCCCTGATGATATGTAGCATCCATGAAAGGTTGAGCCTGCAGTTCAGAACACTGATTCTCAAGACTTTGGATGTGGGGTTCATGTCTGAAGCTATCCTCAGCTTCCTAATGTGTTTGGCAAATCTATTCCCATCAACAGCACACAGGCCTCTCGCTGTACCTCACGTCCAGCTGCCCAGGAGGATGACGGCCCAGAGGGCCCCGTCTGAATCCCATGTATGCCATGTAGCCTCTTTTCTAAACCAGGCCATCCCAAACATCCCTTCTACATTTGGTGAAAATTCATCCACCAGTTTTTGAACCATGCATTAATGGAAAAACAAAATTTCATTTTACTTACTTAGAATGTTTTTATAATCATAAAAAATATAAATATTTTTGTGTAACTTTATATCACTTTTATAAACAGAAAGATAATTTGATTTTAAATATCATAATAGTAGTTAAAGATTGATACTGTAAGTAAAAACGTGAATGAGGCCCGGCCGGTGTGGCTCAATGGTTGAACATCAACCGATGAACCAGGAGATCACAGTTCAGTTCCCAGTCAGGGCACATGCCTGAATTTCTGGCTTGACCCCCCGTAGGGGGCATGCAGGAGGCAGACAATCAATGAGTCTCTCTCTCATCATGGATGTTTCTCTCCCTCTCCCTTCCTCTCTCTGAGATCAATAAAATTAAATAAACATGAATAAAAAGAGAATAGTCATTCAAATAAATGATACCCAGGACTTGAACCTTGAATCAATTTGGTGAATTCCAGTAAAAGGAAAAAGCTAGGAGAGGCAAGGACTTCTCATGGAGAGAGTGATGCAATAGGATTTTAAAATATTTTTTAAAATGAGGGAAGTCCTGTGGGTAATTCAGTTTTCTTCATTTGCGGGAGAAATGGGAACCCTTAGCATATGAAGATACATCTCTGTTCTCTACATGTTTAATGGGCGCTTGCAGCATGATGCCATTGCGAGCTGACCAGTAAAGAAAGGGGTGTGCGTCTGGGCCAGGGTCTGCGAAGGCCCCAGGGAAGGGGAACAAGTCTCCAGAGCTGGAAACACTTTTTAGCAGATGCAGATGGCACCATTTTAATGAACAAATCAGCCAGATTCCTTTCTCTGACTTCTTATTGCTGAACTGCACCTCAGGGACTTCCCCATCACCTTCCAGGTGATTTGTTTCTTATGCAGGTCTAGGTTAATATATGCAGGAAATGGTCTGGGTGAAATGTAGACAGTTTTACTCCATTTCTATGGGCCCTTATGGTCAAAACAATACTAACTGGTTGGAAACTATTATAGAAAGACATCTGTTTTCTTTTTGGCTTTTTATTTTCTTTCTCTTTTTATTCCATTTATGTGTGTTTGAAGCAGAGGAAAAAAGGGAAAAGATTCTACTCCTTGTCCCTCCTTTTCCTTCCTCAAAACCTGACCGTGTGAAAATCCTGCCAGGCGAGTGCTGGGGGAACCCACACTGGAAATGCTCAGCTCCTCTGGTCCCCAGGCTCCATCCCCATCCTCAAATCGGAAACTGTTCTGCATTTAGCATGGCACTTAAAGATTTAATCAGATCCCCACCCCCCCTTCCTGCCACAAGCAAAACTTGACTTAACAACAGTGTACTCTAAATTGACTTACAATGGCAAATAACGGAAGGTGGCCAAGAGCAGAGATTTTACTGGTTCGTGATTGTGCCTTCATTTTAGACAGGGCCTTTCAGGTTAAGACTGGAGACAAAGAGGTTCGTGAAGAAAGAGTGAGCCACCCTGTTCCTCCAGACAGTGTCCAGATCTCCTGACTCTCAGCCCGCGTTCTTTCCACTGCTTCAGTGACTCTCCTGTCCTACATTCTGGGTCACTGGCAGTGCTGTAGGGAGCTTCATTAATTATGATTGTCTTGCTGTGTCAAATGGATTACAAATGGAGACACCTGTGGAGAGCCCACAAGGTCACTGACAAAGGCTGCAAGGAGATTGGAAAGTGAAGGACAAGTATCTTCTGAATGCATGCTGTAATCAGACAAAACAAATCGGTGGGAATAAATTTAGCCTGAAAGACAGTTTCACCTTTTCTAAAATTCTGACTGAATAAATGCGGTGGGGGGGTGTTAGTACATTCACTCTTGCCTAGAATTTGGTTGTTAATACCGTGCATGTGAATAAGTCTGACGCAAATTCGTCAGTGATGGTATCTGCTCTAGAATTGGTCTCCTCCTGTGGACAGTCCTACTCCAGACTAAACTGGGTCTAGGAACAATTCCCCAGATTCATACCCCTAGTGCACTCTCATATGGACCTCCATACACAGAACCAGCCGTATTGTGTCAGACAGAAGAGTCTGACATCTGGCAGAGGAACACTGGACAGTTATGCCATCTTCGAGCCTGGAAGTGACCTTGTGGGTCCTTCCCCCAGGGCCTGCCATAAAAATTTTCTGTGCTTCAAGTTGGTGCCTGAATGTTACTCTGGGCCATTTTACTGGTAGCCCCATCCCCTTTGTAGTGTCTACAACCTTTTATGCAGAATTCAGTGTGACATGCATTCTCTCTCTTTCCTCCAGTCTGACGCACACATCACTGATCACGCATGAGTTTCTTAATGGGTTACTCTGATTATGTTGAGCCCCTACTCACAACCGTAACTGCCTGCTCACTGTCTACTGAAGGAAGAGCAAGCTTCTTTCCCTGCCATCCTTTTCAACACATGATGGGCACAGATGACGTGTCCAATGCTGGGCGAGGTGATGGGGATGTCTCTCCCCTTAGAGGCTCTCCATCTCAACAGAACAGATAAGAATCACCTTAGAAGTTTTTTCAAATGACATATGCCTCCCATCACAGAAATTGTGATGGAATCGTCAGGGTAGAACATGTAAATTTTGCAAACAAAACACACACACACACACACACACAACTGGAAAGACAACGGAAGTGGTGCTTAGAATATAATGATGCCATAGACACAGGTTGCTACAAGTGCATATTGTATTCTCACCTAGCCAGATTTGGGAATAGGGGGGATATTGATAATTACTTTTTGAAAAGTATCTGAACTGAGATTTCTTAGGATGAATCAAAGTTAGCCAAAGAAAGAGATAGAAAAAAAGATAGTCTAGGCTAGTGATGGCAAACCTATGACACGCGTGTCAGAGGTGACATGCGAACTCATTTTTTTGGTTGATTTTTCTTTGTTAAATGGCATTTAAATATATAAAATAAATATCAAAAATTTAAGTCTTTGTTTTACTATGGTTGCAAATATCAAAAAATTTATATATGTGACACGGCACCAGAGTTAAGTTAGGGTTTTTCAAAATGCTGACATGCCAAGCTCAAAAGGTTCGCCATCACTGGTCTAGGCAGAAGATCCTGGATATGTGAAGGCATTTTGGGAGATGAAAGAGTGCGGCATTTTGATGAACTACAAGAACTTCATTAGTTGGGAAAGTAGTTAGAAAAGAGGCTTGAGAGAGAGACTAGAGAGATAGGTGGGCCTATATCTTTCAGATCCTTGTAAGCTATAGTAAGAGGTTTGGACTTTACCCTGAAGCCATTGAAGGGATTTAGTTAGGATTAAGCCAGGGGGCTGGAGAAAATGATATGACCAATTGGATGGGCCGCATAGGGAAGAAGGCAAAATCAACAATGAAACCTAAGTTCAGACTTGGAAAACAGAGTGAATGATGGTATCATTCACTAAATTAGAGGGAACAGAGGAGGAGCAGTAGAGATAGAAGACAATTGAAGTTTTGGACAAAGGCGGAACTCCAAGAGCAATTCCCAGTG
Organism: Myotis davidii; assembly: GCF_000327345.1. NCBI lineage: Eukaryota > Metazoa > Chordata > Mammalia > Chiroptera > Vespertilionidae > Myotis > Myotis davidii. The sequence continues at coordinate 4,006,778 of NW_006289813.1, read as the reverse complement.
GTGAAGAGTGGATATACATACAAGTCTTATGCTGAGGTGAGACATGTAAACTGGAGCAGTGAGAATACAGATTTAAGCATCAGCAGCATAATGGTAACTGAAGCTCTAAGAATGCTTGAGACCACCCAAGGATAATGTGCATAGAGAAGAGTCCTGGAAGGCATTTCCCAGAGGGGAGAGGAGCAGTTTACCAGGGGGACTGAGAAGAAAATCTGAAGAGCCTTATGACATCATGTTGGCAGAAGCAGCTTACTTGGAACTTGGGGCCTGGAAGCCTAATTAAGGAGGTTTGAGGAGTGTGTGGGAGATGAAGAGCTGGCGCAGCAAGGGTAAATTTATGAAGGCTTCTATGAAGAGTTGCTTATAGGATGCTAGGAAAGACGGTTGGAAGCAGATAATGTGCGAAGGGCTGTGGCATTTGTTTACAGAAGGAATGCAGAAGCATGGAGCAATCAGAAAAGACTTTGCAGGGGGAAAATGCTTAAGCTAATGAAGAAGGGGGGTGGCATTTCCTTGGAAAAAGAAACGGCATATATGAAGGCAGAGAGGCAGGGGGAGGTTGGCCATTTAGGAAACTCTTAGTAGTTCTGTTTTATACTATCCCCTCCTTCATATACCCTTCGTTGCAGCCAGGCTGGTCTGTTTATTTGGGCCCAAATTCAGGCTACCTTTGTTCACTTCATTCTCTCCATCTAGAATGCCTACCCCCTACTTCACCAAATGTCCAAGTTCTCCTCATCCCTGTGGCCCACCATGAATACCAAGGCCTCTGTGGATTCACGAATGTCTTCTTCCTTTTTCCTTCTTCCTCCAATTGCGAGTAACTTCCCCACTTGGAATTCTCATAACATTGTATTTGTATCTCTCTTGCAGCATTGCTGTTGAAGCCTCATAGTTACTCAAAGGAAGGTCCCTGAGGCCAAGGACCATCTTTCTGTTAGGATCCATCTATACCTGATACAGAGCATGCACTTTGGCTAATTCAATGGCTCTCCAAGTGTGGTCTCAGGACCAACAGCGTCGGCAGGCCTGGGAACTTGTAAGACATGCAAATTCTCAGGTCCACCACACACCTACTACTTCAGAAACTCTGGAGGTAGGGCGACCATCTGTGCTTTAATGAGCCCCCCAGACGATGCTGAGAAAGCTAATGTTTGAGAACCACTGGGTTAACTGAAGGTCTTTTACTGGCCATTATAAGTACTTTTTTTGACTTTACCTAAGAACATAGCTTTAAACTCAGATTATTATTTGAAAACTTCCCTATATTTTTAAATCTCTACCAGAGGATATGTTTATTGATTTTAGAGAGAGAGGAAGGGAGAGAGAGAGAACATGAAATATCGATCAGTTGCCTCCCGTCCTCACCCAGGCTAGGTATGTGCCCTGATGGGGAATTGAACCAGCAACCTTTTGGTATGGTTGGCCATGGCTGAAAACTTCTCATTCATTTTTATGTGTTCCTATTTCTTGTCATATCATTTATATAAGAAATCCTTTGCCAAAACTGGTTTGGCTCGGCGGATAGAGCGTCGGCCTGCGGACTCAAGGGTCCCAGGTTCGATTCTGATCAAGGGCATGTACCTGGGTTGCAGGCACATCTCCAGTGGGCAGCTGATCGATGTTTCTCTCTCATCGATGTTTCTGACTCTCTATCTCTCTCCCTTCCTCTCTGTAAAAAATCAATAAAATATATTAAAAAATAACCTTTAAAAAAAAAAGAAATCCTTTATTAGCTAAGGAAATTTGAGCAACCGAAACATGGTATCATTGTGCCTTAGAGAACTCCAGTGGCTCAAGTAGCATCCAAGAATTAAACATTGAATGATTGAGATCTGAAATAACTGATGGTTGAATTTCCTAGTCTGTTTTTTTCACATTCTCCTATGCATTCCTTCCTTCCCTTTCCTTCCTCACTTTTTATTTTCACATTTACAATTCTCTTAGGTTACAGTTCTCTGAGAGTATATACTTGGGAGGAAAGATGCTACAAAAATTTCAAACATTTGTAATAAAAATCAAAGATGTCTCAACAAGCTCAAGTGGAGTAGCCCAGAAAGTTTAGAGTGAGTGGGGAAATGATCCATTTTGCTCACATTCTTTGGGTCACCCATTACTTCAGAGACAGGATTTTAATCAATGTGGAAAGACATCTTTCCTTGGACTTTAATTCACTTCACACTGTTGCAGGCATACTTATTGCTCGGTGAATTTCAGCATTTACTGCAGGGGTCAGCTTCCTCTGGTGTAGGAAGCTGCTCTGAACGTCTGCCAACAACTTTTGAGCTTTTGTGTCACCTCAGCTCTGGGTGATAATCAGACAAGCTCTGGGCTAGGCTGAGGTGTCACCAATGCTCAACAAAGATGCCCCAAACCAGCAGTCATCCTTAATAGGCAGCCTGTTCTTTGCTTAACATCCTAACACTTTCTTATCATTCCTAACACTTCCTATTCATGTGTGAGTACTATACATGCTTGTGTGTATGTATAGTACTCACACAAGTGAAATATAGATATAAAGACTGAGTGAAGAGAATTTCAGTAGCACAAAAGTTTTCTCATTCACTGTAATGAATGCATAGATACAAGGGTCAGTCCTTTTTCTTCAATTACAGTTTACATTCAATATTATTCTGTGTTAGTTTCAGATGAACAGCATAGTGGTTAGACAATCATGTACTTTACAGAGTGGCCCCCCTCTGCCTCAAACACCCACTGGGCCCCATGCTTATTTTTCACAATATATTCCCTATGCTGTAATCTACATCTCTGTGACTATTCTGTAACTACCAATTTGTACTGCTTAATCCATTCACCTTTTTCACATAGCCCCTCAATCCTCCTCCCCTCTGACAACTGTCAGTCTTGATACACATCCTATATAATAAAAAGCTAATATGCAAATCGACCAAATGGCAGAATGACCGGCTGCTATGATGCACACTGACCACCAGGGGCAGATGCTCAACACAGGAGCTGCCCCCTGGTAGTCAGAGAAGCCAGGCTCACAGCTGATGAGCGCAGCTGCGGTGGTGGGAGCCTCTCCCACCTCTGTGGCAGTGCTAAGGATGTCTGACTGACGGTTTAGGCTCGCTCCCTGCAGGGAGCAGCCCTAAACCGTCAGTCGGACATTCCCTGAGGGCTCCTGGACTGTGAGAGGGCACAGGCCAGGCTGAGGGACCCCCCCTGAGTGCACAAATCTTGTGCACTGAACCTCTAATCTCTTAATATCTGTGTATAACAAAAAGGAGAGAATGGGAGCAAATGTACAGTATCCACATACCCCAGCATCTACATGCATACTTTCTTTGTAAATACAACATTGTAGTAGACATTTCCTCATGTAGTAAGAACTGTACATTTCAGAATTGCATTTTATAATATATAAATACCAATTATGTCACTCCCCAAATCTCTTAAATGTTTGGAGAAAGGATATATGGAAATTCAGGAAATAGGTCTTCCAAGTCTTAAAGAAATAAAGTACAAAGATTTTCTTTCCTATAAATATCTCCATAGTTCTGATGATTCTGTTCCAAAAAAGCATTGAATTGCAGATGAACTTGAGTTTCAGGAAATGTAGTCAGTATCCAAACAGATATCGAAAGATAAAATTCTTTACTCTTAAGAATCTGCTATATCTTTGCTATATCCAATAAGGTTACCAGTAAGTCATTGCTCATTTGGTGGTTAAAGAAGTAAGAGTCCGAAAAATGGCGAGAAAGTGTGCTATCTTTCTGTTCCAAATATATCATGATTCATCTCTGAGATACTATCTTGAGAAATCTGGCTCACATAGACTCTCTGACATTGCTTTCAGTGTCGTAACTGTTTAGGGTAAGGTTTGTTTTTGCTTTTGTATATGTATGTGTTTTTACTTTTTATTGAATTTATTGGGGTAACATTGGTTAATAAAATTATGTAGGTTTTAAATTATTTTTTATTGATTTGAGAGAGGGAGCTAAACATCAAATCGAGAGAGGAACATCAATCAGTTGCCTTCCATACACACCCCAACCAGGGACTGAACCTGCAACCTGGGTGCATGCCCTAACCAGGAATAGAACCCAAAACCTTTTAGTGTATAAGACGATGCTCTAGCCAACTGAGCCACACTGGCCAGGGCTAAAATTATGTAGGTTTTAGGTGTATAAGCCTATAACATGTAATCTATACATTGTATTGTGTATTTATCACCCCAAGTCAAGTCTCCTTCTACCACCTTTATTCCCCCTTTACTCTCTTCTACCTACACGGAGCAAGTTTAAGTATAAAAGAAGGACAGCCTGTTTTTAGCTTTCAAAATGTTGGCATCCAGATTATAGTGAATTATTTTTCACCATGGGAAGGACAAAGAGAGTCTTTTTTCCCCTCCATGTTAGCATAATGTGTTTTAAGAAAGGATTTTAATCTGTGGAGACTGGGAAAGTGCACTGTGTTTGACTAATTTGCTGTGCCCAGCGGAGGCGCCTGTTTTCTTCCCTGGCTCCAACTTGCTATTCAGTTTCATCTAAATGTATAACATAGTAGGTACCATTCCAAGGAACACTGTCAACGTGGTGGGTGATGCTAATTTGCTTACATGAACCTTTGGGAAAGGGGAAGAAAGGCCTGGGCATTGGGATGACACAATTTACATAAGAGGACCCAAAAGCCAGGACTCTTTGTTCTTGACAGTTTCCTGAGCGCCTGGGCTCAGTCATCAACAAAAACCAACCAGCCATGGGGTTGCCCGTAGCTCCAGTCTCACTATGTTCTAGCACCATCCCAGTTGGCAATGAAAAGCATACTTGTTCATGGTCCTTCTCGAGCCTCTGGGACCCACACTGGCCAGTTCTGCCCAGCAGGATATTTCTGCTCACCCTCTCTTTGGACTGCACTATTTCCTAAAACCCAGCCCCTTAAACAAAACTTGGTTTTCAGGCTTATTTCTTCCTCTATTTGTCATCATGGGGAAAAATTTCAAATAAAACATTATGAATTCAACAGCTGGCCAGCTTCTCTTGCCCTTGTTATGGATATCTATAGAAAGTGGGAGGGAAAGACTGAACAGGGAATAGTTGACACTTCTTCCTGAGACATGAAGTAGGTGAATGGAGGCAAGGCGACCTTCCTACATAAAGGGGAATAGTTAATAGTAGCTCTATTTACTAAGTGCTTCCTCTCTGCTAGGCACCAAGGTATCCACCCAAGCTAAATGTTTTTCATAGATTATTTCACTTAATCCTCATCTAACTAATATTAAACCCTATTTGACAGATGGGGAAACTGAAGCTGAGTGAGTTTAAGTTGCATGTTCAAATTACAGAGCTAGTACATAGCAGAGGCAAGTTTAGAAAAGAAGGCTACTTTCCCCAAAGCGTGGGCTCTTCCCAAGAATCTATACTTTTCCCAACTGAAAGATGGGGCAGCTAAGCAGTTTACATTTAATTCCAAGCCCTGGTTCTCAACTGTGTGCTCTCTGTCCCTCCCCCAGGGAACATTTGGCCATATCATTGTCACAACTGGTGGGGGAGTTGCTACTGGCATCTAGTGAGTAGAGGCCGTGATGCTATTAAACATGCTACCATGCCCAGGACAGCCCCCAATAACAAAGAATTATCTGGTCCAAAATGTCCATAGTGATAAGGTTAAGAAACCTTGATTCAAAAGATGGTGGATTTTTAAAGCCAGTTCACAAGAAGGTTTTGCCTGTACCTCACTCATATGTACTTTGTCCCATCACAGATGACAGCAGTCTTCTAAATCTAACTTCCTACCCTTTGGTTAGAAGACGGAAGAGAAGGTTCTTTGGGCTATGTTGTCTCGTCTCCAGCTAGACAACTCCTCCTGGAAACCCATCCCAAGGGAGACCTGAAAAAAAAACCACAGACGCCGAGGACTCCAGACAGCTGGACCACAGTTATTGGTTTCTGACTATGTTTTCTATGCTTCCTTTGCTTCCTTATTACTTCTATCCGCCTCTCTCTACCCTTTTAAATGATTTTACATTTGAAAGTAGCTGCTGTCAAGGGGAAAAAAAACAACACCACAGATTCAAAAAGCAGGCTGTTTTTAAAAGGATTTTTAAAGTCGACATTGTGCATGTCTGCTCCAAACCATACCATGACAGATGCAAGAATTATGATTTTTAAATTATTTAAAGGTCTTTTAAAATGGATTATACAGAGAAAAATCATTTCACGTACACTAGTAACCCTACAGCTCTTGCTGATCTCATGTTAACAATTTATCTTATGTGGAAGAAGTCTTTAAACATAGAAATCCATTTAAAACTGCAAAACTGTGTTAAAATCCAATCTATCAATATCATTAGAAACAATATAAGCCAACACACCACCTCACCTATTGCTTTCTCTGCTTTCATTTACATTTAGTCTTCCATTCCGTCAGAATCTAAGAGCTTCAACAGAAAAATATCTTAATTTATAATGCAGCAAAGACCATCTATGAAAAGTGTTTAAATTTTGTAAATACACAATAATCCTAATACCTTCGTACAATGCATATGGGCAACTAATTTCCTTTCGATCCAATGGTGTCTTTTTCAGCTTCTTGGAGAATGAAGTAATCCAGTTAGGAAATGGTGTAGTAACATATACAATTACCCTCAAATGTAAAATTTGAATATTATGACATTTTGTTCTAATTGAACTCTGAAGCATGAAGTCTGCGCATCAGCATAGTGTTAACGCTTTAGGGCATGCTGGAATTAGCTCCGATCGTAAAAAATATTTAACATTTTACATTGTTAATAAAATCTTTTCAGTTCAGCTAAGCTTGTCTCATTTTAGATGACTATGCAGATATGACTTTTCCAATGTGTACCAGGTGTCTTATCTTATGCAGATTTCTGAAAGCAGGTACATGAAGCAATACTACGTTTTAGAAAGGAGGAAGCCACGTGCTGTTTGTCTGCTCACAGCTTTGCTGTGGTCTTCCTCCACCAAACTTGTAACATGGTACACGTGTTGTTGTCTTCCCCACTGTTCTTTCTTTGGCCCATTTCTCAGACAGAATTTCCCATAGGTTGGCAGATCAGGCCTTTGGACTTCTTTTGACCACAGTCTGAAAAATACTGAAGTCAGACAAGAGGCACCAGTGTCTGGTATAATAAAAGGATGAGCAAGATGCCTATAAGCGGTTTATTAAAAGCGCATCTTTAATCCCAACCCTGTAATTTCTTCCTCCTTATGAACACAGGCATTTACATGTCCACCAATATTTTGACCTGAAAACTTTCATAAGTATATTAAAGCCTTTAGCTTTCGTGAAGATGAAGACCAGGTACAGACAAATTACTGGAATAATTAGTGTATTAGGCTGAATTATATGCAATAGCTGGTATTTGACTGTTTTGACCTGAGAAATGGCAGTTTCATATAGTTCAACATAATATCTAGTGTTGTAGAGATAATCTTTGGATTGTCTTCTAGGTTTTTCAGGTTGAAAGGATTAAAGTGTTGGAAGAGATCTCAAAGGCTATGCAGGTCGCTGTGTGGATCACACCAGCGGGCTGTTGGCCTTGTTTGTGGAGTCAGAGTTGTGTTCCAATGAACTGGTAATGGATGCATGATTATAGGTATGCTTGCTTTCATATAAAGAAGTACCCTCAAAAATTACCCAAGAAAATCACAATTTTCTAAATCAAATACTTGTAAAACAGAACAGTTGTGGGAATATGCTATTTAAAAGACACCTCGGGTGAGTGCTCCCCCGCAAAGCAGGTCACCATTCCCAGACTGACCTGATCTGCAAACCCTGGTTTTCATAAATGAGGTTTGATTAAAGCTTAATGTCCTTTCCTGAATGTGGTTCATTTTTATCCCCTGGTCCATTGTTTTAGAGAGTATGAAGCAGCCTAATTTGGCACGTTCTCTCTCCCGTCTCTGTCCTCTCCCATCTTTCTACTATATTAAACCCTTAGCTTCATTTCCTACTAATCCATGCGCAGTTATTAACTGATAACTCTAACCTTGGTGTTCAGCACGTTCTTCTAAATGCCTGGCCTAAATCACTTCCGCTTGGTTAATTTGTGCTCACTCTAGCCTTAGTCTCTTAGTCTCAGCGTAAAAGTAACACTTAACTTCTGTGCAATTGTGCTTTGTACAACTGAAGACTGTTAATAAATTCAGGTCTCACCTCCATGATTGGGAGGACCATAGTAGCATTTCATGGAGATGGGAATTTGTCTAATTCCCTAGCTAGGCTTTTCATACCTAAGGTAAATAAATGCAACCACTTTATCTTCTATTCATAGTGCCTGTTTCCCAGCCTTTGATCAGTTTTGTAGTTCCCTTAGACACACTCCAAGATTTATAGATCTTTTTTCAGTGGCAGGTCCTAAAAATTAAATTCAGTCCTCAAAGTCCTGATAACCTACACTGGCTCATAGTTGCAACAGGTAATTCACCGTCTCCCATTAGATATGCCAACGCGTCTCTTTAGGAGCCTGACCCCCTGTCCTCTCCCCACCAAAGGACTTTCTCAGGTGTAGTTCCATGAGATAGAGTTCTAATGTCTCAGCTTCCTGCTGGCATCTGCTTCCAGATTAGCAATAACACTGAGCTGATCTCTAGGGATAAGGAGAGAACCTTGAATCCATTTTGTTGCATGTACTCACGTGCTTGAAAAAGATAAGGATGTGAGCTTCTTCTGGCACACCATCTTCCATATTTACCGCCATATTTTTAATGCCCAATGCTGCCTTCTCTTTTTTATTTTATGATTATGAAGCATGTTCTTTGCAGGAAATCTAAAAAAAATACCACTAAGTATAAAGAAAATAAAAACCATCTAGATCCCGCCACGGTCACATTGTTTAAATCCACAATTCTAGGCGTTGCATCAGTCAGTGGAGGGGCCCACAGGCACTTTTGGATAAGGTTTGTAAAGAAATGCCCGGAAGGCCAAGGTGTCACTTTAAAATATGGGTCCACTAATGTTTTGCACACATCGAGGACTTCTGGGTGTGCCATTGTTCTGGAGGACAAAGAAGACTTTAGAAGTAGCACAGCCCTGCTGCCTCCTCTAATGAAAGCTCATGGGGAGATTCTAAAATCCTGCCAGATCCTTTGGCTCCTTGGTGCTCCATGTAACATTTGATGCTTACTGTTTGGCAATACTGCCACCTTCTGAAAGCTGAGCTTTGGAGTGAGAGGGGGAAACCAAGTCTAAAAGCATCTAATTTATCTTAGACAGCAAACAAATGGGCCATATTAACAATGATCCCATATGAATTTCAGACTCTGGAAGTCTCAGAGTTGAAAGGATCAGGGATATCACCCCGATTAATTTCCCACCCCACACACATCCCTAGGCAATGTCTATCATTTCTTTGTATTCTAGAATGTCACCAAATGCAAAATGCTCAAGTTTCAGATAACTATCGATGGCATGAAAAAGAGTAGTGATGGTATTGGCTCAAAATAAATCATTAGCATTAAATATAAAGTCCAGAAATAAACCCAAGAACATAGAAGAATGGAGTACATTATAAAAATGACATTTCAAATCCCTGAGGAAAGATTAGATTATTAAGTAAATTATATTGGTACTAGAGGCTCGATGCATGGATTCATGTACCAGTGGGGTACCTTGGCCTGGCCTTTTGGGGATCAGGTCAAAACCGGCTCTCTGACATCCCCCAAGGGGTCCCGGATTGAGAGAGGGCAGTTCTCAGGTGATGCGCCCCAGAATCGGGCTCCCTCCTCGGTGGTTCCAGGTGCATCACCTGAGAACCACAGCTGCCAAGTCACTGCAGCTCAGCAGCTCCTTCATTGAGCGTCTGCCCCCTGGTGGTCAGTGCATGTCATAGATACCGGTTGGACGGTTGCTTAGGCTTTTATATATAGATAACTGGTTAGCCATTTTGAGGAAATTATTATATCTATGCCTCATAACTTTTATCAAAATCAATTCTGACTGCAGTAAAGATTAAAATGCTAAAGCAAATAAATAAACATATAAAAGGATTAGCAGGAAATACTAATGAACATTTATATAATTTTCATGTGGAAAACAGCCTTTCTAAGCATGTCACAAAAGGAAGAAACAACAAAGGAAAAGATGGACCAATTAAAAATCCAAAACTCCCATACAATGAAAAGTAAATCAGATAAAGAGAAAACAAAAGTTGAAATGTATGCAACAAAAAGTGTAGACCTGTAATATATATCAGGAGTTTAAATCCCACTACTTTGAGAAGTTACCATGGTTTACAATGCTGCATCCTTCCAAATGTTGCCATTTCATTCTTTTCTTTTCTATTGCACTTTTTCATTATTGCTTATTTAGGTGTCTGTATCCACTAAACTGGAAGTTCAAGAAGGCAGCAACCATGTCTCTTTTGCTTACTGCTATATCTTCTACACCTAACACAGTGCTAGACACAAAGCAAATACTAAAAACATTTATTGGATGAGTGAGTAATGAATTCATGAATAAATGACATTTTATGACTCAAAAAAAATATCAAACTTTCCAATAGAAAATTGAGCCAAGACACGAACTGGCAATGTACCAAATTTATGTACCATAAATTTAAATAATGCACTAGTGACAAATATGAAACTATTTGAATATACTGGTAATCAAAAATGTAAATTATTGTAATATATTCCTTTTTGTGTATCAGAAAGGTATAAAGAATTAAAGTGCCCAGGGACAGAAGGAAGTGTGGAAATGAATATTCTCTTACAGAGTCAACGTGAGTGTAAATTGAGTCAATCTTTCTGGAAAATATTTTGACAATGTATTTTACATGTATGCCAGGTAATTCCACTTTAGGGAAATTCTCCTTGAAAAGGTCAGAAAAAAATGAACTAAGTTACATTCATTCATCATTCAAAAAATATATGCAAGAAAGGATGCTTATAGCAGCAATATTTGGAGGAATAGAAAAATATAAATACGTCTACAGTAAAGGGCTGGTTAAATATGGTATATCCTTTCAATGGAATACTGTGCACCAATTAAAAATAAGAAAAAAAAAGA
>NW_006289813.1:3985084-3995726 GCF_000327345.1 Myotis davidii | reverse complement strand
TAGGGAAATGAAGAAGCTATATTGTTAAATGAAAAAAAGGAAGTTACAGAAGAAATCCTTTTAAAAAAATATACATATTCATGTGTGCATTAGAGTCTGAAAAGCTATTTGCTAAAATTTTAACAGTAACTATCTCTGAGAGGTGAGATTTGGAGCAATTATATTTTCTTTTTGCATATCTGTAATTTCTGAATTTTCGACAATGAGCATGTAGTATCTGTATAATTTTTCAGGGAATAAACAGCAATGTTCACAAATATATATTAAATATAAAACACATGTTATAAAACAGTATGGATAGTATGATACAATATTTGTAAAAAAAATTATATATAAATCTATCTATGTATGTATATATATGCATAAGAAAGCTAGAAGGAGATACATTAAATGTTAATAGTAGCTATTTATGGGTAGTGGGATTATGGGTGATTATTATTTCTTTTCGCTTTTCTGTGTTTTCTAATTTTTCTACAATGAATATGTATTACTTGTGTAATAAAAACTATTAATAAAAGTTAAAAAAAGAATTAAAAAGTGAGATAGACATTGTTACTCACCACTTTCCTTCATCCTCCCCATACCCAGAGAGGCAGAGAGAAAGGGAGAGGGGAGAGGAGAGGAGAGGAGAGGAGAGGAGAAGAGAGGAGAGGGGTGAGGAGGGGTGGGACTCAGAGGTAAGGAGAGAAGGGAGAGAGGGAAAAGGTATAGAAAGAAGTCAAAGTCAAGTAAGTGGAGGAAGGATTAAAATAGGCTTTGGAAACTATTTTACTCGCGATAGCACTGTATCTAAATTTAGTTCCATTTTTCAGAAAGCTACAACAACAACAAAATACGTTGAGTTAAATAATTGTATTTTCTAATAAAAGAAAATTATACACATGTGTGGGGAGACATCTAGGAATTGAGCTCTGACAGGAATGTCTCCCAAGAAGTTTCTCCAAAGGCAAGCTTTGCGGTCCAGCTAGTTGTCATGAGCTGTGCAGTACAGCCTGGAGTCACACAGACTTTTGTCTGAACCTTGGCTATTCTGCAAATAAGTATATGACTATGGCTAGCAGTTCCAATATCCATTCTCTCCTTTTTTTCTGTAGTAACAGAGACCCAAAAGTTCAGTGAGACACTGGCCACCTAAAGTAAAGACTCCATTTCCCAGGCTCCCTGTGGCTATACTGTATATCTGAATTTTGGACTACAGGATCTGAGTGGAATTGTGTGATTTCCAGTAACATTCCTAAAATAAGGGGCATGCATTTCTATGTTCTTCCTCTTTTCCCACTAGGCTGCAATGAAAACATAATGATGGAGATGAAACAACTATTTTGGAGTCAGAAATGGACACTACATGAAGTTAACAGAAGTGCCTTAGCAGACCCGAGTCCCCTTCCTTCTTCCTGTTATCTGCTAAATGATGAATCCATTTATAATTTATATCTCATTTAAGGCATTAATAAGGTGAATCTTTGTACAGAAGAACCTGCTCACTAAACTAATTAACATCTGTGAGCCTCAGTTGCCTCAGAGTAAAATGAAGATAATATTAATATCACAAAAGGTTCAACCCAATAACTGTCCACTTGTTGGCTTAGTACCAAAGTTCATTTATGAGAACAATCCAAAAAATGAATCATTGCATGAGACTGCACAGAATAGTGAACAAAGGAAAATCTTTTAAATAAAGTGTTTTTAAATCAAATGGTCAATTGGTTTGCATATGAAAAAAATTAAACTTCTATTTTGCCTCATTCCAACTTGATTGTTGACCTTAAGGTAAATAGTAATAAAACAATAAAGCTTCCAGAAGATGATATAGGAGAATATCTTCATACCCGTAGAGCTGTGAAATTGTTTCTAACAGGACTCAAACCACTTTGGAAAACTGTTTAACACTGTTTACTATTGTAGAATACATATATGCCCTGTGATCCAATAGTTTCACTCCTAGATAGAGACCTAACAAAATTGTGTGTGTGTGTATGTGTGTGCACTCAAAGACAGGTAAAAGAATGTTTATACTGGCATTATTTTTAATAGCCAAAGCCATAAACTTTTCAAAGATCTATCATCAGAAGAATGGCAAAGTAAATTGTGTTATATTGATATAATTGAATACTATAGGGTGGTAAAAAGAAATGAACTACATTACAGCCATATTCAACCACATAAAAGAATGAAACCATAATAATGTTGAATGCAAGAAAGCGAGATGTTAAAGAATATACACACTGCCATTAGCAGCCAACATTCACAGACGGAGATGGATGCCCTGGCTCAGTGAAACAGACGCCATGGCACCTAGTACAGCTCACCTCTAGCACTGCACAGATCCACTAGCTTCGCACATTGATTTGCTCCATCCAGATCAAGCTTCAGGATTCTGAGATCACAGTTCATATATACAAATTGAGGGATAATGAGACAAACCACAGCCCCATTTTGTAGTTGGTCCCAAGACTATATGGGTGATACTCATCGTGTCCCTCCTCTAATCACCCATTCTAGACCCCCTCATTCTACTTGGGCACTCCTGAGCTTGGTAACCCAGACTCTCACCCCTGAGTGGTCAGACACCCTGGTTACCATGCCTTTAGTAGATTGTGGTTGCTGCACTTGCCCATTTACAGTTAAACTTGGGCATGCGCATACCAAGAGATGACCTGATGGGTCATCTGAGTGCCAAACACACTCCTCGGGGCCCTCATTATGTTGCAGTTACTCTGCTTCCTCGTGATAATCAGGGTCCATAACCTCGGTCAGTTTGGTAACTCTTATTTTCTGGCATAAGGAACCTAAAGTGACCAGGTAGCAGTGGTAGCTTAAGTTTAATGGGACTCTTATTTCCTACACCCTAGGACTAGGGACTCCGGACACACACCGTAGACCCTCAGATAAAAAACACAAATTCCTTATTAGATCACTGGGGCCACTCCTACTTTCACCTCTTAATTTTTTTACCCATATATTCTGTGTATTAGTTACTCAGAACTATATAGTGGCCATTGACTAATTTAAGGTGTATAGTGAATTCTGAAGGTTAGTGCCAAATGTTGCAAGGTGTCCTCACCTTTCTGCCACCACTCTCTTGGGATGGCAGCTTCTGCTTGGTGAGTATGTGTAGGAAGAGTGGATCTCACAGTTGTGTTTTCACTAATGCACATCATTTGCTGTAAATGTTATGTAAGTCCTTGGTCTTAGGTAATGTTATGTGGGTCCCATGTCACTAGATCAAACACTCTGTAAGTTCATGGATACTCGTGCTGGCTGAAGCCCTGCAGGTGGTTGATAATGGCAAACCCATATCAAAGAAGCAGGTTAACCCTAGCCAGGGTGGAAATGGTCAACTTGTCACCAAGAAGCAGGTTGTTCTCCCCAAGGAATGGTGTTGAATCAAGGGCACAGTGTCAATCTCTGTTGCCAACAAAATGGACATTCAGCAATGGCTGTAAATGAATTAATCTTGGTGAGAAAAGCCTTTTTATTGCTGCTGTAACAAATTACCACAAACTTAGTGGCTTAAAACAGCATAAATTAATCACTTACATTTCTAGAGGTCAAAAAATAAGTTCCACTGGCCTAAAATCAAGAGGTCAGCCGGCCGGCATTGCTTCTTGATGCTCTAGGGGTGAATCTATTTCCTTCTGCAGCTTCAGAGGCCTCCTGCATTCCTAAACTCATGGCACCTTTTCCACCTTCAAGCCAGCAGCATAGTGTCTTTAGTTCTCTCTCTCTCTGACTCCTACTTCCATCATCACATATCCTTCCTTGACTCTGCGTCCTCTGCCCCCCTCATATAGAGACCCTGTCATTGCATGGGGCTCACCCAGATAATCCAGGATAATTTTTCCATCTCAAGATCCTTAATATTTACAGATTCCAGGAATTAGGATGGGAACATCTTTAGGGGACCATTATTCCCAAAGCCAATGCTGTTGGACCCATTCATAGCCTACATCTCTGCCAAGGGCAGCTTTTCAAATGGAATATTATTCTCTGCTTCAGAGAGCGTGCGTTAGAATTCTATGGGTCTGTACCGTGACTCTCTTATTGGAGTTTGCCAGAATCTCCATTGCATCCTTTTAGACCCATACACCTCTGGTACTATGGCCTCTGCCAGAAGATATGGCCCAAGTAACAGAGCTGCTTATGCTGCAGAGCCTCTTCTTGCTCTGGCAACCACCTAAAACTAGCACCCTTAGTTACCCAATAAATAAGGCAGAGCCGTACCCCAACTGTGAAATAGGCTGCCTCTAAAACCTGAGAGGCTGACCTCTCAAGTGGTAGGAGATGCAAGGGATGGTACCTTGCTTTTGCTTTAGAGGGATGACCCAGCATCCTCCAGACCCCCGGACACCTACAAACTTCACTGATGTAGCAGGTCTCTTAATCTTTGTAAGGTTTATCTCCAATCCTCTGTGGTCCTTGTGTCTTACCAGACAATGTGGAGTACTCACCACTTAGCCAACTCCAGGTAACATGATGGCATTAACATAGTGGACCAATGTGATGTCCTCTAGAAAGAATGCTGAGATCAATAGGATCTGACTATTCTGCTATGAGGCATGGTGAGGTCTTCTAGGGACAGAAAAGTCTAGTTCCAAAAGGTCATCTAAGGACATGGAGTTATGCTAAACACCAGATACCCAACCACTCAATGATTAAAATAAACATTATACAGTGAGAACAGAGTGCTGTAGACATGTGAGGTCTACTAGTGGTAGAGAAGGCTGGTTCCAAAAGGTCATCTAAGGACATGGAGTTGGGCTATACCCCAGGCACATAGCTGCTAAGTAATAATATTATACCATGAGCACATAAAGTTCCATTCTCTATATTCTCATTGTTAGATAGAAGCCCACCACAATCTGGTATAATTTGTAACAGTGCCAATGGACTTGCTGGTTGATAAAAACTCATCCTGGGCTTTTAGGGATTTTCTCTCCACCTGCCCCCCAGTAAAACCTCTGCTGGGAACACTGAAGGATGGAGAATTTGTTGCAGGGAAGCTAAAAGTAGCAACTCATTCAGGACTCACAGATTTCTAAATCCTGATCCTCTTCAAACTTCTTGGATCTTTTTTCTGTCTAATACAGCACAATTAGTAGAGACCTTTGAAACTGTGTTAAAGTCTCATGACACGTACCCGAGGCTGCATTAATCTGGTATAGTCAAGATACCGCATTCGGCAAGGCAGCTATTATTGGGGTTTCTTGGATATGCTGTGGCAGTGCATTTCATCTGCCATGACCCGTCCAGTTTTTGAAGGAGCCAAACTGGTGAATTAAATGAGAGATACAATAAGACTCACCACTACTGAATATCTTTCATTATCCTTGATTTGTAAAAATGTTTTTCATTAACTGTCTTGGTGAGGATGGAAGAGTTTCAGGAACTTTCACTTAGCCCAGTGGTCAGCAAGCTGCGGCCCCTTGAGTGTGGCTCTTCCACAAAATACCACATGCGGGCGCGCACATACAGTGCGATTGAAACTTCGTGGCCACACTCAAGGGGCCAAAGAGCTGCATGTGGCTCTCGAGCCGCAGTTTGCCGACCACTGACTTAGCCGTTCCTACTACAATAGCTCCTCCCTTACATGTCAAGAAATCAATGTGAAAGTACTGCCAACTGCTAAGAGTGTCTATGAAATTATGTTCTGGAACTAGAGAAATGATTACCCAGTGGGTCTATGGACACAGCTGGCGCACTAGGAGGCAGACCTGGGTTAGGACTCCATCTATGATCTGAGTGCCATTTGTTCTTCCCCTAATAGATGTTGGGTCCCTGAGTATCAGTGTCAGCTCAGATCCTTTATCTGAATCCCTTGGCGGGTCTCAATATTCTCCTTTGCCCATTGTTTGGTTACCTGGATAAATGGTAATAGGGCCCTTTGTGAAATCACTACTGTATACGGTTTGTAATTTTGCAGGGACCATCTTAAAGTCCATGCAAACTCTTCTTTGGCGACAGGTTAGGGTTTAGATTGCTGTTTCAGGTCTGGAAACTGGATAAGAGAATGTCACTTTCCTTTGGGGAAGCAGATGCCAGGCTCCTGCTCATCCATTTTTGATCTCTTCAAATTCTATATATAAAGTAATACCCTACCCACATGTCTTACCCTTAGGAATACTATGATCGTCATTATTAGCCATCTCCAAAGATACATGCTGGTCATCCTCTCCTGCTACCATTCTGATCTTCCTGCCTATTACAGGAATTATGCCCACCATGCCACAAAATTCTAATGATAGACCTATGCTGTGTGCACCATATATTTACCCTAGGATGAAACCACTAGTCAACAACTACTACTCACAATCACCTTTAACTACTAATTCTTAATCATAAACAGACACGCAAGGCTCATAGAATAGTGTACAACTTGAAACAGAAAGATGATCATCAAACAAATGATTCCAAAACACTAAAACCCCTAAGTTAGTTCTAAATATACTCACTAGAGAAAACAGAGATAGTTCTAAATATACTCAAATAAATTTAAAAATTTCTTTGAAATACCCAAAAGGAAGTGTTGAGGAGGCAATTGAGTATGAGCCTGGCTCTTATGAAAGAGATGAGACTTTAAGACACAGATGTGTGAGCCAGCAACATATGGTCTGAATGAGATTACCTTGAGAAACAGCGTAGCTAAAGATTAGTAACAGACTGAGCTGGGAAAAGAGGAGGAGCTGGCAAAGAAATCTGAGAAAAAGCACCAATAAGGAAGAAGGAAGATGATAGTAATGGGTGCTCAGGGTCCCATGTAAGACTGAAAGCTCTCTCACCTAGTCAAGAAAAATCAGTTGTGCTAAATATTGCTGAAAAGTAGAATAAGACAAAGCTGGTAATCATTGGGCTTGCCAACTTGTAGGATGTTGATAATTTCAATGTTGAATGATAGAGACAAAAGGAGGTTCATGAAAAGTTGGAGGTTATAGAATGGAGACAGCCTATTGCGTTTTGCTGTAAGGTGGCAGCTAGAAGGGAAGGTGGGGTTAAGGAAGGGTTGTTCCTAAGACAGAAGATATTAAAGCATGTTTGTATGCCGATGGGAATGATCTAGCAGAGAGAGAAAAATTATCATGCAGGAAAACGGGGGAGATAAGTAGAGGAACAAGGTTTTGAGGAGATGAAAGGGAGTAAGATCCACTCTATAAGCAGAGGAGTTGTTGCCTTATAGGAGCTCAGGCATTCTAGATTATTGGTTCTAAATTACAGCCATGTATTATAATCCCTTGAGAATTAAAAAAAAAAAAGCCCATACCAGATTAAAAAATATTCCCTAGGAGTGGGGCTTGGGCATCAGAATTAAAAGAATTCTAGGTATAGCCCTAACTGGTTTGGTTCAATGGATAGAGCATCGGCCTGGGGATTCAAGGGTCCCAGGTTCGATTCTGGTCAAGGGCATGTACCTTGGTTGCAGGCACATACCCAATAGGGAGTGTGCAGGAGGCAGCTGCTCGATGTTTCTCTCTCATCGATGTTTCTAACTCTCTATCCCTCTCCCTTCCTCTCTGTAAGAAATCAATAAAGTATATTTTTTTTAAAAAAGAATTCTAGGTATAGCTCCCATTTATAACCACTGATGCACTGTGAGACAGGAACACAGAGCGTGTCTAATTGACTTGATGGCTGGAAGATAAGGCAGTTTTCCTCTGATTGCATCTGTTTTCTCAGTTATGGGGTGGGGTCACAACATTAGTAACAAAGAAACAGAATTTCCGGAGGATGAGGCCCAGAAATCAGGATTTAAAAAAGATTCCCAGGTGATTCTAATGTGCAGCCAAGGTTGAGAACCACTGGTTTAAAGAGAGATGGGAGTAGATATGAAATAATTTTAGGAAGTAGGAAAGCAAGGACTCACGCAATATAATAGGATTGCAAGGATTTGTGGAGGGCCTACTTGAGATACGTGGTGATAAATGTAATGTGAGGCTAAATGAGCACAGCTGTGTTTCTTCTCCAGCTCCATCCACCCGGGTAAGCAAGGAGTAGGTGGGGGATGTTCTTTTGTGACATTTGAAACAGTTGCTACCACTTGACTCCTGAGTAAAGCTGCAGGGTGGAGGCAAGTCAGCTTTGGAAATTTTCTACCTCCTTCCTGCTTCCTCTAACGGAGATACCTCAGGATGACCTAACCCCTACCATTACCACACCAGAATGCTGTAAAAGAGGAGCCAGGAAACCAGAATGGAATTCTAATTGGTGGAAAGGGTGAAGGAGAGGAAAGGAGATTTTAACAGTATCTTACTGAGCCACAATTCACAGGACGTAAAAATGTATGAACCTTATGTATACTGCTTGACAACTTTGCCTAATTATATGCACCAGTATTGGATCACCACTAGGTCAAGATAAAACAAAACAAAAAACACAAAAAACATTCCCATCACCCCTCCCCCTCAAAGTTCCCCTCCAGCCAGAGCTCACATTGGCAGATCAGAGGCTCTAAGGCTGAGTTTCTGATTTCCACTCTCAACCCAGACAGGGCCCAGGGTCAGAAACAAATAGCTCTGCCACCAGAGTTTCATTTATTCACTCATTCTTTCTTTCATATATATTAGTAGATACATAGACAATACATACGTGTAGAGCCTGGTGGCTGTTGTATCTCCCTTGTGCCAGAAATTGACTTTCTCCTCTTCAGGGCGCCTCCCAGACCTGAACCTACTACTCTTCCTGTTACTAAATCCTTGAGTTGAGCTCGGGGGCAGCAGACAGGAAGCCATCTGCGAGGATTGGTTTCTAATGTTCCTTCCAGTTTTAACAGCTAATCATTCCAGGAGACCAGCCTCATCCCTTTGCATAGCTCTGTGACAGGTGTTAGTCATTGTTGACTCAATTCCTTATGATTGATCTAGAAGCTAAAAAGCCTTCAAGCTCTACATTGGTGATCATAATCACTGTTGCTGACACATTTAAAATATAGCTACATTGCTTTTGGAAAACTGCACATGAGTGTAGTTCCAAATGTGTCCCAAAGAGGGCAGTAAAATAATACTTTGTGTTCTGCTGTATCTTCAAATATTTTTAACTGGTGAATTATAAAGCATGCTGAGGGGAAAACATCATGAGAAACCGCAGAAAAACAGAAATTTTGTGTTCTATTATTCTATTATTGCTGAAGGAATATGACTGCAAATAAATAATATTGTAAATAATGCAAAACACCATCGCATACATGATTTTATTTAATCCTCACATAAACCTTTATGATGGTTATTTCCATTTATATCATGTATCATGACTAATTCAGGTCAGTCAGCTAGTAAAGCAGCAGAATTAGTTTTCCAAAGACCAGAGAACTCTTTCTTGCACACCTCTGCTTATTTCTACAGATCCATGAATTACTTCAAATATCAAGGGTTATCATTTTTTTAACTTAAAAAATTTTTAATTATAGTTTACATTCATTATTATTTTATATTTAGTATCAGGTGTACAGTATAGTGGTTAGATAATCATATACTTTACAAAGTGTTCCCCTTGATATTTCCAGTATCCACCTGGCACCATACAGAGTTATTGCAATATTATTGACAATACTATAGGCCCAGTGCATGAATTTATGCGCCAGTAGGGTCCCTCAGCCTGGCCTGCAGGATCGGGCCAAAACTGGCTCTCCGACATCCCCTGAGGGATTCTGGATTGCAAGAGGGCACAGGCCAGGCCAAAGGACTCCACCAGTGCACAATCGGGTCTGGGGAGGGACACGGGAGGGCTCCAGGGCATGTCCATCCTGTCTCAGCCCCAGTCGGCTGGACCCCAACAGCAAGCTAACCTACCGGTTGGAGTGTCTGCCCCTGGTGGTCAGTGCATGTCATAGCGAGCAGTTGAGCGTCCTTAGCATATCATTAGCATATTATGCTTTGATTGGTTGAATGGACAACCAGACAACCAGACAACCAGACACCTAGCATATTAAGCTTTTATTATATCGGATTCCCTATGCTGTACTTTACATTCCTATAACTATTTTGTAACTATGAATCTGTACTTCTTAATTTGTTCACCTTTTTCACCCAGTGCCCTGCTGGGGTCCAACCCCAATGGGTCCAGGGGTCCCCAAAGGTGTGGACGGAGTCGGCAAAGAAGGAATGACACGGAGACAGCGTTCAGTTGATCAGCAGCCTTGCCAGGATCTCTAGCCACAATCTCCAGCCAAGTTCTGTAGCCCTGTTCTCTTGCTAGGTTCTTCAGCCAGGTTCTCCAGGTTCTCCAGCCAGGTTCTGTAGCCATGTTTTCTCGCTAGGTTCTCTAGCCAGGTTCGGTCGCCAGGTTCTGTAGCCAGGTTCTTCAGCCAGGTTCTGTCTAGGTTCTCCAACCAAGTTCTGTAGCCAGGTTCTGTCCAGGATCTTTTGCCATGTTCTCTCCAGTGAAGATCTTCTGTCTCTAGGTTCTGTGTAGGTTCTGTCTTCTAAGTTCTGTCTTCTAAGTTCTGTCTCTCGGATCCTCATCTAAGTTCTGTCTCTCTGTCTTGTTACATCTGTATTTATACCAGTTGATCCCAATCCTATCAATCTGTATTCCAAAGGTTAGGGCGTTTATTATCTCCATTCCAGGGAGTAAAGATTATGTAGCTTAAGCATGATTGTTCGTAGTTAAAGTGATTAATTATCCGCCTGGCACTTAGTTAAGAGGTTTTATT
>NW_006289813.1:3978703-3984304 GCF_000327345.1 Myotis davidii | reverse complement strand
TGTGGCAGAGACTCAGGGAATCAACAGGGCGGAGCCAACAGCTATGGCTGCTCCTCAGCCTTGCCCTAAGAGGTCCTGGGTCTCAGTGTCCCGGTAAGCGCTGCAAGCACCTCTGAGAGAAAGCCACCCTTGAGTTCCGACTGATGCCAGACAGTTCAGTTTCTCCCCATATGAGTCTGGGTCCCCAGAGACTCGCCCAGAACTGGAGTTCAGAGCAGTTGGGAGCTTGAGTCTCCCTCCCGATTTAAAAAGACAGCAACGTCCTCAGTTGCCAGCCCTTTCTGCGTGTGCCTCCACACCTCTGCACTTTACTTCCGCACTTCCTCTGAGTCTCAGTGTGCTTTTCTCTTTCCTTCTAGTTGTAGAATTTCCACTCAGCCAGCCTTCCTCTGGTTCTGGATGATGTCCGTTTTGTCTTTTAGTTGTATTTTTGAAGAGGTTGTATCTGGTAGTTTGCTTGTCTCCATTTCATTTTTGGAGATTTCTCCTGGTCTTTCATTTGGGACCTGTTTCTTTGACTCATTTTGGTTGCTTCCTTATATTTGTTTCTGTGTATGTGGTAGAGTTGCTACGTCTCTTGGATGTGGTAAAGTGGCCTTATGTAGTGTCCTGTAGGTCCCAGTGGCACAATGGGTGCCCAGTGTCCTATGCTGAGAGCTCTGGGTGCAACCTTTTGTGGGCTGTGTGCACTGTCCTGTTGTAGTTGAGCCTTGATAGCAAATCACTTGGAGGGATTGAGCCCCCAACTAATTGGCTGCAAGGAGTGGCTATAACTACAGAGGAGGAGCTGGTGTGTAGGGGCTGACCCCACAGAGCAGGATTTGCTTTAGTATGGCTTTAGTGCTCACTGAGTTCTCTCCTTGAATGTGTAGCTTGTGGATGTGGTAGGGTGGTAATCTGGCATGGTCTACAGCTGTCCACTAGGTGCATTAACTCTGGGGCCTCCTAGGAAGTGCAAGGTCAGCTATTGCTTGTGCCCTGCCTGGGGCCACCTGGCAAGAACTATAGAGCAATCTGCAGATGACTGCTGGGCTGGGAGGTGCCCAGGAGAGGCCATGCTGCTAACCGAGACTAGCTACTGCTAGTGCCAGGTGTGGGGCCAATTAACCAGAGGTACAAGGTAAGAAGAAGCCAGATCCTGCTTCTTTTCTGAAGCCTGAACCAAGAGTGGCCATTTGTATAGAAAAGCCACTGGAAATGTCTTGGGTTGGGCCCACAAGTTGGGTGGGGTGGGGTCTCATGGAATCACCAGGGTAGGGCCAACAGTGTTAGTGAGATTGATTGAAATTCAGATATGGCGCCCACCTGGGGTTCTGTGAGGGAGGGCTCAGAAAAGGAACAATGGCCTCTGCCAAAACTTCTGTCTGGGAGAAAACTGTCCCCCTAGCCTTCACCCTGAAGCCAGGCAATTCAGTTCCCTACCTATGTCTCTTGTGTCTTTTGAGCTGCTGCCCTAGCATTGAAGCTCAAAACAAGAAAATCTGAGTAAGTTCCTGTGTGGGCCCTTTAAGAGGAATATCTGGGACTCAAGCAGTCCTCCATCTCACCCAGCCACAATCCATGCTGGGTTGCACAGTTAGGAGTTATGGGGACTTCTCTTTCTGGCACTGGAACTATGGGCTTAGGATACTGGTATGGGACTGAGACCCACTAGTTCCTCAGGGGGGTTCTCTGTAGCCAAGATATCCCTCCCAATTTTTATCCACCATACGTGGGTGTGGAACCAGACCATTCCTGTCTCTGTTCCTCCTCCCAGTCTCGCTGTGGCTTTTTCTTTATATCCTTAGTTGTAGGACTTGTGTTCAGCTAGATTTCAAGCAGTTATGAATAATGATGGTTCTTTAATTTTGAAGTGGTTGTTGGAGGTCCCCAATATTGCATTTACCTACTCCACCATCTTAACTGGAACATCCAGGGGATATTATAATCCAGCAGAAATTTGGGATTAAAATCATAAAATTTGGAGCTGAGGTTGTCTCAGTAAGATGAACAATTCATCCTTGTTTGCTTGGGACTTTACCAGTTTTAGCACTGAAAGTCCCACATCCTGGGAACCCCCCTGAGTCCCAAGCAAAACAGGACAGTTGGTAATGAGCATCCTGAATCACCTTGCCCATTGGTTACCTAATGGCTCTTTGGAAGTTCTGTCAAGTGCTGCCCAGCACATTGCCTTACCCTTAATACTATTCAGTAAATATCTATTAAATTATAATTCAGTGTTATGTTTTGTTTGGGGAAAAATATTTTCTTCTACTTCCTAGATAGGACATAATATTTGGAGTTACTCTTGTTGATTTGAGAGTTATTGGCTCAACACATTTGGCATCATTATCTACTCTGGTCTCAGCTTGGTTCAAATTTCCTTGAAGTTTTAATATGCTATTCAGAGGCAGCTTTTTGTCAGAGGGCAGCAAAATGCCATAGCTGAAAGATATTGTGAATATAAGAGGACATTTCTCTACTTGCCTCTAGTACAACACATCATAAAATAAAACCAAGTTATTTTCCCCCAGTTTAGATATTTTAGCACTTTGTCAGTGTTGAATGTGTGATACACAAATGGTCAGTCTCTCATTACCCTTTAAATTATGGATATATGAAAATTAACATGCCCCTGAGAACACAAACAAAGGCAGATCTCTCAGAAATTCAAGTTGTCTTTCTTCTCCCCAGTAAATTAAGTTCTCAGGCAGGGAGCCATCTGTGATAGCCCCAAAGAAGGGAGGAGCAGAGTGACAAAGCGCCCCCCTCCCCCACCAGGAAAAAAGATATGGTGGAAGGCAAGAGGTGGCAGTTGGGACCGTCTCAGGCTCTAGGAGATTATAGAGAAGAGAAGAGGACAGAAGTAGAGACAAAGCAAGATTTGTGATGTTTGCTGTCTAATTTCTGATTTCTGGGCTGGTATCCCAGTGAAGATAGGCTGAGAGAAAGATGCAAACTTCGAGGAGTTATCTGGGATCCTTGCATCACACAATGTCAGAAGGCACAACTTTGGGAGCAGCCCTTCAACAACTTGAGGCAGCTGCTTTAGAGTAAAATGGCAAGGGCTATGAGATTGCATGGTCCTGGCGGCTGCCTAATCTTCCTCGGCTTCTGGTGATATGGAAAATTACTCATAGCTTTCATGTGGCACTAGTAGAGCACACAGGAGTCACTATTGCTGGCGATAAGCTTTTCAGGGTCATCCTGCAGTGAGAGCCATGTCTCCAGGGCAAGAACCAAATAGGATTCACAGCCAGACCTTAGGGGAAATATACAGCATCACCAACAGCTGAGGGGAGTCTGAGTTAACAAACTAGACTAGTCTGAGAGAAACTAGAGCACAAGCTCTCCAGTAACCTTCCCAGACTTCAACAACGTGAGCTAGCAGGGAGAGCAGGGACAAGATGGACAGGTAACATTCTTTCCACAGAAGCACAAGGATCCACTCCCAGATAGGAGTACTCCCCCTCCCCACCATCACTGCCACAGGACACATAAGACCATGATCCCAGAAGCCATCTTTGTCAGGGACAAGGCGGAAAGTGAAAAACTGGGAAAGAATAAGCATTTAAAAGGCATAGACTAAAAGAAGACATTTGAAAGCAGAATATGATAAACCCTTAATTTAAGTTTCCCAGGCCCACACTAACAAGTAGGGTAGGAGTTTGGGGACTGAAGGGAGTGCTCATAGGGGAGATTGAATTAATTGTTGAAAAATAAGATAGCCACATTTTCTTTGCATTTTTATGCCTAGAATGAGTAAATGAGCCATTCTGCTATAGTAGCTAATGGAATGAAAAAGTTTTAAGTGTATTGATAATTCAGCAAGCAGGTCTTTTGATGAAGCAATCAATCAGCTAATCACTGGATCATAAATCATGAACTGGTACTCAGCAAATTGGTGTTTTAGAAAACTGATCTTTTGATAAACTGCTATTCAGTGAATTGATCTGTTTTGCACTCCTGGTAAGAAAATGCAAAGACTCCCTACTTCCATGATATTTATTTTGACTCTGTACTGTTTTAGCCACTCAAATTTTGCACTAGTTGAAAACACTTTAAGATACATTTATATTGCTTCCATATTAGCACCCAAAGCTTCACCGTTTTGGCATAAATGTAAAATCTAATGAACCATGCATGACTAGTCATGAATCTGGTGTAAGTGGCTCTCTTAATACAGGTCCAGCCTTAGCAGAATCCTCCCAGGCATGATCAGAATGCAAAAGAGGAAAGGTAGGGTGGGGGGGGGAGGCGGAGAGAGGAGGTGGAATAATACAAATAACCCTGAAGCAACCCTCACTGATGCCCTGAAAATGTATGTCTTGTGCTGCTTGGAGATAATCTTCCCCACTTCAACCCACTTTGTAGTTTCATACCACACAGAATTCTTTCTTATGGCAAAACTTTGTTGGTACATAGTATGCAACAGTTTTTTCTAAGGTCTGCTTTGCCTAAGTTGAGATTCGAGTGTCCCCAGCACATCTGTAATAAGACATCCTTACAATAAAAATTATCCCAATGTCATACTCCACAATGTGGAAGGAAGCCCTTGCTGTCTGATAGGTTCCATTTTAGCTCTCAGCTTCAACTCAGTGCAAGCAAGTCAGGGCCTTCCATATCTCCCAGATACCACAGGTCATTTCTGCCACAGCACTGTCTCTTGTTCTCCACTGTCCCCCCTGCCTATGCCCTGCTCCATTTTTAAAGCTTTCTGATCTCAAGAACCACACAAAACCTTCCATCGACTACCAAGGCCCCCACGGTGATCTCTTCATTTCTTGGAGACCCTATAAGCACTGTTTACCTGCATCGTTCACTTTTGGCTTTCAAACTCCATACATGTTAAGTTTTACTTCTTTCATGTGTGTATCACTCCAAACACCAAAACTTCCTGAATTCAGGTGTTGTATCTGATATTTCCGCACCTTGTTCTGTGATGAGGACATCTACATCCCCTCTGATAAAGCTTCCAGAATTGAATGAAACTTTCAGCTGTAGGTTAAACACTTTGCTATGGTTTAGAAATAATTCTGCTTGCTCATATGTTCAAAATAGACACCATATCTAATCACTTAGGAAAAAGAATGCTTTTGGAAAGATTTATATAATGATGGGAAATGATGGTATTCAGAAATAGAACTGAATTGGTTCTTTGAAAAACAACTTTGGAACATAATAATCTTCTTAAAAATGTGTTGAACAAAGCATACAGATCCAGCATATACAGATATGTCGGGGGAGGGGGGGACAAATTAATTTAGGATCCAAATGAGATAATAGAGACTGAGCAATTCACTTAATAGAGAAAAACCTTACAAAGTGCAAGACAAGGAAATAGAGAAAGAATTTATCTTCATGTCACATTAGGTCATAAATTGAATGTAAGGGTATTTTTAGAGTAAATATGACATTAAAGATGATGAATAAGGCATATAATACTAATGAACAGGGATTGGAAAACAAACTAATTTTTGACAAAGGGCTCATACACAGGTCTATCTTTAAATAGCAAGTTTCTTAAAGTTTCCTTAAATGAACTTAAAGTCATTTATTAGTGCAGTTCATGCATATCTCAAGAATAAATGTATTAAATATTTGTGGGCATTAAGATATAGT
>NW_006289813.1:3971575-3978562 GCF_000327345.1 Myotis davidii | reverse complement strand
TTAAGGTATAACATTTTCAGTTGGGAATCTCATCTAGAGATGTGGAGAAATTGGAATAAAAAGCAAATGAAATAGAGACCCCCAAAAAGCAGAGGTTAAAGATTTTGTAAGCATGATGTTACCTATATAACTACTGTGAATATTTTTGATGTGTATAAAAGTCAAAATATTACCATTATATTTTTAGAAATATAGAGAAAAATCAGAAGAAACAACTAAAAGATTTGAAAATAGTTCCTCTGTGGAAAGAAAAATGGAGATGGAATAGGATAGGGAACAGGGCCTAGGTTTTTTTCATTATAAGTCTTGTAATACTAATGGATTTTTTACAAAATGATTCATGTATTACTTTGAAAAAACTAAAGTTAAAGTTAAAAAAAAAAGTGTGAGATGCCCAGGAGCCAACTGGAGACTCTGCAGACCTGGGTGGAGCTGGGCCGCTGTTGACCTTCACTCTGGCTGATGGGTAGACCATGGGGACCAGTCATCTGTGATTGTAATTAAATGAAGGTCTTTTCTCTGCGGCTATTTTCCTGAAGTCAGTTAATAGTGTCTACAGTTGACCAATCAAAATTTCAGTATAAGCGTATTTTTAGAGATTGTCACCAGAATTAAACAGATTTTTTCTCTAAGGAGTGATGGTGAGGAATTGAGAAGAGCAAATTGTCACTTTGCATTCAAGCCCACTGGGAACACTTAAACATTCAAAGCTTGGTGTGTGCCACAAGGGGAGAGAGGAAGGGAATGGGATGGTGGCCCTCCTAGCCTTTGGTCCCAGCACCCCCTCGGCTCTTCTGGTGTGAATGACTCCCACCCGCACTGCGCTCGTCAGGTTTTAAACAGGTAAAAGCTTTTTTGGTGCCATCCATTATGAATCATTTTCAAAATGTAAATAGCAATTGTGCCATTTTTTATATTTGTTTCTTTCACGTTACTGAGTCCCATGCTTTGCACATACTAAGTAATCAACAGGTATTGAATGAATAAATGAACCTTGCCCTATACCTATGTAACTGTACCCACGCTGTCTGCTGGCTTCCAGTTGACTGGGCCATTGGGAGGCTCCTCCAGGGGATCTGATTATGGGAAGAGGTAGAGGTCCAGGTATTGGCTCCATCAGCTCTTCCTCTCTCCCCCCTCTCTGTCTCTGCTAGGTCAGTTTGGCAGTGCCTGTGTTCCCCCACCCAAGCTGACAGCTCTTGCTAGACAGCCTTTCTCCTACAGCTTCAGTTCTTGCCAGATTCCAGCAGCCACGCCCTCTCCTTGTCCCTTCAGACCCCGAGAAGGAGAAAGCTCTCTGCTCTTTCTAGCCCCTATATGTGTTAGAGTAATCATTTTGGTACTTAATGTTAGGACCTTAGAATGTAAGACTTAAAGCATGTAACCCTGCGTGGACTGTTATAGTAATTATTATAGTGCCTAATGTTAGATATAGGAATACTCGGTGAGACCCAAGAATGCACCCTGGTAACCCCACTAGTACTGGTAAACGACCTACCTGATGGGAACGCCCAAAGCCTGTACACACCCATAGATTAGCAGACCCCGGGTGGATCCACACATGGCAGCCGCTGATAACACACACACCAACGAAGACCACGCCTACCGAGGGGAATATAACCAGACAGTCTGATCAACTCAGCAGCGCATAGCTCTCCTGTCGCCAGAGCGTGAGGACCTGTGTGTGCTCACATTTCGGTTCCCAGCATGAAACTCGGCCCAATTAACTGTCTATTGAAGAAAGTGCCAGCAGCCAACGGCATCGTCTACCCCTTTGTGTGTATCAGTGAGCATCGCCGGGTGGATCATTCCCAGTGCCTGAGGCCCATCAGGAACTGGTAAATAACCCCCCTATGTGCTTGCATCTCTAACCTGGTTGTCTGTGTGTAATTTCTCCGGCTCAGCTCAGATCTCGGTGCTGTCTCTGTGAAAGTGTCTGACCAGAAGGTATTGGCACAAGCCTCAAGCAGATGGTCCAGACCACCTGTGCATGTCCCACTTAGGAGCAGCACCTATATGGGAACCCCCTGCACTTCGACATAGGTGACAGGCCTTAAATATATAAAAAATAGAAGCTATTTGGGAAAATATGATTCTCCACCTTCCCTCAACCCACATCTTTGTAAAGAGTTCCTTCTTTAAACTTCTTCCTATTTCTCTTTTGGTTCTTTGTCTTCTTGATTTCTCTCCTTTTCCTGCCCAAACCTTGTCAGATTCAACACATACATAATATACTTAGTCCAATTCAATGAGTTTTTAGGGTGCAAGGCATTGTACAAGGTAATACAGAGGACACAAAGATTCTGTCTTGCCTTTTAGTTCTTCAATACAGTGAGGAAAAATGAGAAAACATACAAATAATTACATAGTAGCCCAGCTGACATGGCTCAGTGGTTGAGCATTGACCTATGAACCAGGAGGTCATGGTTTGATTCCCAGTCAGTGCACATGCCCAGGTTGTGGACTTGATTCTATTCCCAGTCATGTGCAGGAGGCAGCCAATCAATGATGTTTCTCTCTTCTCTCTCTCTCTCTCTCTCTCTCTCTCGCTCTCGCTCTCTCTCTTCCTCTATGAGGTCAATAAAATATATATTTTGGAAAAAAACAAATAATTACATAATCAACATACAGATCAATTCTATTCATTATAAATATTAAAATAGAATAATTGAGAAGGCAGACAATGTTCAAATTTGCTCTGTTCCCTATTGTTTAAAAAGAATCTCTTTAACAGCTAGTGACTGAGTGGGCACATATCTGTCTTATCTTGTGTAAGAACAAGGCAGAATAGTTACCTTAATACACATGTTTCTGGACCTGGGACTCACTCCAGCACCTATCTGATGGATGTTTATGACCTTTGAAGGCTGACATGGGGCAACCAGATATACAGCAAAGGCCCAGATCCACTAATATTTATGATGCATAATCTTTTTGGTAAAAAGTGAAGAATACCAAGAGCTCAGGATTTACGGTTGGTGATTTCCCAGAACAGAGGGGGGAAATAATCTGTTTTCCTGATCCTGTTCACTTCCGTCTGCCCTCCTGAGCTTTGTCATGAGAGCTGTTACAGTGTTTTGTTGGGAGAAGAATAGAATTTGTGAACCAGGATTTTAAAATTTATACAACAGGCACTATGGCTTACCAGTTTAGGGCAAACTGCTTGGGTTCAATCTTTGCCTTGCTATTTCCTTAGAGAAGCCAGTTAGCATTTCTGTTTTTCATTTATCTTGCCTATTAAATGAGAATAAGAGCTGTACTTATCTCATAGGAACACGATGAGAATTAGATGAGTCAGTATGAACAAAGTATTTATACACAGCACATGCTATATACCCATTAACTGCTGTTCTTGTAATTTTGGAGTTTATAAAGATACTAGAGGCCCAATGCACAAAAATTTGTGCACTGGGGCGGGGAAGGCGGGGTCCCTCAGCCCAGCCTGCACCCACTCACAGTCTGGGAGCCCTCAGGGGATGCACTACTGATGGTTTAGGTTGCTTCTCTGTAGGAGATGACCAGGTGATCAGGGGAAGGCACCACCCCCATCACCTTGCTGCTGCTACCATTGCTGGCCACTGGCCCTCCTTGGCCCTCACAGCCACTGTGGCCTTGTCCATAAAGACGTCCAGAAGGACCTCCAGTCTACTTGGTCTAATTAGCATATTACCCTTTTATTAGTAATTATTTTATAGATTCTAAAACCCTGTTTCTGAATTAGACATGGCCTGTCACATGAATTGACTTTCTTGGTGTGAAGAATTCCATGTGGCCAGTAAAACTCTTGATGTTCTGTCAGGGAAATGTTTTGTAAGAACTCTTCAAACTCTAAGCTTCAGAGGACTCAAAGCAGGAAGAGGTCATTGCTGATTGAGAATAGGTCAGGAGGCCCTTTACAAAGGTGGATGTTTGAGACAGGACATAAAATAATCAGTAGGACTTAGAGAGGAGGAAAGAAAGGTACTCTTTCCTCTTAGGAAATTATTTTTAGTTCCCAAATTGTGCTTATCTTTTGTTTATTCCAGAGTACACTTTCCAAAAGCACTTCATCCTCCCAAGGACAACACTAATAGTCTCTGATGTTGTCTATTGTGTGGGGTTGGGGAGAAAGACAAGTAAAGGTTACATAACACATTTAAAGTCTTTGTGTTTCTCTGTGGCAGAATTTCAGTAAAGTCTGTGAGTTTACAATAGTTAGGAGGTACTGGCTGTGTGTGTGTGTGTATGTGTGTGTGATCCAGATTCCAGCCTTCTCTCCCTGTTCTGTCTTTTCTTCAGGGGAAAGGAGGATTGGTTTCATACCTTTCCTAAGTCAGTTTCATGTCACAGCTGCACCTCTCCATCTCTGTTAGGATCCCCAGGGCCATCATTCACTTTAGTGCTAGTTGCTGCCAGGACACTTGGCCCATTGTCCCAGTGAAAGTATGTTGTTACTACTAGTTGTAGGTGTCAGCAAAGGGCTGGCATTTTTGCTGCCCTGACTTTTTCTTTACCCCATCACAAGGTTGTTCTGACAAATTAAATTTACACTGAAGATTTAATTATAGGAAGTTTGCTTCATAACAACACAACTTACAATGAACTGTTAGATGTCCTTAGTTTTAAATGTCTTCCAGCTACTCTACTATTGGGAATTTTCTTCCTCTGTCCTATTGCCAAATCTCTCTCTCCTCTCTGAATCCTCTGTCCTTTTAGATTCACCCCAGTATATTTATTCTGTTGCAAATAACTTACCTACCTTTATTCTTATGCAAATAACTTACCTACCTTTTAGTTCTATCATTCTCTTTAAATACATGCCCTCGGGGTCTTTCCCTTCATCCTCATACAGCTCATCAAGGCATTTTCCAAATAAAGACATGAAGACAACTCTGAAGAGAGTTCTGGCACCAGGTGCTAAATGGTAAACATATGTGCTGAGATGAAGAATTCTCACAGAGGAAAACTGTACAATCATACCTCCGAGATACTGTGGGTTCCAGACTGTGGCAGTAAAGCCAGTGTCGCAATAAAGCAAATCATAATCATTTTGCTGGTGGAAGGTCTTGCCTTCAATTCACAAAAAAAACTCAATATCTGTGAAGTGCAATAAAGAACGTGCAATCATACAAAATGTGCCTGTAACTGAATATGAAAGGATCACCCTGGATAGTTATCCCTCCTCTGATGTGCTAACAAATCCACAGACAACAGAAAAGTGGAAGACCATCTTTGCTTAGTCAGGTCAAATGTGAGATGACTGTCTTAAGCTGAATTCCCTAGAAATGGAACTGAGATGCAAATTACTGTGCAAGTTGTTTCATTGAGAAAATGCCTGCAGGGAAAACCTGTAGGAATGGGGAAAGCAGGATGAGGTCAGGGGAAAAGCCAGGTAAAGATGTGGGCTCAATCAGTGTGATCCCAGCTTGATCCCACAGGAAACTCTGAAGCAAGAATGATACCAGGGGGCCAGGCCTGGAGCCAATTAGGCAGCTCTGGAACTGGCCAGACCCTGGAGATCAAATATACACCAAACTGTATTTTACCACTTTTGTTGCATTTTTATCTTCTCCAATTTAAAATTTCTACCCCTTTTATATCTTTATATTTTATTTTTTTATTTTGTTGACTCACTAACCATAAACATTTATGTTCTGATGAATATTGATTGACTCCACAATGGGCACCACTACAGTTGAGCTACCAAATTCTGTTAGATAGCATAGCTGGACACACGTATGAGGCTTATAAAGGATTGAGGTATTAATGCCTTCTGGTTGGTTGGATTACTGTTGACCCTTGAACAATGTTGGAGTTAAGGGTGCCAACTCTTGTGCAGTCAAAAACCCATGTATAACTTTTAAACTTAACTACTAATAGCCTACTGTTGACTGGAAGCCTTACCAATAACATAAAGTTGATTAATACATATTTTGCATATGTTTCATATACTATAGTCTTACAATAAAGTAAACTAGAGAAAATAAAATGTTATTAAGAAAATTGAAAAGAAGAGAAAATACATTTACAGTACTGTACTATAATTATCAATACTGTAAGTTTACACAATTTATTTACAAGATGGAAAAAATCCACAGATAAGTGGACCCATGCATTCAAACCCATGTTATTCAGGGTCAACTGTAGATTGATTGATCCAAATCTTAGCTAGAGAGGCAAAGATTTACAAATATTTGATTGCTCTTGCAAAACAAGATGTCATATTTAGTTAATATTTTATAGAGCAGTTTTTTCTAAGCAAATATTTGACAATGTCTTTTTATATGATAACTACAGACAAAAATAACCCAAAACACAAAGGTATCTTATATCAAAAAAGAATTGAAATAAAGCATGCACCATTATCTATAATAATAAAAGCGTAATATGCTAATTAAACCAGACAGACGAACGACCCTCTGGACATCCTTCCAGACAAAACCACGGTGGGGAGGGGAGAGGCAGAGGCAGAGGTGGTTAGGGGCAATCAGACAGGCAGGCGAGCAGTTAGTGGCATCAGGCAGGCAGGCAGAGTGGTTAGGGGTGCTCAGGCAGGCAGGCGAGCGCTTAGAAGCCAGTGGTCCCAGATTGCAAGAGGGATATTGGACTGCCGGTTTAGGCCCGATC
The DNA here is from genome assembly GCF_000327345.1 of Myotis davidii. Taxonomy (NCBI): domain Eukaryota; kingdom Metazoa; phylum Chordata; class Mammalia; order Chiroptera; family Vespertilionidae; genus Myotis; species Myotis davidii. Next base: position 3,971,956 of record NW_006289813.1, on the reverse strand, counting down.
CCTCATGGGATCAGGCAGTCGAACATCTCTCGAGGCATCCCAGATTGCGAGAGGGTGCAGGCTGAGGTGAAAGACCCCCCCAATGCATGAATTGTGTGCACCAGGCCTCTAGTATCTACACTAATAAAAGAGAAAAATGGTAATTGGCTTACCATGCTACCCTTTTCATTGGCTAATCAGGGCTATATGCAAATTAACTGCCAACTCAGATGGCAGTTAACTGACAACAAGATGACGGTTAATTTGCATATGTAGGCATAATGCAGGGAGGCGAAAGGGAAAGCAGGAAGAAACCCCCTGCCACTGACAGTGATCAGAAACCCAGGGGGTAGCTAAGAGCTGGGGGGCTATGATTGGAGAATCAGGCCATGATTGGAGAAG
>NW_006289813.1:3959580-3970801 GCF_000327345.1 Myotis davidii | reverse complement strand
CCCAGACCTGACGCCTCTGTCAGAGGAGTCAGGCCTGGGCAAGGGGCCGATCCTGCGATTGGAGGGTGATGGGGGTCAACGCCTGAGGGCTCCCAGTATGGGAGAGGGGGCAGGCTGTGCTGAGGGACACTCCCCCCCCACACACACACCCAGTGCATGAATTTCGTGCACCGGGCCCCTAGTAGTATAATATTAAGCCAAGATTTGTCAGTTGCAAAGAGCAATCAAACTAATCCTACTAAAGAAAGAAGTTAATTTCAAGGCTACATAAACTTCACAGATTCCAAGACAGTGAGACAGAGGGCGGGACTATCAGAAGCTCTCTGTCTTAGTGATGGTGTGGTCTCCTTCTTCTCTGATTCTTTCTACAGTCTACTCCAACTGTCATCACCTCAGTCATTTTTCTTTACCCCCTCATCTTATATTGGGCCGTTGGCCCAACATGACGTTAGACCGCCAATGACTGGATCCTCCCTCTAGGTCTCTTGATTCAAATCCTTGAGAAAAGGAATCTGATAGAGTGAGGTGACTATCTCTGGACAGGATCACCTATGTCCACTCAGCATGGCTGGAGCAAGAGAGTTTAAAACTAGAAAATTAAATTGGGTATGAATGATACATTGGTATTTTTGCTAAAAATAAATTTTTAAATTATATTTTTATTGATTTCAGAGAGGAAGGGAGAGGGGAAAAGGGATAGAAACACCAATGATGAGAGAGAATCATTGATCAGCTGCCTCCTGCATGCCCCCTACTGGGGATCGAGCCTGCAACCTGGGCATGTTCCCATGACTGGGAATCAAACAGTGACCTCCTGGTTCATAGATTGATGCTCAACCACTGAGCCACACCAACCGGGCTATGCTACAAAGAATTTATACAGACCACACATATTCACATTCAGTTACTGGGTATTCCACATTCTCTTGTTAAGGCCAGAAGAAAGTTTATTCTGGTACAGGCCTAAGTCCTAGAGACAAATAAAGCCTTAGAATAGACTGAATTCTGTGGGTGGAATAAATGAGGGCATAAAGAATACATCTGGAAGAAGTTTTAGCTTTGGATTGTCTGTCTATTCAATGACCCAAACGAAGTAGAAATGTCAGTGGGGAAAAAAAAACATAATTTTTTCCTAAAGTTATTTTTGTCCTATGACACTGAGGTTGAAATTAAGATGTAGATTCTGCTCTAATCATCCCTTCTCAGTCTTATTCAGCTTTCTGAAGCTCCAGGAATGTGTCTGACTCACAGGCCAGCCTTGTGAGTTCGAGTGACAAATGTTATACACAGTATTATACACAGTGTGCTTGGAGAAGCTTTCAGAAGGGTGTGACTACTCCAACAGGTCCCTGGCAGAAGTAAAAACAAAAAAATAATGATAGCAATGCCGGAAATCTCATCATTAAGGATTCATCTAAGCCAGTGGTTCTCAACCTTCTGGCCCTTTAAATATAGTTCCTCATGTTGTGACCCAACCATAAAATTATTTTCGTTGCTACTTCATAACTGTAATGTTGCTACTGTTATGAATCATAATGTAAATATCTGATATGCAGGATGGTCTTAGGTGATCCCTGTGAAAGGGTCGTTCGACTGCCAAAGGGGTCACGACCCACAGGTCGAGAACCGCTGACCCAGATGCGTGTCTAAATACCATTCCCCACTAAAAGGAATAGCACATCTTGGAAAATGGCTGATTCCAGGTCAAGGGCAAAAAAAGTTCAATGTGAGCCCCGAACATCTTGTCTCACATACTAAAGAAATGCTCAACTGGGTTGGGGGGTGCAGGGGAGGAGGCTATAAGGGGTCAATGGGAGGGAAAAGGGGACATATGTAATACTTCCAACAATAAAGATTTTCAAAAAAAAGAAGTGCTCAAAAAATAATTGGGTCATATCAAAGGGACATAGAGACTTCCACTGGTTAAATGTGGAATAATGATGACAGTGAATTATAACCTCCAAAAGTCCATAGTTATATTTAAAAGAAAAAAAAGGCAAGTTCCTTTTTATAAAAGAATGCAGCTAATAAATATAGATGGAATGGTAGAAGGGGGAAATGAACATTTTGCAACTCTCAACATAATAGTTAATCAAAGCAAGGATCCTCAGTGGATTTTTCAGTGATTACTATTGTTGGTGATGTTGGTTCCTGGGATCCATGCCATCCTCTCACTTCTATAGTTACAGTTACACCAGAGCTTTGAGTGTTGGAGACTGGCACCCAGGCTAGTCTGTCACTTTGGCAGAGAGCAGATACTTCGACATTTTTATAGCTCTTGAACTATAGTAGATCCAACATTTTGGACACAACATTGGGTCCAAACATTTTGAAGCAATTTGCACAGCCACTTTTCTGTACCTTCACAAGAAATGTGTGTAATTATATGGTTTTCTAATTAAGTGGGGTGGGGGGAGAAGTACACCTCATTGATTGGTTTTCATTTCTTTGTTCACTAATGAATTTGAACTTTTTTCTAATATGTTTACTGAGTCCATGGATTTCTTCTTGTGAGAATTTGACTATTTGTACAATTTGCTCATTTATGTTTTTAAGGCTTAGTGTTCTTTTCTCATTTGTTCAGTCTTCTATGGTCTATGATGTATTATGATTTATTTTTACTGACATTGAGGATTTTTAAAAGTATATTATAAAAGGCCTTTGTTATAGGAAAAGCAATAATAGAAGAGCTGATGACACTGCAGAGATGAATTCATTCTTCTTCAAGAGGTCATAAAATAAATACTGTAACTTTTTATTTTTTTATGTGCAAAGGCTGTTCTTTGTATGCACTCAAATTTGTCAGTATTTTCTTTGCTATTATATCTATTGTTTCTAAGCTTATAATTATAAAGATATCCCTTCACAATTTTCATAGCTGTTAATTATGTTTTATTCTGATTTCTAAATGTTAGTATTTTATTAGTCTAACTTTTAAATGTATCTGAAATGGATTTTGAGACTGAACAAAAATAGTTTAAAATGCAAAAAATGACAAATTGACTTTCAAAATGGACTTGCTCTTTACCTTTTATCCAGCTAAATTATGACTACAGTGGATGGAAGAAGACCATGAATCCAGGCATTGCAAAGAAGATAAATACGCATGTCAAAAAAAGGAGAGCTCAGCCAAAGAGAATAATGATAGAGAAGAAACTCATAAAATGTTCTTACTGAGAGACTGTTTTGGTTTTATTTTGCTGTTCTGATAGCTTGATTGTTGGGGGAGGGCTGCAAAAAGAAATGCAAAAAACTAGCTGATTTTAACTCGGTCTTATTGCAAAAATCCTGAACAATACAAGAACGAGCTTGAATGGCTACAGCTGGTGCAGCCTCGCCTGGACAACCTCCAGAATGAGGCCCAGAAATCAGGATTTTAGAAAGATTCCCAGGTGATTCTAATATGCAGCCAAGGTTGAGAACCACTGGATTAGCCAAACCATGACTATTACACTTTGCCGAGCAGATAATCCTTCTATTTCCTGAATAAACTCAGCAGTTAGGATTTCCTTCTTCATCTTTTTCGGTGTTCCTTTGATTAAAATCTAATGGATTTATAATATATGCACTTATGTTCTTTCATGACCAAATTGTTTACAGTTTGCACTCAGCTCCTTTCACTTTCCTGAGGCCTGTCTGCTCACCCCAGACGCTCACCTTTGGCTTCCAGGCAGTGTTTGTAAACAAGGAAAAATCATGGTCACTTTTTGCTAATTGCTTGGAAATATAAGAGACCCAGATGACAGAAATGTTCTCGGTTCCTGTTGCTTTCTCCCTGCAGAAATAATTTGGTTTATTGAATTCATACCATTCTTACCTTCAAGCTGGTGGACGGTATTTATCAAGCTGCTTTCAGACTTCACACCTGGGTAATTCTGTTGCTTGAATTTTCTCATTGGTTGTTAAATAATTGAACTAAGTTCATTTTTTTCTTTGTACCATAATGTTTTCGTTTCCAATAGCAAACAGCTTCTATCTGTTGAGGATTCAGTTGTTCAAAATATACTTTTAACTGTTTGAGGCTCATAGTTGAATTGTGTATCATAATTACAAAGGAGAGGATAGAAAGGGACCAGGAAAACGTCTAGTTTTAGCCTATCAACCCTAATGGGCCACAGTGGCTGCTAATTCTTAAACTGATATTATCTGGCCTTTGCTTTAAATGCATTTTTATTGTTGTTGTTGTTGTTGAACCACAGTGTCTAACAGATATAAATATCCCTTAAGTAAATGAATAAATGAAATCCAGAAATTTAAATACTATACTCCAGAATTAATTACAGACTATATGGCAGCCTAAAACCAACCCATTACAGTGATGAATTTGAAGAAAGTACATTAAATCATTAGACAGATGGGCCCATGCCTCATTTTAAAAATGTAATTCTCTTTTACAATTTTAAAAGCTAATACCATGAGAAGGCAATTTGGACTGTTTTCTGACTCTATTAGAAACAGCTGATTAACATTCCTGTTGGCTGCGTGTAATTCATATTAAAGGAAGGGGAAAAACTACACTTTCATATTTTAAGCTCTTTTTCTTGTATTGTGAGATCTGGTTCCTTTACCACCCAGCCTTAAAATACATTTCTTAGGTGGATTTTACCCATTACAAGCCCCTATGAAATGCTAGATTCCTAGGTTGGCTTCTTTTATTAGATTAGCTATCTTGTTTTTACCCCCCTTGGCCTTCCTGAGGGACTAGGTTCAATGTGGCCAAATTGCCAAGGCCAGGGGTCCTCAAACTATGGCTCGTGGGCCACATGCAAATACAAATATTGTATTTGTTCCCGTTTTGTTTTTTTACTTCAAAATAAGATATGTGCAGTGTGCATAGGAATTTGTTCATAGTTTTTTTTTAAACTATAGTCTGGCCCTCCAACGGTCTGAGGGACAGTGAACTGGCCCCCTGTTTAAAAAGTTTGAGGACCCCTGGTCAAGTAGATGAGGGGTGCTGGGAGGATGGGAAAAGCTGGGGCAGGAGGACACTGGGCACCTGTCTAGATGGGAGAGGAGAAGGGAAGGAAAATTATAAAGAAAACAGGAGAAGGGAAGAAGGATAAGAAATAAGGATAATTTCACTCTTAATGTTCATGCAGCCCACCAGTCAGTCAACCAACATTTATTGCGTGCCTGCTGTATGCTGGTGCTGTGCCCCTTCCATGCTGTGCAGGTGTCAAAGACACCGCTTCTTCCTGTCTTCAAGGATTGTATAACCTAGAAGAGGAGAAAAGGTGAAGACAATGATGTTAACAGAAGGTAGAATGAGATCAAGGCTGTGCATTCATTCATCCTTGAATTCCTCTCCTCCATTTTCTCTTAAGTCCACTCTAAAAAGGTTCTTACCCCCACTACTCCTTCAAAACCACTTTTAGAAAGATCACTCATGATCAAATGCTAAATGTAATGGCCAGTTCTCAGTCCTTATCTGATTTATTAGCAGTATTTGTCACAACCCACCATTCTCCTTGAAATACAGTCTTCTCTTGGCTTCCAGAACATGCACTCTTGGTTTCATCCTCTCTCTTCTGTCTCTTTTTGAATCCTTTGTTAGTTCTTCAACTTCTCTCATATTTCTTTATGCTGACATGTCCCATAACTTGATTGTCGTCCTCTTCTGCTCTCTGTCTACAGTCACCCCCTTGATGATCTCATCTAGGTTTATGACTCTAAAGAACACCTTCTTGCTGATAACTCCCAAATTTATAGCTCCAACCTAGACCTTCTGTCTGAACTTGAGATTCATATATCCAACTGGGCTCTTGATACCCAAACTTGAACATCTAATAAACATCTCATGTCCAACCTATCCAAAACTGAACTTCTGATCTCTACCGCCCACCTCCCCCCACCCCCCATTCCATCAAATCTACTTAACCTACAACTTTCTCTTTCTCAGTTTATGGCAAATCTATTCTTCTATTAACTCAGGCTTAAAACCTTGGAGTCATCTGTGGTTCCTCTCTCTCTCACATCTCATATGCAAACATTTTTGGAACTCTTATTGGCTCTACCTTTTTTAAAAAACTTAAAACTTTATCATTTCTCACCATCTTCAAAGCTACCACTGTGATCTAAGTAACCTGGTCCTGTCAGGTTTTCTTACATTCTAACTGATCTCTCTACTTCAACTTTTGCCCTCCTACCTTATACTATTATCAACCTGGCTGCCAGAGTAATTCTTGTAAAACTTAAGTCAGATAACTCAGATCATGTCCAAAACCCCACAATAGCTTCTCTTTTCAACTTATCATGAAAGCCAGAGTCTTTACAAATGGCCAAAAGTCCTCTGAGATGATGGTTTCTCTTCTCCTTCTCCTTGCTCACTTGCTCTAGACCAGGGGTGGGCAACCCCTGGCACATGTGTCAAACATGGCACGCCAGTAACTTTTGCGGGCACGTGAAACCCTCTCTTATAATCTTCCATTTACAATTTTTTTCTTAATATCGACTTTTTTATTTTTCAGATAATTCAGTGTACAGTGATGCAGCAGCAAAAGTCCCACTGATAATATCAAATGGAGTCATAAAGTTTTCTGTCGGACTATCAGTGTACATGTATACATTAAAAAATTAATGTATTTTTCATCATCATATACTGTGTTTTTGTTGCTCGAATGAATTTTATTATTTCTTCAAGGTTCTTCACATACATACACCTTAAGAGATATCAAGTAGGCATAACATGTTCTCAAAAAATTAGGGCTGGCATGCAGAAGAATTTTGGGTCAGAGATTTTGCTGGGTTTGGCACGCACTCACAAAAAGGTTGCCCACCCCTGCTCTAGACACACTGCCTCCTGCTATTTCCCCAACACACCAGGAATTCTCAGGGCCTTTGCACAGGCCATCCCTCCTAACCACTCTACCCCTAGCCCAGATGCCTGCATGACTAACCCCTTCCGCTCCTTTAAGTCTTGGCTCAAAAGCCACCATTGCAATTGGACCCCCGACCACCTTATTTAATGCTGCAGATTATGCACCTCCATTTTTTCTTTATACTTTAGTTTTTCATTTTACTTTACCTTGTCATTTTTCCATAGCAGTTATCACTTTCTAACATATATAATTTCCTTACTATCATCTGTATTGTTTGTCTCTCCCTGCTAGGAGCTGAGCTCCATGAAGGAAGGGATCTTTATTTTATGTGGTTTTTTTAAATTAAATTTATTAGAGTTACAGTGGTTAATAAGATTATATAGTTTCAAGTGTACATTTCAATAATACACGATCTGTATATTGCACTGTGTGCCCACCACAAAGTCAAATCATCTTTTGTCACCATATATTTGGCCCTCTTTACCCTTTAATACTCCCCACACCCTCCCCCCTGGTAACCACCATACTGCTGTTCATGTCTATGAGTTTCAGTTTTATATCCCACACATGGGCGAAATCAGATGATCCTTAGCTTATTCTGAATGACTTATTTCACTTAGCATAATATCCTCAAGGTCTATCCATGTTGTTGCAAATGGCAGTATTTTGTCTTCTCTTTATTCACTGATAAAACTCAAACACCTAGAACACTGTCTGGGATGTTGAAAGTGCTTAATAAAATTTTTTGAATTGAAATTGAATTCATTCAACATCCATTTGACAAATATATATTTAGTACCTACTATGTGCCAGGCACTGTGCTAGAGGCTTGATATTCAGCAATGAATAAAATAGACTTGTCCTTATGTTCATGAAACTCACAGACCATCAGGGATCACAGATTCTGGGCAAGTAATTGCAATGTGATGATTGTCACAACGGACAAGTAAAGAGCATTATGGGACATATATTAGGAAGCTCACTGATGCTAGGAGTCACAAAAAGCCTCCACAAGTTCAGACATGAATAAAATGTAGAGGGGAACCAACTAGTAGGAGGGCGTGGAGAGAGGTCTACACTGGGAAAACCCATTGGGTTGGTATTGATAAAGGAATGCCTACAAGGAATAGTTTGCTTATGGCTAGCAGCGGTTCTCAACCTGTGGGTCGCGACCCCTTTGGCGGTCGAACGACCCTTTCACAGAGGTCGCCTAAGACTATCCTGCATATCAGATATTTACATTACGATTCATAACAGTAAAAACATTACAGTTATACAGTAGCAATGAAAATAATTTTATGGTTGGGGGTCATAACATGAGGAACTGTTTTAAAGGGCCAGAAGGTTGAGAACCACTGGCTAGGGTGATGTGGGAAGGCAGCATGACTGAGACCACATGTAAAGGTAAATTGAATTAGCCAGGTAATACAGAAAGGATTGATAAGAGGGTGGAAGTGAGAGTGTGTCAGATGAAAAAACCAGTTTCAGCTTAAAATTAATAGGCAGGCACATGTGGAGCTTACATACTTCAGTTTGCCTGGAGCATAGGAATGGGTTCTCAAGGAAAGCACCGAGTGAAGAAAAGTAGGTTGGGGCCAGGGGCAATGAGGAAGTCCTGATAGATTTAAAAAATATATATTTTTATTGATTTCAGAGAGGATGGGAGAGAGCTAGAGATAGAAACATCAATGATGAGAGAGACTCATTGATCAGCGGCCTCTTGCACACTCCACACTGGCGATCGAGCCCACAACCCAGGCATGTGCCCTGACCGGGATTCAAACTGAGACCTCCTGGTTCATAGGTCGATGCTCAACCATTGAGCCATGCCGGCCAGGCCTGAAAGATTTTTAAGCAGAATTGTAACAGGACCAAAACTGCACTTTAGAGAGATTTAATTGAGCTGCAGGATGTAGACACTAGGAGCAGGTGAAAGCAGGGTAGCTGGGCCTGTAGGGAGAGCCTGCTCAATCTCCCCTTCTACTTTGAAGTCCCCAGGCAAGAACTCGTTTGCACTAAGGGGTGAAAGACAGACCATGATAATTAAAATCCACAGGAGACTAGAATGAGCACAGGAATTCCAATTCATTTATTTACTGTGAGACGTATAACGTCCCACAGACTGGAAATTCTCATGTCAAAAAATTGAACGTATTCTTTCCATCATAAACTGGAAAATCAGGACAAGAAGCTCTTTTAGAATGTGCAAGAGAATCATCACAAGAAGTTGATGAGTGTGAACTCCTTCTCTAACCGAACTCCAGTGAGCAGGGAATTGCCCAGTAAACGTGGAATCAGAATGAAATGCTAGCTGGCTGGGGGCTAATGGAAGGTATGATCCAGGTAGACCTCTGAGCCTGTCTTATAATTGGAACTTAGAGTTCACCAGAGGATTGCAAATTTAGAGTTTACCTGGATTACAATCTCCTGGAGAGCATTTGAAAAATACCAAGGCTAACACACACACACACACACACACACAATATTCCAGAATAACCCAAATACTATATCAAGATGATTTCTGATCCTCATAGCATTAAACAATTTTGCAACCTTGGCTTTTCTTTGACTATGCAGGCAAAGGATTAAGAAACAAATAAATTAAACAAAAAATGTTTAAAGTTTCCTTTTCCACTATTTGGATTCAATGGTAATTATCTCAGTTAAAAAGTAAACCAAATTGAAAAGTTTTGGACAGAGGTAAAATACGATATCTGAAATTTTAGAAACTGAACATTTTCTAAGTTTTAAAGACAATAGCTTGTCATCAGTAGTTTAAAAAAAATCCTTTCTTGCTAAAGTCTTTCCTGAAGGCACTGAGAACTTTTTAAATGAAATTCTTTATTGATTTCAGAGAGGAAGAGAGAGATACAGGGAGATAGAAACATCAATGATGAGAGAGAATCATTGATTGGCTGCCTCCTGCACGCTCCACACTGGGGATAAAGCCCGCAACCCAGGCATGTGCCCTGACCAGAAATCGAACCATGACTTACTAGTTCATAGGTCGATGTGAGCCACACCGGCCAGGCAGCACTGAGAATTTTTCTAGAGTCATACCGCAGGCCTTGGGGACCAATGCTCCTGAGACACAGTATCCTCTGAGCTCAATCAGTCTCAGTGGGATTTGGAAACAGAATACTGACAGAACTAGATATACTTGGGGAAGTTGGCTCTATCCCCACTGTCCCCAATCAACTTTTGCCACAGCATTAATACACCACAAACTGTCAAGGCTGCCCACAGCAAGGACACACTGCTTGCTTGCAGGTCTGCAGCTCACGGTGGCTCAGCTGGCTTAGACTTGACTCTGGGTGGGGTCTGTGTCCTGTGCCTCTCATTCCGTGTGTTTTCATTCTGGCAGGCAGGAGGGCACGAGGGTAAGGGAGAACACACAATGCCTCTTAAAGTTCCACTCAGAACTGGTACTGTGTTCCTTCACCTCACGTCCCACCGGTCAGAGCAAGTCAGATGGCCAAGCCTAAGGCGCGTGAGGAGGCAACATATAAGCATGACGAGAGTAGGCAGAGGACACATGAGAAAAGGTGCGTGTTCCACCATTCCATTTCTCGGAAAGCTAACACCCTTTTCTCCTCGGGGCGTGGGCTCTGGCAGGAGTGTTTATCAGTGCTATTGGGACATAAAACCCAACTTTAAAAACCATTGTCACAATGTGATACGGTATGGTCTTTCCTTACCATTTGAAAACATGAATAGTAAAGCTGGCTTACTTTAGCATAGATGGTCCCCCTCTAAAATGGCCCCAGTGATCCCTGCCTCCAGGTTCTTACACCCTGTGTAATCCCCTTTCCTTGAGTGCAGGCTCAATCTGATAACTGTTTAGAAAAAAATACCCCTGTGTTTTTCTTTACTCACAATACCTCTGGCACCAGATGTGTGGGTTTTACATACATGGCACAGTTCTCTGCAGCACCGGGGGTAGAGGGAGTGACCTGTAATTCAATTAAATTCTGACCCTATCTATCTAGAGTTAGTGCATCCCACACGGGTTCAGTGCCTTAGATGCCCCATTTCAGATGCCAACCACAAGTCCCAGGTTGTCACCTGTTCTTCCTACCAATCAGCCATAGATTGGGGTTCCCTCATCCCCTCCTTGAGTTCGATAATTTACTAGGATGGCTCACAGAACTCAGGGAAACACACAGATCTATTGTAAAGAGTATAACGAAGGATACAGATGAACAACCAGATGAGGAGACACACAGGGCAAGGTGTGTGGGAAGGGCATGGAGCTGCCATGTCCCTGCAAGGACACTGTTCTCCCAGGCCCTTCACATGTTTACCAACCTGGAAGCTCTCTCAATCCCAAATATTGGGGATTTTTATGGAGGTCGCATCATCTAGTTGTGAGGCAGTTAGGAGTGTAACTGGTAAGAGGTGGG
>NW_006289813.1:3939542-3959524 GCF_000327345.1 Myotis davidii | reverse complement strand
GAATGGGCAGGAAGAGTTTTTGGACCACGATTCTGTGAAAACAAAGGAGTTGGGGAGAAGCAGAATTGTTAGGAAGACTCTCGGATTGCAATGCAGATCCAATCGTCTCAGCTGAACCAATGGGGAGCTCTGAAGTAAAGATCACTGTGATGGTTAATTTTAAGTGTCAATTTAGCGAGACCACAGTACCCAGATATTTGGCCAAATATTATTCTGGATGTTCTGTGAAGGTATTTTTTAGATGAGATCAATATTCAAATCATCGGACTTTGAGCAAAATAACTATCCTCCATAATGTGGGTGAGCTTCACTTAATCAGCCTTAATAGAAGACTGACCTCCCCAGCAAAATGACTTTTGACTTGAAACTTGTTTTGGTATATGTGAAATACTACAAAATTTATATATTGGTCCCCGCCCCCGCTCCACACAGGGCTCTTAAAATCCTTACAATTTCCTTGCCTGACCAGTGTGGCTCAGTGGTTGAGCATTGACCTATAAATTAGGAGGTCACGGTTCAATTCCCGGTCAGAGCATATGCCCAGATTTCGGGCTCAATCCCCAGTGGGGGATGTGCAGGAGGCAGCCAATCAATAATTCTCTCTCATCACTGATGCTTCTCTCTCTCCCTTTCCCTTCCTCTCTGAAATCAATAAAAATATATTTTTAAAAAATCCTTACAATTTCCTAAATGATAAGAACACTAGGGGCATCTCTTGTTCTAATATTTGGTCTGGTGGCACCTTAAATTCAGCCTACTATGAGAGATAAACTTCTGTTCATTAAGATGTCAATTTGTGGTCATTTGTTACAGCACCCACAGGAAACTGACATAGCTCTCCATCATTTCTTCAAAACTAAAAGAGCAGAGCTGTGAGTAGTTTGATTGGGGCACCTAATCTGCCTGTATCTAAATAATATGCATAAGGTATTCTGGAAGGAGATAAAGTCATTACCTCTGAAAGAGCAAAGATAGGAAAAGCAGAGGTTTCCATCTGCCTATTCCTCTTTATTTAGAAAGTCACAGAAGCAGGAAAAGTGAGCCAGTTAAGCACGGGCTCAGGAAAGGAGTGACGGGCAAAGGAAGGGCGCTGGAAGTTTAAGAGAAAGCAAAGTACTCTCCAAAAGAAGATTCAGGCGGGCGTGCTCTACAGAGCAGGGGTGCGCCCCATCTGCCCATTTTTAAAATTGTAAGATTTACCATTTTGACCTTCATTACCTAAGATCAGCCTTCAACAGCAAACAAGTCCTTAATGTATAATATAGGTATTGGGGTTATTATTTCACAAAAGAAATCTTGTGGTTTTGTCCATTAAGATGTATGAGTTCCTCTTATTTTAGTATCCTTTAGCTGCTTATCTTCTTTGATCCGTCTGCTCTCCTAATTAATGTTATTAAGGATTTAAAAAGTCCCTGTTGATTTTCTAGGTTTACTTGTAGGATAGGATAGAAGACGCTTCTAAACTTTATTTTAATCATACACGTTGGAGAGAGAGATAGACTTTTTTCAAACCATGTTCCTTGGCTTACAATTTTCATTATACTGCATCCAAAATTTCATTTCTTATTACATTTTTATATGAATGATTTCTGGGTACAGTGTGTTTTCTAGGATTATTTATTAAATTGGAAATGTAAATGTGGCAGTGTTGTTTATTTCAGTGTGTATGCATGCCACAACCACCATTTATTATAGCAGTTGCCTTTTATGTTTTTCTATTTTGGGGGTGTTTTGTTTTTTTGTTTGTTATGATCCTTAATTTCTTTGGGAATTATTCCTACGAGAGTAACTTCTATAGAAAATCAAACATTTACAGAGAATTGTTTTCATTGTTGCATATGTCCATATTATTTCTCAGATTTTCCTATAATTTACATAACAATTAGGAAGTTAGTTCAAATTTGAAAGTTTCGATTATTTACATTACTTTATTTATTGCTACCAAGTTGAACGTTCTCGTAGCCTTTTTACTATTTATTTTTCATCTCCAATATGAAAGTAAATTTGAATTGTTTTATGTACACACATAGACCTATCCAGTTTATTTCATTAGAAAAGTAGTGTTCACTTGTTTGCACACTGCTTTGATGTGAGGGTAATTTTTTTACAGCTTCATTGAGATACAATTCACATACCATACAATTTACTCACTAAAGTGTGTATTTTAATGGTTTTGGATTGTGTTTTTCATTCATGATTAATTTCTTAAGTAAGACTCCCCATGAAACATGGTCATTGCAATGGAAGTTGCGTGGAGGGTTGGAGAAGAATCTAAAGAAGAAGCTGGGGTTTGCAGAGGGGTCACGAACCAGAGGTGAGGGGACACTCTCCTCTCAGACTACACAGCACTCACTGCAGGCGCCGGCACCCGGAGCCTGACACAGGCTGACTCAGCACTCACGCAGCCAGCACCTGAAGGAGACACATGGGTCTAAAAACAATTAAGTGACGATCTGTACACTGAATAGTGGAATAGGCAGCCTCCTTCACCCAACCCACTCCCAGCAATACCAGCAGCCAAGATCACACACACCCAGACACACACACACACCCAGATACACACACACACACACACACACACGAAATTAGCAATTTCTTTTCCAGAAAAAAAACTGAATGCTCCAGAAAAAAAGAGCTTCCACAAATTATACTTAGCAGCTTCCCAATACAAATCTGGCAAGCCCACACAACTCACAGAGCTTCAGTTTAGATTTTCAGTACTTCACATTTCAACACGAATGGACTCCAAGATCACTAGACATTTAAGGAATGTTCTAATACGAGAGACTAAGAGACACATGTACTAGTGTGCACACATACATACACACATCACACGCATCTGGCAACTGCAGAAAATGAGACCAATGAGGGACAAAAGAAATTCAAGAAGAACAAAACATTGTACAAGAAAGAAGCATAATCATATTAGATGATTTGCCTCCATATTGAACAATTACAATAATAATGATTAATATAATTATATGTATTATTATTATTATTACAATATCAAGTCAGACTAAACAAGGTGCTATAACTATATTGGGAGGGAAGAAAGGAATACAGGAATATATATGAAAAAAGCTAAACAACTATACCATAAAGTAAATTGATAATGTCTAAAATGAATAAATCAATAAATAGCAAACATTATTTTAAAATATGGAGAAAAGTATCAAAAAGTAGCAAAAGTAACAGCTAAGTCACTGCCTCCAGGAAGTGAGATTGGATTAGGGAGCGGGTGCGGGGCAGATAGAAAGGAAACCCATTGAAGGACTACTGCTTTCCATGATAAGCCTTTTAGTACTATTTGAATTTTTAATTATCCACATGTATTACTTTGATAAAGAGGAAAAATTAATTTAAAATAAATTATCCAAATATTGTTTGGTGTGCTTTCTGATTTTTTGAAGGGAGAGGGCAAAAACTTCTGTACTGATAGCTATGTAAATTAACCAATGTTTCTAATATTTT
Organism: Myotis davidii; assembly: GCF_000327345.1. NCBI lineage: Eukaryota > Metazoa > Chordata > Mammalia > Chiroptera > Vespertilionidae > Myotis > Myotis davidii. The sequence goes on along the minus strand of NW_006289813.1, from coordinate 3,956,053 downwards.
TAAGTAAACTGATTACATCCTTAGATGATCTGTGGGGGGTGATGGGGGGATTGTAGTAATATCTTGAGAAAATAAACTTAGACGTCTTAAAAGGAAACCAAGCAATAATTTCTACTGCAAAAATGAAATAAAACTTCAAGGGGTGATAATAATAATAATTTTATCAACTATACAACTGTGGCCTTGATTGCCTAGAGCTGTGGTCGGCAAACTGCAGCTCGAGAGCCACATGTGGCTCTTTGGCACCTTCAGTGTGGCTCTTCCTCAAAATACCACGTGTGGGTGCGCACGTACAGTGCGATTGAAACTTCGTGGCCCATGCGCAGAAGTCAGTATTTTATGGAAGAGCCACACTGAAGGGGCCAAAGAGCCGCATGTGGCTCATGAGCCACGGTTTGCCGAGCCGCAGTTTGCTGACCACTGGCCTAGAGGATGTGGCTGGGTTACCTCTACCCCTCTCAGTCCTAGCTCCTTACCCCCTTCCACCTTTTCTACCTTCCTTCCCGCCCCCTTTCTCCCTCCTGTCCCCTCTCTCCTACTACAATTTTTACCAGCACTAGCCATAATATGACCTGAAAGATTTCTCTTTTTAGGCATACCTCATTGAATAAATAAGTGGTGAGTGAAATGGCAAAAAGTTCTGTTTAAACAAAAATGATTTTATTTAAGCCCATGAAGACTGAAAGAACTATGTACATTTTTTAACTTGCTTGAGAATGTTGATTTGGGTGAGAGTGTCAGCGATACCTAATCGGAATAGAATATTCTACATCCCTAATTTTAAAGAAGAGACATGCACAGGCATGTTTTCCATCAGCTATGGCTGATAGATACATGGCTTAAGGCTTTAACGGACAGACACAGAGACTCTCAACTTGCTGCTCATTCTTCTAAGCACATGCCTCCAGACTCAAATGTGATCAATGGAGGTAGAATGTTTTCCATCTGATGATCTTCCGGGTGGGCATAGAGCCTTCAGATCTCTACCCCTGACTTTTCAAAACTGTCTGTGGCATTATGTCATCTCCTTGATGACTCGGTCCTTGTTCTACCTTGCAGAGAACAGAATTTCCCAACAATTTAACATGTCAGCATTTCATTTCTGCAATTCCTGAGGAATGTTTATGACCATTTTAATCTGGGAAGTTTGAAGCTCTTTGAATGTCAAGGTACTTGCTTTTCTTCATGTTTGACGGAACTAATTAATCTCTATACTAGAAAGAGAATGATGAAGGAATTTGATTTTAATATACATTTAAAACATATCTAATATTTAAAATAATAGCGTCTGATATTTTATTTACTTACTTTTCTCTCTCTCTCCCTCTCTCCATTTCTGATAATTCCAGGATTTACAGAACATTAGGATTCCCTCTCCCTCCATTCCCACTCCCCTCCCATCTATATTTGGGTTCAGCATGACATCAGTCTGTTGCTCCCACTCAGAGCCTGCACTGGGAATGCACTTGTTGGTACTTTCAAGTGAACTTGTATTTGATTGAACTAGCAGGCCGTTGCCTTCTTCCTTGTAGCCCCATGTACCCAGTTTCCGAGTAGATAGCTCAGAAAAACTCTGGTAATCAAGGAGGTGGCTGTTGCTAAGCAACAGAAAGGCAAGCAGGATGCCTTGTGTTTGGGTCTTGGCAGTGTACTAGGAATAAAGAAGACCTGCCAATCATTTCTTGTCCTCAGGGGACCATTTAAAGTGCAGGTGCAGGGTAAGTCAAAAATGTGGCGATTCAGCACTAGCATCTGGGCTTCTCTCTGAGGCCCTTGATCGTCACCATTCATTCCCTCCCCTGATGCCTCATTCTGATAATGGAGCTGCCATGCCCAGTAGACATGCATACTCCTTTCTTCTCCTGATACATTTTAGTTCCAACTCTTCCCAGTTGGAGATCCTGTTTCATTCTTGAGATCCTGCTTAGGGTCTTCAATCTTAGCCCCAGCCTGGGACAGATGCCTTGATAATAACAATTGTACCTTCTAGCTATTATCACCTGTCCCAGCTCCAACACAACTGAGTCTGTTGGGGGCTTCCTATAGTCTCCATGACTGGCAATAACCATTTCCCAGCTCCTTCCTGGGGCCCATCCCAGTTTCTGCTCTGCCTGGCTAGAAGAGTCTCATATTGGGCCCCGGCCCTCATTCTCCCTCCTAACTACAATCCTTTCCCCACATACGCCCCCAGTTCAGGCATCCATGCCTCTCTGATAAATCCTGAGTTAAGACGTGACTATCCAGTTGTGCCTTGCTTTGATGGCCTTCGTTTGAACCTTTGTTCTGAACATTGAGGCCCACACTGTGCTTCAGGCACAGGCTCGAGGACGCGGCCCAGACTGTTCGTGACGTATCAGAGGGTTTCTAATTTACAAATGGATTTTGTTCCCCAGAAAAATCTATTCCTTAGACAACAATTGAGTTACAGGAACAAACATTTCAGAATTGACGTTTAATTGTAGCGGGGCTCTCACGTCAGCCTATAAAGAGCCTACTTGATACGAAAGGCACCAGCCATGAGAGGTACTGCCCCCAAGCATTAGTTCAGCTCTGACGAAAACTGCTTCTGCGGAGAAATGGAATCTGGGTTCTAACGAGCACTTCCAGGCCCAAGTCCCTGAGCTGCAGCAGCAATTTCATTGCCTTCTAATGAGAGCAGGTGGAGTCAGAAGGGCACAGAATACAAAGAGTTGATTACAGCTGGAGAAGGAATGAAAGGGCTAGTAGCACATTGACCTCGGCTATTGGTACAGAAGCTGGGGAGTGGGGAGCTCAGCTGATGGAGAAGGAGGGAGAGACAAACTGTGTATTGAGAACCCTCATTTCTGGGCTGTCAATGCCATTGGTAGAGAGACGGGGAACTAACATGGCCCAAGATATTGACAGGGGGATTTGTATCAAATCCGGGACAGGACAAATCTGGGACCGAACCAACATTATGCAGAAAAGAGATACAAGGAGTGCTAAAAACCTATGCGGATTGTGCCCAGAATCTCCTTTGAAGAAATAGTTCCCTACTCCCCACCCGTATCCATAGGCATGTCATTCCAGTCAAATGAAGGGCCTTTCTTCCTCCCAGGAATTGGATTTTACGATTGGGAGATTTGAGGCACTCTCAGTATACCTGGATGTAAAATACAAAACTTCAGGGACTATGTGTTGGCATGTTCTGCCATGTGGCCACGGATCAGAGAAAACTGGCATGCAGCAGAGAAGTCATGGCTTCAATCATTCAGTGAAGGGGAAAAGGGAAGGCAGAAGAAGGGAATTAATGTTTCACCAGAGTGTACGTGCTAAACAGGAGATTACACAGAGGCTGCAGAGAAACCCAGACAGACGATGGCTCAGGAACCGGTGATAGAATCAGTAGGAGGAATAATTTGGTTGTGATGATTAATGAGGAGCCAGGCTCCAAGGACATACCTTGTCTGTTTGGGATGCCTATCCAGGGACCCCAGAGACCCCAGGAACCCCAGGGACCCCAGTCCTACCACCACTAAAGAGAGTTTTTGTGCATAATGTTATGCCAGGTGCTTCATGGGCCCTGAGGACTGTTGGGGTTGGCTGGTCCCATGACTCAGTGTGGAGCAGACCTAAGAGAACCTCGGTGATGACCTCTGAGGATTAGTAATTTGTTGTTTTCTATATGTATATAAGAAATACTAACCACCCAGTTTGAATAGCCATAGTGCTGCAAAGCAAACCAGCAGTCAGTGCTAAGGAAGACAGCAACTGAAACAGAATTCCCAACAGTCCTCAGGGTCCTTGAAGCACCTGGCATAACATTATGCACAACTGAGTGCTCAGTTAATACTTCATGGTTTAACTGATGAACCGTCTCTTACACAACTAGGATCTTCTGTCAGCTTCAAAGACACACCATCACCCCTGTGATACACAATAACACATTATACTAACAAGACTACAGAACAATAATATAATCAGTGAAAGACACTGCCATGTCCCACAAAAATGAAGCCAAATTGTAATTAACAAACTCAGTGACTCAAGTGGAATATAATATTTCTAAGCATGTCTGATTTAAGAGCACTACAAATGCAATCGTTTTTACGTCTCTAAATTGATAGTACTCACAATAATGTCGGCTTCAGTAAAATTTCATGGTGAAGGGAGAAGGATAGAGAGTTAGAAACATCAATGAGAGAGAAACATCAATCAGCTGCCTCCTGCACAACAAGGTACATGCCCCCGACCGTAATCGAACCTGGGACCCTTCAGTCCACAGGCCAATGCTCTATCCACTGAGCCAAACCGGTTAGGCAAGTTTCATGATGGTACTCTTGACTCATGTGGTAAGATAACTCAAGAGAAAATTTGACTGTATTTCATGTTTCTCCAGTCTCAAGACAAAACAACAAGATAGATTATCCCAAATTCCCTGTCCCCATCCTGACCTATCTCGTTTTAATGATATACACAATGAGGAAAGTTGAGCTCTCTCTGCGGGAGGGCTATGTTAGGAGAATTTGGTTTCTGAAAACCTTAGCAACAAGCATAATTGTCCAGGAAGGGTAAGGTACTAAGAGTGGAGAGGGAAAGGATGGCCTGACCCAACACAAGACTAAGGAACGAATGACAGTTACCAATAGCCTTACATTGCCTACAACAAGGCAGAAAGCGGCTATTTTATTGATGGGTAGTACATGAATGCCCAGGAGCCATTGAGACTGCCCCAGTGACTGGGCGGGCAGATCTGCCACCTTTAAAGAGACCTACTGCTCAGAACAGTGGCACCTGCATTGGAGTGAACACCAGAGCAGGGGTATCGCTAGCACATTGGACGCCAGTAGCAATCATTAACTTCACATCCTTATCTCCATCGGCCAGACTTCAAAAAAAAAAATTAACCACATAATAATAACTTTTTTCTTGATTTGTTTCTTAGTTGTAAAAGAGTTAATAATATAAACTATAAATTTCTAACTTACTAGTAAAACATATGCAAACTCAGTAGGATATTTCATTTAGGAACTAAAAGGCACTAACCAAACAAAAATATTATCTGCAATTTTCATTCTAATTCACTGCTTTAAATTTTAAATACAAAATTACGAGTTGTCATATAAGGAGAACTGAAATAACTGAAGTTCTATTGTTTCATCTTTATAATGAGTGTTTTATCTTTACTTGTTTTGAGTTGAATCTACTGTTTAGATGAAGGAATAGGTAGCACACAGGGCTTCCTTCAAATGGCTCCTAATCTTCAGGAACTCATAGCTAAACAAATGTGTATGACGATGAGTCCCTGGCAGAGGTGGGGCTGATGGGCAGGGAAGAACTGAATAACTAATAGTTCTTCTAACTGAAGTCCATGTAGAATAAAGTATTTTTAAAGGATATTTAAGAAAAAGTTCCAATTTGTAGTTTACATATATTATTAAAACTCAATAGTATTCACAGCAAATGTTGAATATTTATACCCATAAAAATTTGTTTTTCACAGTGGAATATCTATCACTGTTTAAAATTGCCAGTGCGTGGTGATAATAAAAAGCAGAGCAACTTTTTAATCAGCATTATTTTTGTATGTAATTACTTACAAAATGCACCCCCTTATTGCCTGTCCCTCAGCAGACTGTTCCTACCATCCCACTCGCAGTACTTACAAATTATTTGAAATTGCATAATCTTTCCAGGACACTTGCTGTGCTGGGGGAATAGCAAAAGTCCTCCCAAAGTACAACTGAGATTAAATTCCCCACCAGTTACACTGGTGCTTGTGTCAGATTTCATTTGATTTTAAGGAATGATTTTCACCTGTGTGCTGTAAGGTAAATTTGTATCAGTTATAATACTATAATAAACATGGCCATAGCAAACTCATATAAGTAATATAGTACATGATTAACCTTTGGACTGGGGGGTCCCGGGTTCGATTCCGGTCAAGGGCATGTGCTGCTCAGTGGATCGAGCATCGGCCTGTGAGTGTGCGGGAGGCGGCTGGTCGATGTTTAAACATGGCCATAGCAAACTCATATAAGTAATATAGTACATGATTAAACATTTGATTTTTCTAAATAAAAATATCTAAGCAGCCCTACCTGGTTTTGCTCAGTGGATAGAGCATCGGCCTGTGGACTAAAGGGTCCTGGGTTCAATTCCGGTCAAGGGCACATGCCCAGGTTGTTTGCTCGATCCCTAGTAGGAGGTGTGCAGGAGGCAGCCAATCAATGATTCTCTCTCATCATTGATGTTTCTATCTCTCTCTCCCTTCCTCTCTGAAATCAATAAAAATATATTTTTTAAAAAATCTAAACATCCTCAGGTGTATTTTTTCCTGGCAAAATATGGGACAAGCTGGTCAAATTTTCAAAAATTTATAAACTAAATCAATCACAGAACTTAGTAAAAATGTTTTTCTAGATAATTCTATTACCAGAAAATCTTATATAGGTATGGTAAAACACACACACACACACACACACACAACACAACACAAAAAACAAACACAAACTTTTATATTTTCCCTCTCCAGGCTGGTAGTCATTAAAAGTGTTCCAGGCTTGAAAATTGTTCAGACTGTGTTTTCCCAGATTGCACCATTCTAGAAGTAAAGAGATGTCATATAAATAGTAACTAAAAGCATTTCTTTGACTCAGATCCACCCACTGTCTCAGCATTTCCATTCACTTTCTGTCTCCCAATTACCTGCACTTATTTATAGGTGAATTCAGGGGGTAAGTAATTTTTGCAGATAAGCTTCTTGGCTTTCATCAACTCAGAGATCCCTACTGCCTCTCCTCTCCCCAAAAGCTTTAGAGCCTGCTAAGGCCACCTATGCTGCCACAGTGGCCCTTTGCTTCCGCTGAGCACACCCATGTCGCCTCCACAAAGCTGTTGCTGTCACTGCTGTTGCCATAGCCAGTTCTGGTGCAGTGTCTGGTTTAGACTTGACTCTACACTCATTTGAATATTGGTAGCAGCACTTGAAAGTACAACCAAAGCTAAGAGGATGGGCAGGAAGAAAACAAGGAAAGAATGTTCCCCAGGAAGCATGACGAATCTGAGATGGCCAAGAGGCAGCCTCAGATCCCAGAGTATAGGAACCAAGATCATTTCTCCTGGTAGGAGCATCCCTGCCCCCCAGGGTACCCAAACTTTCAGACCAGCGCAGCCCATCCCCAGTCCTTGATTCTCAGACCTTCATAACCTAGCAGAGAGAGTGAGAGAGGCAGAATCTTCGAGTAAATGCTGGTTCAGACTAGTTTCTCCAGCCATACATGTCAAACAGAACCTTGGTAAATTGATTAGCAATTTTGTCCTTGAGGACTACTGGTTCCATGGACCAAAGCTAAAGATCTAGATGTATTAGTCTACCCCACTTGTACCACTCTATGGGACTCACTGCTGTGGACCACCCATTCTCACCATATTTAACAGCCTCCATCAGAGCAGTACCTCTGCCATCCTTATGCTAAACTCCAAGAACACAAACAAGTTTCACTTTAATCTGAGAAAAGAAGGAAAGATGAGTTACTCTTTATAACTATACCTGATTCGTAGTGAATGCTAAATGAAGGAGAGCCTTTTCAGTTTCTTGGGAGTGGAAAGGGTAGCTTAAACAGTGACTATAAAAGTAGGTTAATAATGACGACGTGTAGGTTACTGCAGTGAGAGAAAACGCTTTAGAAAGTAGTACACTGACAAATGGAACGCTAATTAAGCTGCCTCCTCAAATGATGAAGAGACTCTTTTCCCTCTCCCCACATCCTGAGATGTCCAGGGAAAGAAGAGGGTTGGAAATCGGTCGCTTGGTTGTGTTAAACTACAGTAACCTTGTCTCATTTCTGCCCCAACCCAGGGACTAAAGGAAGACCGAGGCCCTTAAGAGTTGGGAAAGACCCTTCTCTCAGCTCAAGTCATGAGTGTTACTTGGTGTGATGTGCTTTCCATGGAACATTTGTATCATTTGTTGGTAGGTGATAGCCACCACTTTCCAGTAAAGTGCTATTTGTCTTCACAGTCACTGGCTAGGTCCCTCAACTCTACCATGTTCAGCCATGTCCTCATAGGAGAGCACCAACTCTTCCAATGTCTAGACACAGTGATACTCATCCAACGGAGAAGGGTATAATCAGTTGTGTCTGCTGGGCCATGAGTCCTGAGCCATTTTAGCTTATTCCTGGGCCAGAATGTTCGCCAGGTACAATCAGGTCTTGGATGAAATCTGACACCTTTTTCTACACCAGACTCTGAACTCTGAGTTTGCCAGCTGGTTCTACCTGCAGCTTTTCCAGGAGGGGAGCCTACTCTTGGGCCAGGCACCCTTCCTCCATCAGGATGCTGAAGGTCCCAGGGTGGATACCAGACCCTTAGGGAAGGGGGCACTCTAGGGATTTTGACAAAAAGCAACAATAATATAAATATAAAAAGTAAATAATGTGTAATTTTATACATATAAAATATACATGGACAGTATATGTGTGCATACAAAATACATAATTTAAGACTATAAAGATGAATATCCTTCCACAAATTACTGGAGAAGTCTGGGAGCAGAAAAGAAAAGGTGGTGTGTAGTGTACAGGTTGAGAAACCAGAGTAATATTGCAGTGGTGCAATTCCTATTCTGCCTCTTACATAGGTTAAGAGGTTTAAGCTATCGGACCTTAACCTCTCTGCGCCTCAGTTTCCTAACCTCTGAAGAGGAGATACCCATAGCTTCTACGTCCAAGTACAGCATGAGAATCAAGTGAGACAATATATGTGAAGTGTGCATGGCAGCACTTGGTGGTACGTAAAGAATGATCAATAAATGGTAACTGTTAGCATTCAGTTCGTCTGTATGTGGTTGGGATCCTTTGTGGGAAGGAAGAGGGAGCCACTCTGCTTTACCTGGTAATGAGGGGGTGTTGTAAGGCCACACCTGGAAATAGGTACAATAAGTGTTGGATGCTTCCCTAGCCACATTGCTGATCTCCCCCCAGCGCATTTGGGGTGTGCAGGCGTCCCCATTGCCACTGCATATGAATGAGGCTCCATAGCCTGCAGTCTGACAACGCTGCTGTCGCTGATTCTGTGTGCCAGCTATCAAGTCGGTCACATGGCTTTAATCGAATGTGTGGTTTAGTAAAGACACTGCTGTTCGCTGTAGCCATTTGCAGTAGAAGCTGCTCTGGAATTTATAGCACAGGAATCAGCCTCTAAACCACTCTCTGGCCAGAGAGCAGGGTACTTACACACCAACTGCCCCAAATGGTGTCATGTTTCTCCTCTTCCTGCGGCTTATCCAAGAAGGAATGTCAAAGTGGGCACAGTGTTTATTAGGCTACTTCTGGTTATAACAGAAAACCCACTCAAAGAGGTTTAAACAATAAAGGTAATGAATGGCCTCATGTAACAACAACCTGATGGGGTTGGCTGGTCCCGTGACTCAGTGTGGAGAAAAGACTCAGTTTCCTTCTGCCTCTCTGCCTGGCACCTTCAGTGCCCTCTTCCCCCCAAGGCAGATTCCCATCGTGGTTCTGGATGGCTGTCCGCCAGCTGCGCTTTCCTACTGCCAGGAGGAGACAGACAGCTTGTTCTAGCATTCAAGCAGGAGTTTGAAACTCACCCAGGTTCAACATACTTAGGGCCTATCCTTAACCCTCGAACCAATGATTGCAGCCAATCAGCTGGGGGCTGTCCCTGTTGCTGGGGAGAGGGCCACCACTTCTGAGAAACTAATATAGGGATAACCTTAGAAAGAAGGGAGGAATGGGTGGGTGCAGCAACAAATATCCATTATAGGCATGATGTGGTTTGGAAATTGTGAAGGGTTATGCATCTGGAGGTCCTCTGACCTTAGCTATGTGTTCCCAAAGAGTAAGTGACAGCTGCCATGTGGAATAATGTTAAGGACTTTGATCCCAGCAATGGGGCACTCAGAGGACTCCAGGAATATCTGGCTCTCCTGGAGGCTGCTACCTGAAGAATACAGCACTGCTCTAGGGACAAGGTTTGTTACCAGCCCGTCAGCAGCGAGAGCTCATTAACACCTAACCACCACCATTAGGTTCACTCAGTAAGTCTCCTCTCTGCTTCTCACCTCCTTTTATTGTCAACAAGTTATTTCACTCCTTTTGGTCTTTCATATGCATATGTTCTGCTGCCTTATAGCTTGTAAACCATGATTTCAGCTTCCTCATGACCCCTGCTTCCTTATGGTCTCGCTGTGTGTGTCCTTTCAGATTCTCCTCTACCCAGTAATTGCTCAATTCTATCAGTTTGAGGGAGCTACATGGTGAGAAAATCCTATGTCTGGGCTTTGAAAACTGACAAAGGCTTGGAGAGAAAAAAGAAAGTCAAGATACTTTTTGGATAGAAAAACATAACATGAAGATGTTTCTGGGGCAGGAAGAAGACTGATTAGCCAGAGCAGGAGAGCGTGCTAGAGATGATCAAGAGAGCAATAACGTTGGAAAGTCGAGTGGCACTGATTATAGAAGTTTTGGAAATAAGGGTCTATTGAAGGCTTTTGAGCAAATCACTCATCCGGCCTTTTCATTATTTCTATATCCACGTCAACTTTGTTTGAACTCTTATTTTGCTTCTACCCAAAGCAGATATTTCTTGTTGCTAATTGCTCCCCATTTGTTCTATCATGCCAGTTTTGGGTGAATCTGGTGAGCTAGTAATGAGAAGGCAGGAACAGCACTCACCTTTGAGACACAACACTGGCCATTGTCCTATGGTTAAGTTAGATCAGCAATTCTCAAACCCAACAGACTCAATGTTCATTTTATAAGAACTATTTCTGTAATTCTTCTTTTACTATCTTGAATAAAATTTGCCTGTAATATGATGGATCTACATACATAATTATAATAGACTAGAGGCCCGCTGCACAAAAATTTGTGCACTCAGGGAGGGTCCCTCAGCCCGGCCTGTGCCCTCTCACAGTCTGGGACCCCTCAGGGGATGACCACCTGCTGGTTTAGGCAGCTCCTCGGTAGTCAGACATCCCTCTGGCAGCCCGGGAGTCCTTGGGGGATTTGCATGTTTCTCTTTTATTAGATTAGACCATGGTGTGTTTTTTCTTGCCATCATTAACCATCGTAACTGTTGCTTATGTATTAAAGTTCTATTCCTGCTAAGTCTAGAAGCAGCCTCAGAACCCTTCTCACCATTCATCTTAAGTCTGATGCTTAGTTGATCAGAATTAATACCTGAGGTGAAGCCTCTTACTGCAGATGTGTCCCAGAATGCATGGCATCCTCTCTGCTTTATGAATTGAGTGAATTATTGTTTCAGGTACTGTGCTGTGTCATACACAGATTTCATTTTATCTTTGCAACAACTCTATACAGTAGGTACTACAATGACACAGAAGAGAACACTGAGGTAGAGAGAGATCAGGTAACTTGACCAGTAAAACCCAAAAGTGGCTGAGTCTCATTTCAAATCCATGAGCCTTGGCATTTAACCATTACACTTCATTCAATATTGTGCTAAAGCCTGCTCTTACTGGCTTGCAAATTTTCAGGAATCTTTTAAGGTGGTTGTTAAACATGTTCATTATTAAAAATTAAATTATATAATCTTAAAAGTGAATAAATGACATTAAAACCAAGGGAAATATATATTCTAAATTCATCACTCCTCAATTATTTACTACACTTTACTGTTCTGACTCTTGACATTATTTATATCTTTTGGGTCTTTCTGGTAGAATATAATAGTGTGTTACTGCATGTTTCTCCTCAGCTCTGCATTTAGTGGCATCACATTAGCAGCTGAAATCAGCCTTGGATGGAGAATTTATGCCATAGAAATTGGCCGACAATATAAATCAGAGTTTTGTTTTCTTTGATTGAGAGCCAGTTGTTAAACATTTATCAGCACAACACTGACCACATTGGTGATGGTGGTCTTGTCAGAATGTGTTAGATTATGCAGATGAAAACCTATTTAAACAGATTTGATGTAGATATTTTCAAAGATGGAAGAATTGTCTCTGTCAACTATGTTAGTTGATTCATATCTTCACTAATCGTCATCATTGCTAAGTTTTCAGTCCTCATATGGATTGCTGGATATAATAGGACCCTGTCCTTTGTAGCCTTTGTTAGCTTAAGGACTCTAGTTTTCCATTTATATGTTTAAGTACCGATCTTACCGGCTTAAAAATGTAAGCTTTTAACACTGTTCTGTTCCGTATCCTTCCGAGGAAAAGTGGAGTTGGTTTGCGGCACAAGAGAGAAATTCAGAAGGGGAATATTGAAATAATGACTGCAGTAGGAGAAGAGGGAACCTATTTCCCAGGCCACAAGCACTGGCACCTGCGACCACAGGTGGGCGGCTTCTCCGTGTCCCCTGTTATGCAGCGTGGGCAGCTTCTCCGGCTGGCTACAGCCTGGGATCACGGGGCAGGCGGCTTCTTCATCTCCTAGGCTGCAGCCAGCCTCAGGCACTGGGACCTGGCTTCTCAGTCTTCCCGAGGACATAGGGCGGGTAGATGTGGGGCAGGCGGCTTCTCCGGCCTGAGACCATGGGCAGGCGGCTTCTCTGGCCGGTTGCAGCCTGAGATCATGGGCAGGTGGCTTTTCTGGCCTGCTGAGGCCTGGGATCACAGGGCAGGAGGCTTCTTCGTCTCCCAGTCCGCAGCCAGCCTCAGGCGCTGGAGCCAGACTTCTCTGTCTCCCCTGACTTCTGCGTCTCCAATAGGCCTGGAGTGGCCAGAGCCAGGATGCTTGCATGGTAGCTGTGGCTGCAACGCAAGTATCCCCGCTCTGGCCACTGCCGTCTTTGTTGGGTTAATGTGCATATCTCTGGATCGGTTGGTGGGCGTGGCTGGTGGGCATGATTGGGTGTAGCGAAGGTATGGTCACTTTGCATGTTTGTCTATTATTAGGTAAGATGAACCATGTTCCTTCAAATCCATATGATGAAGTCTTTGCCTCAGTACCTTAGAATATATCTGTATTTGGAGATAAGATGTTTACAGAGGTAATTAAGTTAAAATGGGTGGGCCCTTGAACCATTATAACGGTCCCTCACAAGAAGAGGAAATTTGGGAACAAACACAAAGGGAGGAAAGACAATGTGAAGACCCAGGGAGAAGACAGCCCTCTGTAAGCCACGAAGAAAGGCCTGGAGCAGATTCGTCCTTTACAGCCCTCAGAAAGAAACAGCCCTGAACACCCTGATCTCAGACTCGTAGCTTACATTACTATGAGAAAATAAATCTCTGTTGTTTAAGCCTCCCAGCCTGTGGTTATGGCAGCCCTCGCAAAGTAGTACACTATTGATAAATACGAATAACTTTCCTATAATGTAAAGAAGAAATAAATGGAATGTGATTTACAATAAAACATGTATTTCTATTTGTGAGTGCTCAAGCACATCTATACCAAACATTTACACCACTACTGTACATGCAACCAGCTATAAATCACTGTGGAGTGACAGTTCAAATGCAGGCTGACACAGATGGCTTGCAGTATTGGCAACTCAAGTACAAAATCTCGAGCAGCATTACTATTGGTACATCATTTTCTGAAAGAATGAAAAACACTTGGTAAAATGCCAAATGAAACAAGCAACAATCTTCCCGCAATTTAAATGGTAGTTACATTCCTGGAAAATTCAAGAACTACGTTGTATTTATTGTAACACAGGAACAGGTGCTAGGGGCAGATAATTATAAATAGGTTTTTCAACTACATAAATGTCCCATGGAACATTTGAAAGTCACAGCAGTTCTTCATTTTTCTCTGTACATGTTGCAGGATGTCAGGATGTTTAGCATCCCTGGCCCACACCCATCTCAATCATCACGACAACCAGTAATGTCCCCTAGCTTCCAAAATATTCCCTAAGTGTTCCCTAAAGGGGAGTACCACTTTTGTTGAGAACCAGTGAGAAATAAGAAAATAAAAGATGCAATTTGTGGTTAACTTTTGGGTTATGGGTGTTGGTCCAGCCCTACCCCTACTCCCTGACAGAACCACTCCTGCCTGCAGGCAAAGGCCTGGGGACTAGGTGACATGGGACCAGATAGCAGGCAAGTCAAGCAAGTGGTATACATCTTCTGAACTGGTATTGTTGAAAGCCAGCCTTGACCTTGACCTTAAGCCTTGGTGCAGAAAAGGGCTCCTTTGCTCAGACTTCAGAGGCCTGAAGGTATTTGAAGCTTGGTACTGGCTAGCAGTGGGCCTGCCTTTCTCTCTGTGTTGCTAAGAGTGCTGCTGTGATTACAGAGACGGGTGTGAGCCAGTGCACAGCCACATAGAAGCATCCTGACTAATCCTGTTGTCCATTTCCCTGCCCTTGTTCCTGGACTATTGACCATTCATTGTGGGAGAAAATCACATGAACCAACAAGTTGGTCCCACCAGAAAGCAATGATCTCTAACTATAACTGGAACAGTGCACTCAAACCTTTGCTCCACTCTGCTGTCACCCAGGCATGCTTCGGCTGTGCTTACCCTCAACCTTCCCATTCTCTTCAAGCAGTCAAATCCCACCTTGTTGTTATGCTCTCTAGAAGACTTTTGCACCTTTTACCACCATCATTGTCCTGAAGGGTTTCCCTCCTTCTCACCTCAAAATTTATTTTCCTCTTGTGTAAGAGGAAGCAAAGGCCTTTGTTGCCTTAACTGCCTGTCCCACCCACCCTCACCCCCGCCCCTGCCTTCCAAGGGAACCTGCTCCATTGATTAAAGAGCTTCAGTTTTTCCCTTTCAACTGCCTTCTCCCCTCACTTTTGCCTGAAGATGTGCTCGATCAGTCAGAACCCTTCAGTGGCAAGCTGTAGAATACAACTTCAATGCACTTTAGCCAGAAAGGGGGTGTTATTCCAAGGAATCCAGGATGTCTCAAGAAACCCAATGGTAGGAATGCCATGGTGCCAGGAAAGGACTTGAACATGAACTGTGCACCCACCAGCAGTCTTTCCACCGTACTTTTCTGCTCCTCTTAGTTTGCTCCATTTTGTACACTCACTTCTTGTGGCTTCATATCCTCAAGGCAGAATCTCAGTTCCAGGAGCAAGAACCGTACTTGACTAGTTTGGATCAGGTTCAGTTTGCTGTCAAGTCCAGCTAAAATAGCTTAACAGGGACCAGATGTACCCTGCTGCCTGAAACAAGTGAATCCATAAAGTATAGGAGCACTGGGTTTTGAGCATGGATACCAGGAGGTGGAGGACAGTGATCCCCAAAAGTGGAAACAGGAGGTGAGCCTTATGGTTGCCTCAACTTGCTGCCTGGAGAGTGTCCAGGCTGCAGCACAGGTGGGGGAACCCGAGAGGAGCCCTGTAGTCTCCCTGAGTTGAGAAAACAGACCTGGGAGTCTGAGCAAGACAGGGTGGCTAGAAGTAGCAGGGCAGAACACCAGAGAGAAGAGAATTGGAGAGGGGGGCGGAGGGGTAGGGATCTCACTGAGCCTTAAGCTGAGTACTGACCAGTACATCCATGTAAAGAAACCTCTGGAAGGCAGGGAAAGGGCCACCTAAAAGGAGCTGTCACAGGGCCTGACATCTTTGTTTCCACCAGTCAGACCATGGGGGTGGGGGTGGGGGGGTAAGTCTTGTAATTGACAAGGTTTCCAGTGGAATTCTCAGAGGTTTTAAAACCGGCCAAGGCCTCTTTCTCTGTTTCCCTGGCTGCCCACCTCTCCAGAGAACCCTCCCTCT
Organism: Myotis davidii; assembly: GCF_000327345.1. Lineage (NCBI taxonomy): Eukaryota > Metazoa > Chordata > Mammalia > Chiroptera > Vespertilionidae > Myotis > Myotis davidii. The sequence goes on along the minus strand of NW_006289813.1, from coordinate 3,940,416 downwards.
CTTAATTGAGTCTCTTGGCTTTCCTACTCTTTCCAGGATGTTAATTGAACACAACGCATGGCTGGTTTTCGGAGAAAATTTTGTTTCTTTTCTGATTTTTACATGGGCAGATTTTATTTTATTTCTTAATATTTCCCCCCTTTTTATTAAATGCATTGGGGTGACATTGGCTAATATGGTCATATAGGTTTCAGGTGTGGGTTCCTATGTTACAAAATCTGTCTATTGCACCGCGTGCCCACCACCCAAACTCAAATCTTCTCCTGTCACCTTATACTGGGTCCCCCTCTCCCCTCCACCTCCTTCCCTCTGGCAACCACCACAGACTGTTTGTGTTCGTGAGTTTCCGTTTTATTTCCCACATATGAGTGAAACCATGGGATGGGCAGATTTTAATGTTTCGCATGTACTCCTCAAAGAAGGGGCACTTCTCAACACCCCCTCGCTGTTAGGTAGTTCAGCGCCTTTTGTTCTGCCCACTCTCCCACTCCTCGGTGGGCGAAGGCTCCCCCAGCCCTGCTCGGTTTGTCTGGACCCCGCCTGCCCTGTGCTTGGGCAAACAGAACTGCAACTTGGGCGCATCTGTGTACGGGGCCAACGTGTGAACCTCACGTGAAGCCTTCCCGGCCTGGAGTGGGGCCAGGCTGTTGACAAGTGAGGGCAAGCGGAGGGGTGTCTGGAGAGCGCGGGACAGGAGGCACAGGGCTGGTAGCGAGTCCGGCGACCAGACACCATGTGCGCAGGGGGAGGAGAGAGAGCAGAGGAGGCGCGCGAAGGCTGAACCCCGGCAGCCAGACGCCAGATCCGAAGAGGGGAGCCGGCGGAAGGGGAGCCGGGCGCTGGCGGTGCGGAGCGCGTGCGGTCGGGCAGATGG
>NW_006289813.1:3938508-3939417 GCF_000327345.1 Myotis davidii | reverse complement strand
GGCTTCCCAGACCTCAAGTACTGCTGCAGCGAGCCGGGCAGCTACTTCCCCTACAAGCACAGCTACATGTGGAGCCTCAGGTGGGCAGGGCAGGTGGCTGGCGGGCCGGGGCGGGAGGCGACGGCGGAGGCAGTGCCACCTCGGGAGGAGGGAGGGCCCCCGCGTCCCCGCCACCCGCTCGGGGCGGTCCCTCCGGAAGGACACGGAGCCTCCTAGACCGGAGAGGGCTCCGCAGAGAGACCCCCTGCCGGCTCGGAGATGCCCCGGGAGCCGGGACTCCTCGGGCGAGGGTCGGGCTATGGCTGCCAGAGGTGGGCATCCGCCCTGGGACCCCAGGCGGGCGACTCGACTGGCTGGCAGAGACAAGACACGCAGATATAACTTAAGGAGGTTTTAATTCTTTTTAATTTGGTACACTTAAACAGAAAGGGGCTCCTATGGGGCCAATTTTAAGGCATTAACTAAGGATCAGAGTATTTCAAGTCTCTTTGGAGGTAAGAAAGAATTGGCTGTATTCTTTAAACTATCAAAAAGGTAGGGGCGTACTGTGCGCGCGCGCGAGCAAGCAACTGGGCATTGAATCTGACACACCCCGAACCGAACTGGACACCCACAGAGGCACAGTTTGAGATGCTATGAGCTCACACTCTGTAGGACCTTCCCAGGACGCTCTTTCTGAACGGGGTGGCCATTGTTGAAGAGGCTTTCTCAGGCGGGGCCTTTCTTGCCTCTTTTTCCTATGATGGGAATTTTACTCATTCCAACTAGTATTTACGCGGATATTTTAAATTATGAAGCGCTTTTCCTCCCCTTCCACTGCAAAGGTTGCACACTTTGAACTTGGTTCCTTCCTTTGGCCTAGAGAATGAATGGGGTGTCAGGATTATAGGAAAGAACTCCCACCCACCT
>NW_006289813.1:3933187-3938438 GCF_000327345.1 Myotis davidii | reverse complement strand
GAGAGAGAGAGAGAGAGAGAGAGAATGGGGGGTGGGGGTTACAGCCAGGGATGGGTTGGAGGAGAGGACACCCTTGTGGTCACTGCAGAAGCTTCTGGGCCTGCAGCTTCCTCACAAAATAGTTGATGGCATTTGTGGCCCAGCTCACCCTCTCCAGCAGGATTATCAGAGTGTTTGGGATTCCACAGCTCGGATGCATGTTCTATATCATCAAGTTTTTCGAAGCTGTAGTTGGGTGAGAGGCCTGGGAGACTTCAGGTGACTATCTTCTAGCTTTTGTATCACCTGACCAGCAGAGCCGCTAAGTTTTAGGGCTAAGTGTTGTCCTGTGTATCCTTCCACAGGGAGTCACTGAAATATTTTGTTTGCACTCCTTGTCCGATGTCTATTGGCTACCTGGGAGGCACATATCCAACTCTGTGTCATGTCACGGGTCATGTGTCTAAGCATTTGGAACTTTTGTAGAAAATGTGTACCATTACTGCTGCACATTTACTAACTTATTTTACAAAACAGAAGTAGAACTGCATGTTTATCTTGGTAGCCAGTTAAGCATAGTTTATGTATGTATTTCAATCGTTTTAGTAAATAATCTCAGTCTAGCCCCCCCCCCCCAAAAAAAAGAAGCTGTAGGTGATAAAAGCTTATCTGATAAAAAATCTCAACAATTGAATAAGTTGGATTTATTTCATCAAGAAGCGATCATAAAATGCTTGAAAAGCATGAAAGATGAAATTAAGCACTCCCTGTCAGGGGAAATAGTTGGTATTTCCTCTGCACAGCTACGGGATTTTGATTGGCAGCTCAAGCTTGCACTTTCTATAGACAAAATTGCTACATTACGAATGCCACTTTCCAACCTTCATCTACATGTAAAAACGGTGAAGTCAAATCATATTCAGTTGGAAGGGGTAAAGAAGAGCTGCAGAATCTGGAAATTTCTTGGAAGCAACTTATAAGGTCATCCTGCATTTGAAATAATTGGAAATGATGACTATCACCGGCATTATCAGATTCCACTGCGATAGCTGCCATCACACAGTAAATATTGTGTGTTCAGAAAATCTGTGACACGCTATTATGCCAAGCTGGGAAAGCAGCAGTGTTGAGATTACAAAGATAAAAATTTGTCAACTTCTATAAAAAACAGGAAATTACATGGTTCACAGAAAACACATAAACATAAAAGATAAAAAGCTATAATAGCAGTTTATATTTTCATAATGACTGTTCTGCTTCATTTATTAAATATCTTAGAAATCTTTATATAGAGTTTTACTGAAAATTAACCATAGGCGCTAAAGTAATGTAAACATACAAAGCACAAGTAAATTGGAATCTTGCTTTAAGAAGTATGTGGCTCTGGCCAGGGGGTTCAGTTAGTTGGAGCATCATCTTGTAAACCAGGAGGATGTGGATACGATTCCCTGGTAGGGGAGTGTATGGGAGGCAACCCATCAATGTTTCTCTCTTACATCTCTCTCCTTTTCTCTAAAATCAATGAAAACATATCCTCAGGTGAGGATTAAGGGGAAAAAAAGGATGTGAATACCAAGGATGTGTGCTATGGTTATATGTATATGACTGATTTATGACATTTTAAAATAACTTTCAAAGAATGTATAAGATGCATATATAACTCAGGAAATTCCATTTCAAGGGAAAGATTAAAATGTAAATTTTCCTAGAAAAAGAAGCTCTTCAGACATGAACAAGAAAAAAACCCTAAATCTGTGTAAATAATTTTGAGTTTATGAATTCTAGAAACGGAAATCTTGTACTGGAACATAGGAAAAAATGCAATGGCTACTTTTGTATTTCAAGGTCTTTGGGAGAGTATGAACTGGTAAAAATAATATATGCCGATGCATAGTGTATATAGTACTATTCAAACATCAGCTAAGACCACATATATCTCCATTTTTGTTATAAACTCTTAATATTGAATTTAACAGTTTTGGATGTTAACTTTATTGGCAAACAGATAATTTTAAATTTCAGTTAAGTTTAAAGATAAGCATTTTGAACATAAAAGTACAATTTTATTTCATTAAAAATATGCTTACAGTTTTGAATATTCTTGTATTATTATTTATTAATTGTATTATTTTTCATACAAACAACTGTAAACCTACTTTTGCCCCATCCTGTATTATTTCTCTCAATCTCCTAGGATGATCCAGAATTTGGCAGGCATGCCAAATCTACAACAAATGACTTTAAGTGTTACTTCCTGGAGCAGTAAAATAATTTTTTAATGTAGTGCAAGCTTCAAAAAATATGCAAAGGAGTGCCCACTTACCAATGAGTTCAACTAACAAAATTGTGATGTGTCAGAGTGGGGCAAAATCTCAAAAATATAATGAAAGCTTATCCTTATTATTTGGAGAAGCATTGTATATGGCACTGGCATATTATTTGGCCTTTTGGAAAATAATGTAATAACCCAGCTCTGAGACTTTGGAGATGTTCATAATGGTAGCAATAGAGACTGACAAGTCATAAGGCAAGCTCAGTTGTTTGACTTAAATCCCCAAAGTGCCTGCAAAGTGCCTGGCTCACTGCAAGGTGACAAGCAGCAGATGTTGAAACCTGTCCTAAGGTTTATGAGGGCACAAAGGATTGAACAGTTTGCTGGGGTCTTCGTTCAGCACTGACAAAGTGGACAGTGCACCTCAGTTCCTGGGAATTATAAAAATGTTTCCAGCTGATGGCCTCAGTTGGCAATGTTAAACCTGGGGGGTCTTGTTAGTTATTGAGCTCTGAGGACACACTGGAGAGCTCAACCCCTCATTTAACATAGTTCAGTTGTGAAAAATATTCCAGAAGTCACTACCATTTGTTCTGAGACTCTGCAGCTACTGGAGAAAGGCACAGGTAAGTAAAGTTGCTGAGTAGGAGAATTGCTCATTACCATGATGACAGCTGCAGACCTTCTCTCAGGGACTGCCAGATGGTGCTGTAAGGAAGAATAAGTCTCCCTTTTCTGTGTCCAGCCCACTTCCATCTTTTCTCCTCTTATAGATCCCTAACCTCTTTGGTAGTCTTCTTCAGGACCTAGGAAAATAATGCCTATTGCATAGGGCTATGCATGAGTTCAATTAAGTATGTGTTGAAATGAATATCTTAGGAGATTCCCAGAGCTCCATCTAGGTTAGCATGCATAGAGCACTATTTCTGTAAAGTAGAACTGTGACATTGAAATAGTGTGTCAAGATTGGGAAGACCTTTTTTTAAAACAAAAGATAGAGACCTAACAGGTTTGGTTCAGTGGCTAGAGCGACAGCCTGCAGACTCAAAGGTCCCAGGTTCAATTCTGGTCAAGAGCATGGACCTTGGTTATGAGCACATCCCCAGTAGGGAGTGTGCAGGAGGCAGCTGATCAATGTTTCCCTCTCATCAATGGATCTGACTCTCTATCACTCTCCCTTCCTCTCTGTAAAAAATCAATAAAACATATTTTTTTTAAAAAAAAACAAACAAAAACCAGAAAATAGAGCCCAGCCGGCCTGGCTCAGTGGTTGAGCACTGACCTATGAACCAGGAGGTCACGGCTCAATTCCTGGTCAGGGCACATGCCAGGGTTGTGGGCTTGATCCCCAGTGTGGGGCATGCAGGAGGCAGCCAATCAATGATTCTGTCTCATCATTGATGTTTGTATCTCTCCCTCTTCCTTCCTCTCTGAAATCAATAAAAATATATTTTAAAAAACAAAACAGAAAGCAGAAACAGCATACTCTGTTTTTGTTTTTCATCATGTGGACTGGTTTTTTAAATTGTGTACATTAAAAGCCTACTATATGAACGTTGAATTCAACTCAGTTGCTAATTTTACTTTTAAATTGACTAAATTATGTGGGTTTTTTTTTATGAGACTGTATTTTTTTAATAACCGGGCTCTCACTTCAGGAATCTTGCCAGATGTCTGGCCTCCCAGATGCCTCGAGCAACAGATAATATTAATGAAATGGGTTATGTTCCCATGTACCTGTGTAGAGTCCTCACCCTCCTTGACCTGTATAATCTACAAAAGTCATCTTTGGAGCAAACAAGCAGGAAAGAGGAGTTGCCAAAGCCAGGAGTCTACCCGTTGGAGTGCACCAAGTGAGTGCAAACTCCAGTGTAACTATATAACTATAATTCTTGCCACAGAATTACTCACTCTTCACTTGTGTGCAAGGCTAGGGGAAGTGGGCTGACGTGAATAAATCAAGCATAAGAATTTCCATGCCTGTGGCTCAGGCGGTAGCCTCTAACTTGCAGGGGTGATTTATCTCCTAAAAACAAGGTTAAATTAGATGAGCTTAGCCCCTTACTTTTAATTCTGTTCTCCTTACTCCCAAGGCAGTGGCATACCTAGCATCACTACTCAGATTCTCCCTTCCCTCCCTTTTGGTACATGTCAAACTTGTCAAGGCCCTAATCTCTGGGAAATAGCAGAAGCCTACAGGCAAGCCAGGAAGACAATGAAGGAAAAGGTTATTACTTTTCAATAATGATGAATTTTTAATTACTACAAGTAGACCCATCACCAGTAAATTATTATTTACTTCCACTTACGGAACATTTATTACAAGCTAAGAATTATGTAAACACTTTTAATAATTGTGCAAAACACCATAGGAAAGTCAACAGAAGTATCTGCCCTTGAGCAGCTTAAAACCTAATTACGTATTTACACACCCACACATACATATGGTTCATGAAGGTACATATATTTGCATTAGTCTTTCAGTCCTTTTTCTTCAAGCTCCATCTCCCATTTAAAAGCATTAAGTTCACAGGTTTATGTAAACTATGTTAGTTCTCATCTGATTAGTCTTATAGATAATTGTATCAGAAGGAATTATTACAAATTTAGTGTAGAACAAATATTATCAGATATACACTTTATTTTTACAGGAAACTGCAAGGGTTTCTTCCTTAATGCTAGAAGCCATTGGTATTATGCTCTTTTAGAAAGGAAAAACTCATACTGAACAGGAACTTTATGTAAATTTCATGACTATTGCTTTCCTTTATTTAAACCTTCTTCTCCTCTTTTGTGATTGCTGGGGTCCAACCCCAGCAGGTCCAGGGGTCCCCAAAGGTGTGGACGGAGTCGGGAAAGAAGGAAAGACTCAGAGGCAGCGTTCAGTTGATCATTAGCCTAGCCAGGATCTCTAGCCAAGTTCTGGTCCGGATCTCCAGCCAAGTTCTGTGTCCATGTTCTCTTGCTAAGTTCTCCAGCCAGGTTCTCCAGGTTCTCCAG
>NW_006289813.1:3932785-3933083 GCF_000327345.1 Myotis davidii | reverse complement strand
TTCTGCTGGGGAAGGGGTTAAGAGGTTTTATTCCCTCCCTAACTTCAGGGGAAAATCCCTACCTGGGGAAACAACCTTTCTCAGAGAGGTGACCTTGGTTAAAACACATAGTGCCAAGAAGGTGAGCAAACATATTAAGAACAGTATGCCATATATGCCAGGTCCCTTGAAACAGCAAGGATGGACCGGCTCCCGGCATTTGATAGTTGTGGTTTTGTATAATAGTAAACAATATCTCCCACACATATCTCCAAAAGAAAAGTTTTGCATTTCTGGTAAACATTTGTTTCAGTACTTC
>NW_006289813.1:3931575-3932765 GCF_000327345.1 Myotis davidii | reverse complement strand
GGGCGGGGCTTCCCCAGGGGAAGTTTCTCACCACCTCCTCCCTGAGGGCTCCCATGCCCCCCACACCCCTAAGTCTTTTCTACAGTAACCCCCTGAGGTTTTTTTTTCAAATAGGGAGGGAGGGAGGGAGAGAGAGAGAGAGGGAGAGAGGGATAGAGAGCCCGAAACATCAATGAGAGAGAGACATAGATCAGCTGCCTCCTGCACACCCTGTACTGGGGATGGGCCCGCAACCAAGGTACATGCCCTTGACCGGAATCAAACCTGAAACCCTTCAGTCCGCAGGCCAATGCTCCATCCACTGAGCCAAACCGGTCAGGGGGCGGCAAATGTTTTTATAGTCATCTTTTGTTGGTAAAACTGATCTTTGCTTCTGGAATATATTAATAACAGAGTCATGATTGAGATGTTTTTGAACTATCTCTAGGGAATCATGTAACCTTTTACCTATAATATGAATTCACATGATATTTTATACTAATATTAACAGACTAGTGGCCCAGTGCATGAAATTTGTGCATGGGGGAGGGGGTGTTCCTCAACCCTCTCCAATCTGGGACCCCTCGAAGGATGTCCTACTGCCAGTTTACAAGGATCGGGCCTAAACTGGCAGTCGGACATCCCTCCCGCAATCCGGGCCGGCTGGTGGTTGCCCCTAACTGCCCTTCCCTACAGGCCCGGTCGCCCCTGACTGCCCTCCCTGCCACCCTGATCACCCACAACTGCCCTCCCCTCTTGGCCTCTAACCGCCTCTACCTCGGTTCCGCTACCATGGCTTTCTCCAGAAGAACATCTGGAAGGTCTCCTAGAAGGTCTCCCAGTCTAATTAGCATATTGCCCTTTTATTAGTATAGAGGCCTGGTGCACAGGTGGGGGCAGGCTGGTTTACCCTGAAGGGTGTCCCGGATCAGGGTGGGGGTTCCCTTGGGGCATTGGGCAGCCTGGACGAGGGACCTGTGGTGGTTTGCAGGCTGGCCATGCTGCAATGGGGTGAGGGTCCCCGCTGGGAGGGCATGGCCAGCCTGGGTGAGGGGCTGATGGCTGTTTGCAGGCTGGCCACACCCCCTTCAGGGTGGAGGTCCCTGCTGGGGTGCCTGGCCAGCCTGGGTGAGGGACTGATGGGTGTTTGCAAACTGGCCAAGCCCCCCAGCAGGGACCCTCATCCCATGAGGTTGTGGCCAGCGTGGGGG
>NW_006289813.1:3905581-3931458 GCF_000327345.1 Myotis davidii | reverse complement strand
TAGCCTTGAGCGGATCCCACAGCCAGCCAGGGCCGGTGGGAAGCTTGGCTTCTTCCATCGCCAGGGGCAACCCAAGCCTCCTGTTTGCTCCAGCTCTGTGGGTGCTGCCATCTTGGTTGGGTTTATTTGCATACTCGCTCCTGATTGGCTGGTGGGCGTGCTTATGGGCATGGCTTGTGCATGTAGTGGAAGTATGGTCAATTTGCATGTTTCTCTTTTATTAGATAAGATATATGTATAGAGAAAATATGGTAAGAATTTCATGGTAGAGAAAGGAGAGCTGTAGATTGCAATCATATACTACTATTATTTATCCTAAAATATAATTTGATTATGAGTAACTGAAGCAAGAACTAACAGTATTTAAACCTCCTCTTTAGTTCCTGTGCAAACTGGTCTGTGTGACACTCACAATGTTTTCTGTTTTCCTCAGCATCGGTGCCCTGATTGGATTGGGAATTGCTGCCCTTGTTTTACTTGCCTTTGTCATCAGCGTCTGTGTCCTTTGCTATCTATTTCTGCATACAAAGCCTCAAAGGTTAGACACTGGCCTTAAACTTCAACACCTAGAGGCTTCTTCCATTCAAGAAGGTAATTAGTACCCGTTATTTGTAGCCAATTACCTGTACTCTGTTGAAAAGAATAACCTGTACCTGGGTAAGAAATCATACTGTTAATGAGTACTTTTTAAAAATTCATTATGTTTCTTTGTATAAATACATGCTAAATTAGGCCTCAATGATGAAATACCTTAGAGAAATCGTGCCTGAGGGAAAATAGCAGCAGGATGTAGATGTTCTTGTGAAAAATAATACATTGATCCAATAAATCCACTTTAAGATATGTATGACTCAGTTACAAAGTTTTATCTTCTTGGAATTTTTAAATTTTGTTTTTGATGGAGCCACAGAAGTCACGTAAAGAGAGAAACGACTACCTGATAATGAATTCTCGGTGTTGCATTACTCTAGATTGGTTAGTCAATGGCCAGCTAAGCATTTACCTTGTGCGCCTATGGTGTACAGACTGCGGAGGAGGTCTGTAAAATAATTCAGAGGCATGTAAAAGAAACAGAAAAATAGACAGAAGATTGTCCTGTTTTTGAGTAGATTATGAACTAGTTACATATAGTGATGTGTTTAGTGTGACTATAAAGTAGGAAGACATTTTTTTAAAAATATATTTTATTGATTTTTTACAGAGAGGAAGGGAGAGAGATAGAGAGTTAGTAACATCGATGAGAGAGAAACATCGATCAGCTGTCTCCTGCACACCCCCCACTGGAGATGTGCCTGCAACCAAGGTACATGCCCTTGACCGGAATCGAACCTGGGACCTTTCAGTCTGCAGGCCGACGCTCTATCCACTGAGCCAAACCGGTGTCGGCAGGAAGACATTTTTATGTGTCGTTCATGGAACTGGGTTTCATTGTTATTTCAGTTATGATGTGCTACACAAATGCTAATTGTTACCATTAAGAAACTCAGAATTATTAATATTTTGTGAATATAAATTTCTGTAAGTGTATTTAAAAAGTAGTAATTATGGTCCAGAGTTGCTCAGTAGGTTAGAGCACTGTCCTGTGCACCGAAGGATAGCAGGTTCGATTCCCAATGAGGGCATATACCCAGGTTGCAGGTTTGATCCTGCTTGGGGTGCATACAGGAGGCAACCAATTGATGTGTCTCTCTCATATCGATGTTTCTCCTTCTCCCTCTCCCTTCCTCTCTCTCTAAATCAATAAAAACATATCCTTGGGTGAGGATTAAAAAAAAAGTAGTAATCATAAATTGTATTTTGACATATATTTAGAATGTATTTTAATAAAAATTTAGAATATACGTATATATATTTAAAACATGACACACATGCTGACTACCATTAAAAAGAAAATTTAGAGAGTTGTTTTAAAAAATTAGAAAATTCTCTGCTCATATGCTCTATTTTAGCTGACTCCTGAAGCTTATAAGTGTGGAGCACATGCTCTGTGACCTTTCAGTCCACTGCTGCTGCATGATTGCATAAGCTCTCCCTGCCTTCTCTGTGGGGAGCTCTCGCAGGGGTATCTCTTTGCAGTCCTCTTTCTGAAGCAATTTCTAAAGTTTGGAGATTGCATGGCAGACTTGACAGGTTTTTATGGGTTAAACCCTTGTTTCTCCACAGGCAAAATGAAGCAGTGGGTTAGTGATTATGAAATAACCAGATCACATAATCAATTTTTGTCTCAACTGCTTAGATAATGTAAGGTACCAGTTCTTAAGTTTTACAACGCATGAGAATCACATAGGGAGCTTGTAAAAACTGCAAATTTTAAAAACTGACCACTGGGTGTATTGGTTTGGGGACTCTTTGGAGAGACTCTGGAGCAGACCAATGTCAGACAAATAGCTCCCTTTCCTATCCTTGCTCCCCTGCTGTCTACTGCCCACGCTGGCCAGGCAGGACTGGTCCTTTTTAATGCTGTTGAACATCCTTTATAATCATTACTCTGAGCTCTATAGCTGATAGATTGCTTATATTCACTTTATTTAGTTTTTCACCTGGACAGTTCTCTTGTTCCTGCATTTGGGGCCTGGTTCTTTGTCTCCTCATTTTGGCTGCCTCTTTTTGTTTGTTTCTTTGTATTAGGTAGATCTGCTATGGCTCTCAGTTTGGGTAGGGTTGCCCTGTGGGTGGCCCTGTATCATAGGTGACCTGTGGGACCCAGTGGCATAGTCACCCTAATCACCTGAGCTCAGGGCTTTAAGAATGTCCCTTGAATGCATTATGGGGGCTTTCCTGTTGTAATTGAGTCGTGATTGCTATTGGCCCATTTGTGCCTGGGACCAACCCTCAGCCTGGCTGACAGTGAGACTCAACCCCCAACACAACATGCAAGCTGCTGTGCAGGAGGTGATCACATGAAGTGAAATTTGCCTCAGCATGGCCTAGTGCCTGCCGAGAACTCCCTGTGGAAATGCTTCCTGTGAAGCTTATTGGATCCTGCTCTGTTGTCTTCTGGAGCTGACCACTGGGTGTATTGGTTTGGGGACTCTTTGGAGAGACTCTGGAGCAGACCAATGTCAGACACTGTTTGTGACTGCCCCTGGGCAGTCTGTTTGGAGCTGTTAGCAATCCACAGATTGTGGCTCCTTCTATTGGGCCTGGTGCATGTGGAAAGGAACAAGCTGTGCACCAAGGCCTGCTTTAACTAGCACCAGAGCCCAAGGGAAGGTCAGGAAATGTTTCAAAGCACCCAGCGATCTGCCTCTGCCTGCAGGCTGTCTCTTAGGTTCCATCAGGTAAAGATCCTTTGGCTGTACTCATCAGCAGGACTTAAGCTCCACAAGGTGGGACAACTTGGATTCCCAATGGGTGGGACTGTTGCTCCCCCCCCGCCCCCAAGGCTGATGCTGCATAGAGGGGAATGCTCTGCCTGAGAAAGATGGCTTCTGCAGGATAGGGGAATGACTCAGCACAGGGATACTGGTGACTGCCCTCACAGCTCTCACCCCAGAGCCACCAACCCCAGACTCTCTTCATGTAGCTCTAGTCCTGAAGCCCAGTGTGAAAGACTGCAAATAAAATGTTGTGTATTGGCCCTTTAAGAGGCAGACAGAAATTCCTCTGCTTTTCACAGTCAGATTTTATGTAGTCACCTTTTCCAGTTCTGGTGCTTTGGGTTGGGGAAACCGCCTTGGGGTCTAGACTCCAGGCTTCTCAGGGGGAAAACCCCACAGCTGAGCTATTCCTCCAGAACTTCAGTTGCCATCCCTGGGAGTCTGGCCAGCCTTCTTGTGCCTCCACACTTCCTACTAGCCTTGATGAGGCCTCCTCTGCAAGTCCTTGGTTATAGGTTTCTCTCCAGCTAGTCTTCACTTGGTTATTCAGGATGAGCTTTCTATACTTCAGTTGTAATTCCAGTTTGGTCCTGGGAGGTGAGTGTAACTTCTACCTGATTCATCACCATCTTGGATGGTTATGCATTTATGCATATATGTTCTTTGGTTACTCTCTCCCATTATTTTAAATTAATTTTTATAATTGAAACTGTTTTCATTACAAGCAATTTGCATGGCCTTAAGGGAAACGTACTTTTGTGTACACACTAAAACTGATTTAGGGCACTGGATTTTTTTTTTTTTTTTTTTTTTGTCTCTCTAAATGACAGCAAGTTTAAAATAGTTTAATCTTAAATAATTTTGCCAAGATTTTTCCTTTCTGCATCTTTATTCTATTGGGTTTCTTTTTTCCCCCAATGTATATAGTTTAAGGCTTTATACATTTTGAATTGATCCTGAAAGAAGCTGGTCTCTGGCAGTGACCATAGCATTTAATTGGGCTACCTCCAGGGCTCACTTTGTGTAGAGATCCTATTTCTAAGCAATTGATTGGCCTTTAAATTGGGGCCATAACTATTTCTTCCTTTTTAACTTTTGTATTTTGAGTTATGCATGGTTCAAATGCCAACATTTAAAAGAATAGCACAGCTTGTAAATCATACTGTATAAGATGTACAGCTCTGAGCAGAAGATGGCTGTGTGAAAGGCATTTTTCTGAGATGACACTCCTGAGGGTGAAGCCTCATTTGAAAACATATGAAAGAATTAGTAGCTAGTAGAGGAGCAACGAAAGGGGTGAGAGTCTTAGATCCCTGCTTCCCAAACTTTTCCATTGGTGAATCCTTGAAGGTCAATAAGAGAGGAACTTATGCTTCCAGAAAAGCAAGAGCTAGAGTGGAAAGGCCTGCCTTAAGCCTTATGAGCTTTTAATTGTTTGAAGTTACCCACTTTAGTTTTTAATTTATGGGAATTTTCTCGTTGACTGCATAATATAATGGCTGGCTTTACTCTAATAAAATCTTATTTTCAGATATGAGTGAAATTGATGCTCCAGGACTGACAGCATATTCACCCTGTGATTTTGAGTGCCCATCGACACCCTGCAGCTGTGGAGTGGGGTGGAGAATAGAGAAGCGTTCTGAGAAACAGTTTTTGATGAAAATTAGAAGGCAGATATTAGCAGGGGTGCCTGGTACACATAAATAATATAGCTGTATGGGAATAATAGACAACTCCAAGCCTGTATTTGCTGATTTCTTTTGTCAAGGCAGGTGATGTAAATGAAAAGGACAAACAAATCAGCAGTAAGACACAGTTGTCTAGGAGAAAAATGTAAATTACATCTGGAGTACTGAGAAAGAAAGCAAATTGAAGATCATATAATCATTTATTCTGCCTGTGAGCAAAATAGGACTTAGACTGGCTCAGAATGATCTATTTCTTCTTTTTAGAGTACACCCTTATTCCTGAGTTAAAACCAAAAACAACAACTCACTTCTCTTTAATTTTAGGAAAATTAGAAAATATAGAGAAACAAACAAATAAATGACATCCATGATCCCACCATATAAAGATAATAGATATTAAACCATAGTGAATATCCATGGATTTTTTTTTCTTTGCATCTATAGATATATATAACAAAATGGGGAGGGGGTGAGTCTTATTATAACATGCTTTTTTTCCCACTGAATAATATCAATATCTTTGTTTGCCAATAAATAAATACCTTTGCCATAATTTTTAATTTTTAATGGTTATATTTTATTACCATGATGGAGTACTATGAGTATTTATTTATTTATTTTTTCTATTGATTTCAGAGAGGAAGGGAGAGGGAGAAAGAGATAAAACATCAATGGTGAGAGAGAATCATTGATCAGCTGCCTCCTGCATGCCCCCTACTGGGGATCAAGCCCATAACCCAGGCATGTGCCCTGACCAGGAATTGAACCAGTGAACTCTTGGTTCTTGGGTCGATGCTCAATCATTGAGCCATACCAGCCAGGCTATTTTTTTTATTTATTTTGATATAATTTCACATTCCAGAAAAGTTACCAAAAAATTATAAAGTTATATACCTTTTCTCAGCTTTACTAACTTAATATTTTGTCTCATTGTTTTCATTCTTGACTTTCTCTTGATATATATTTTCTGAACAATTTGAAAATAATTTTCAGATATCCTATCTTTTAACCATAAATATTTCAGTGTGCATTTCCTAAGAACAAGAATGGTTTTTACATAATTACAGTAAATTTATCTAAGCCAGAAAATGTAACACTGATACAGGAATATTATCAAATCTGTAGTTCATATTCAAAATTTGCCAATATCCTTAATAGCTATTTTTCTTGTCTCAGAATTACATCTTGTAATTAGTTGTCATATTTCTTTAGTCTCCTTCAATCTTCAGTCTTTCTTTGTCTTTCATGACCTTGACATTTTTGAAAAGTAAAAGCCAATTATTTTGTACAGTGTCCCTCAATTTTAATTTGTCTGATGTTTTCTCATGATTGGAGAGAGATTATACATTTTTGACAAGAATACCATAGATGTTATATGCTCAGGGCACCATAACAGGAAGCACATATATTGGTTTGTTCCATTACTGGTGATGTTAACTTGGATTCTTTGGTTTAGGCTGTATTTGCTAGATTAATCCATTGTAAAGTCACTATTTTTGTCTTTGTCATTACTAAGTAGTTGGTTGGCAGGTACTTTGAAATTATGAAAATATCCTGTTCCTCCTCAAACTGACAACCCACCCATTAATTGCTATTAATTGTAATTTTTTTTCATTCAGAATTTCAGAATAATTTCAGGATTATTATTATGATGGGTGTAAAATGGTGATTTTCTAACTTCATCATTCCTTCTACATCTATTAGTTATTTTTTAAAACAAAATATATTTTATTGGTTTTTTACAGAGAGGATGGGAGAGGGATAGAGAGTTAGAAACATCAATGAGAGAGAAACATCAATCAGTTGTCTCCCACACACCTCTCACCGGGGATGCGCCCACAACCAAGGTACATGCCCTTCACCGGAATCGAACCTGGGACCTTTTGTCTGCAGGCCGACGCTCCATCCACTGAGCCAAACCAGTTAGGGCAATTAGTTGTTATTTAATTACAGGAATTCTACTTTCCATTCTTCCCTATTTATTTACCTGTTCATTTATTAAGATCAGTATGAACTCAGAGTCCTTATCATAAAATATCCTACTGCTACAGTTATTTATTTTGATCCTCGAATTGTTTCAGATTTGACCCATGGGAGTCAATTTATACATGGTCCGGTGTCCTTTTTGAAAAGTGTTCATTATTTTTAAAGTGTTTTTTTGCCTTCCATCACAAGATGTTCCAGGATGTCCTGTACTTTCCCTGTTCCATCCCAGGAACCTGACATTTCTCCAAAAAACCTGGTGCATTTTAGTTGTGAATGGTGTTTAGAAACCGAAGTCTGGGTATACCATATTTTATTAAATTATTGACTTTGAACAAGCTTCCATTCCCCCCCATCACCCCTTTTACATACATACAATGAACATTTAAGTGTTTCCTTAGCACAGATCCCTGGGAGTGAAGTTGTTGAGCAAAAGGATGGGCACATATTAAAGGCTTTGGATACAAGCTGCTACTGGCCCACCAGAAAAATACTATTTCATGGGTATTATTTCAAAAGACATATGTTCTACTAATTTCATTGAGAGAAATAATGTAGTGTTTTGATTTTATCTAATTAGGAGAGTGGGTATTCTAATGTTTATTTGTCATTTTTTGTGGCATGTCATTGCTCATATCTAATACACATTTTTCCATGGCAGTATTCTCTTTTCATTGTTTTATAAGAACGTTCCTTACAATAACTAAACTCTTTTTCATATATATATTGCAATGTTTTTATAGTTATTTCCTTTTTAATTTTGTAAGTGACAATTTTTTAATTTGTTTCACCTTTTGTGATTTCTCCCTTTAGTTTCATATAATACATTTATTCATTTGTTTTTAACATTTAAATCTTCAATAAGCCAGGAATTTTTAACTTTGGTGTAAAGTGTGAGGTAGGGATCTGCTTTCATTTTTATTTTGCAAATAATGAGCCAATGTATTGAAAAAGCCATATTTCTTTTGCCAATTTAAAATATCATCTTTGTCATAAACTAAATTTTTATATATACAGGGATTTGTTTTTAGATTTTCTGTTCTGTCAAATTTATTAGTCTGTTTATTCTTAAGCCAGTAATATACTTTTAAAATTATTATAGCTCTATAGTTTAATATTTGATTAGGCAAGACTTTCTCTTCTCTCCATTACGCTTCTTTTTCAAAATTTCCTGGCTACTCTTGTAAGGCTCAGATTTCCAAATTAATTTATAAATCACACAGTCAAGATTTTAAAAATCAAGTGGTATTTTTTTTTCTCAATTTACAGATAATTTGGGGAGCTATTTTTCTTAGTAGGTTTAACACCACTCCAACAAAGCACTGCTTAGAACTCATTAATTAGGTTGCCAGATTGTTTC
This sequence comes from Myotis davidii, assembly GCF_000327345.1. Classification (NCBI taxonomy): domain Eukaryota; kingdom Metazoa; phylum Chordata; class Mammalia; order Chiroptera; family Vespertilionidae; genus Myotis; species Myotis davidii. The sequence goes on along the minus strand of NW_006289813.1, from coordinate 3,923,107 downwards.
GTAATACTATTCCATTTAGAAGGGCTTTAAGAATTCACTGAGATCTTAGTAGAGGATGGACTAATTTGAACTTAATGACAGAAGAGGCCACTTGCGTCTCCAAAAGAGAATTTTCTACTTAAAATAATGAGCCTGGAATTTCCTATGGCTGTTTTTGTTCCTAGAATGCAGAAAACCAAATTGCTCAGCAGTCTATGGCTACATTTAGCATCCCTAGTCCTCCTCAGGGCACAGTGTTAAGCAATCCTGGTTGATGTTGCAAACAATAAGCAAAATAGAAGCCAATCTCTCAGTGTGAAAGTTCATTGAAAGGGCTTAAAGTGTCAGTTAAATTCCTTTGTTAGTTATGTTAGCCATCAATGGATGGGAAAGATTAACAATGCACAAAATGTAAAGAAAAAAAAAACAATTGTGGAAAAAATAGGGTAGGAAAACATTTCTGGATAGAATTGCCTTTACTCATTGACAAAATGCAAGTTTAGAATTTAAACTTTCACAATGAATTTTTAACTACAGCTCATCGGAGACAACCTATATATCCTTAAAGGAAGGCAGGGCAGTAAGAGGGGAGAGGTCTATAGTTTTGCTCTTCACCATTTACTTCAGATCCAGCCCTGTGCCTCATCTTAAACTTGAGAGGAAAATGTCTTCTTGCAAAAAAACCCTTTTAGGTGAAAATCTAAGATTGCTTGTTTTCACTAGAAGGTACAGTGGGATGAGTGGGATATGTAGAGTTTCTACTAAATAATAAAGTGAGCCAGCTGATTAGTAGTTAGAAGCTGTTGTAGGCCTGCCGAATGGTACACAGAAGCTAGGAGCTAGGCAGACAATGGCAGAAAAGTTTAATTATAATTCTGCCAGAGAGATAGGAGATGAAGACTGGCAGAGGTCCCAGCATTTTTTTTTTAAATGGCAGGCAAGAGTATTGCACATAAATAATAAAATACATAGGAGAGTCCTGGCCATGCTCTCAGTGGTTAGAGCATCAGACTGAAAACTGGAGGGTCATGGTACGAATCCCCATCAAGTGCACATACCTGGGTTGCAAGTTTGAACCCCAGCCCTGGTTTTGGTGCGTGCAAGAGGCAACCAATTGATGTGCCTCTCTCACATCAATATTTCTCTTTCTTTCTCTCTCTCTACCCCTCTCTCAGTCCCTCCCTTCCACTCTCTCTAAAAACCAAAGGAAAAAATATCCTTGTGTGAGGATTAATAGAAAAAGGAAAAAATACATACAGGAAAACATAGGTACTAAACTTATGGACCTTGGTCTCAGAGAGGTTTATGTGAACTTGCTCCTAAAGGCAAGGAAAGTAAAAGCAAAAATAAATGAATGGGACTACATCAAACTAAAAAGCTTCTGCACAGCAAAAGAAATCATCAATGAATCATAAAGGCAACCAACTGAATGGGAGAAGATATTTGCAAACGATACCCCCAATAAAGGTCTAATATCCAAAACATATAAAGAACTCATACAACTCAACAACACCACCAAAAAACAAACCAATTAAAAAATGGGCAGAGAACCAGAAAGACACTTTTCCCATGAAGACATACAGATGACCAACAGATATATTTTAAAATGCTCAACATCACTACCTATAAGGGAAACACAAATCAAAACCACGAGATATTAACTCACACTTATTGGAATGGCTATTATCAATAAGATAAGAAATAAATGTTAGAGAGGCTGTAGAGAAAAAGGAACCTTATACACAGCTGGTGGCAATGTAAATTGGTACAGCCATTATGGAAAACAGTATGGAGGTTCCTCAAAAAAAAAAAAAATTAAGAATAAAGTTACCATATGACTCAGCAACCCCTCTTCTGAATATCTACCCTCAAAATTTGAAAATATTTATTTGTAAAGCTATACACTGAGTGGCCAGATTATTATGACCACCTCATCAGTACAACGAAGTGAATTAGTTATGCAAATAATAATAATAAAACCTTGAGAGTATTTTCTTAGGAAGTTTTCAATATTCAGTAATTTTGGAAGTGTCAATGAAGTACTAATGGGGTGGTCATAATAATCTGGCCACTCAGTGTAGGATATGTACCCCTATGTTCACTGCAGCATTATTCATGGTAGGCAATACAAGGAAACAACCTAATCAACTAATCCTCGATGGATAATGGATACGAAGCTGTGGTATATATATATAAAATGGAATACGACTCAGCCATAAGAAAGGATGAAGCACTGCCACTTGGGACAACATAGATGGATCCTGAACCCTCAAAGTACTAGTATCACGCTAAGTGAAATAAGTCACATTGAAAAGGATAAGAACAATATGATTTCACTCATAGGTGGGGTATAAAACAGAAAGCAATAAACTCATAGACACAGACAACAGTATGGTGTTACCAGAGGGGAAGGTGGGAAGAGGAAAAATGGTCAAATATAAGGTGACAGAAAGGACTAGACTTTGGGTGGTGAGCACACAACGCAATGTATAGAAGGTGTATGATAGAATTGTATACCTGAAAATTTATATAATGTATTGACCAATGGTTACCCCAATAAATTTAATTTTAGTAAGCAGTGTTCACAGAAGAGTTTATAGGATAAGTGGATTCCTGAGGAATGGTTCTGAAAATGAATACAAAATTTAAATCTTACCAGCAAAAATATATTGGCCTAGACTGTGAATGAGGATAGGTAGATTGATGAATTTGATTTAAATGAATTCTATTCATTTGATTAAATGAATTTAAATGTTGGTAAAGATTAAAATTTTAATTTAAATGCCAGTCTGAGAAGTATAGGATTAAAGGAAGATTGAGATTTACATATGATGACCAGATTAAAAAAAAAAAAGGGAAGCCAGCAGCAGAAAGCAACAAATGTCAACCAGGGAAAGCACATGGATCTTTTTTTTGCAATCTGTACTCAGGTTAAAAAAAAAAAAAAAAGAGGCATTAGGTAAGAAAAACTGCTTTATGTGTAACAAATCCCTTGGAAGCTCAATGGAATTATAGATTTCTTACTTTAAATCGAATCCATATTGTAATTTTTTGACCCAAAAGAGGCAGCTGGTTTTACCCCTATTTTGTTAGTTAAAAAATTAGCTTTTGTTTCTTAAAGCAAAAAAGGAACTGTCTCAACCACCTTAGGAAAAGCTGAGGTGGTTGAGACAGTTCCTTCTTTCTCTTTTAAAATTCTCCTAAAGGGGCCTGGCCAGAGTGGCTCAGTGGTTGAACTTCAAAGTATGAACCAGGAGGTCGAAGTTCTATCCTGTTCGGGGGCATATGCCTGGGTTGGAGGCTCGATCCCTAGTGTGGGGAGTGCAGGTGGCAGCCAATCAATGATCCTCTCTCACCATTGATGTTTCTGTCTCTCCTTCTCCTTTCCTCTCTGAAATCAATAAAAATATATTTTAAAAAAATTCTTCCAAAGGGATGCAGTCAGCTGCAGGAAGAGAACATTGGGGATGGTAACATGCTCATCAAAACTCCTGTTTCAAATAGTGTCAGTATGATATTTATAACAAATCTTTTCTTGTTCGTGGAGCGAATTGCTTGTTGGGGAAACTGCCTTACCTTAAGAGGCCAATCTAAGAAAAGATCTCTGTACCTACACTGGTTAGAGGAATCCAGGCAGTGGCCAAGCAAATAATGAGTCAGGGCTGAAGGAAGGGGACCGCACAAGTCCTTGGTGAGAAAAATCTATAGTAACTGAAAGGTACTTTGTGAACCTCTAGGTCTCAGAGGGCTGTAGACAGGTTAGATAAACCCCTTGAGTTGTTGACAGAAAAAAAAGCATAATGGAAACTAGAGATGTCAGAATGTTGAAGACTTAGAGAGAACCTCAAACTAAGTTGGGAAATAACTTCCTGAGTTTATTCATCATAAAAAGAGAACAAAAACGGTGACAAGGTAGACAAAAACACCTTGCAACCCTGATTAAAATGTTATGAATTTAATTAAGTGAAAAGCTTCGGAAACATGAAGGACTTGAATTACACATTAGTTTTCAGATTTCCTGGAATTCCAATAAAATATTCAAATTTTAGATGTTTAAAGGACATGCTTACATGAGATACAAATGCTACGCAGATAATATGAAACTTGGATCTTTTACCTTTATCTGCTATGATACAGGAGAGTAAAAATAATACTAAACGAATGAAAAATAAACCACAAACATTGTTTTTCAGATATTATAGGAGGAAAATAATTTCAAGGGCCCTCATTTAGAATATATTCTACTAAAGTATTTAATTGTATTTAAATTTGAAGCAAATATATTTTAAAAGTCTACTTTGCAAATAACAATCAAGAACTTATCATTTCACCCAATTTTCACACCAGCTTTCCCTCCTGTTTACTTTAAACAGCTCTACTTGCCAAGTCAGAAACTGTGCCTTCCACAAATTAGCTTTTACAAATCAAATGGTTGAAACATTATGCCTGGATGTTTAGAGGTAGAACATTATTTTGCCACCAAAAAGTTCTCTATCCTTGTACATTCTGGACTCATATTACATGAGTGAATGAGATTGTGGCACAAGTGTGTTCTTTTTTAAAATTACATCTAAATCGACTCTGAAGGCAAAGCCTTAAAGTGCTGCAAATTATGATGATTGGCTTCAGTATAGTTTTGTTCACTTCAAGAATAGGGACAGCCACACTTTTGTTCAATAATTCAGAAATCGTTACCTTCTCTTCAAATGTGTAGTTATCTCCAAAGAAGCGTGGAGAAAGGTAAGCATGGAAATAAAACCCGACTTCTGTTACTGAACATTTTTCCCTTATGTGACTTTCAGGAGAAACCGCTCAAAAACAACTTTGAAGGGATTCTGTTCTCACATATCCACATAGTGTTTTCAGGACATCGTATTTTCAATATTGCTACAAAATATATGTTGTTAAGCAAAACTGTTACAAAGTCAAGTTTCATGACATAATTTCCCATTAATTATTTCATTTTGTTTTGTGTATTTGCAGGCAACTCAAATAGGAAAATCAAAACCCCCAATTCAAACGCAGCATCAAATTCAACAAATGAAACAATCTATGAAGCTGATGATGTAATTGAGGAAAAAACAATGGATACAACACAAATCAACATCGTGTATTATTAAAAATTCTGTGTTATAAAAGCTCACAGGAGAGATGGAACAGTAAAAATAAAGTGCATTTTAAATAGTTCGTAATAATACTTTTAAAAAATTCACCACTCACAAAGCAAAACATAGCTGCATTTTTAATCAATCTTTTTATTAAACACCCACTAAGGATTTAATAGATTTTCATGTACATAAGTTTACTTTTACTTGCTAATTAAAATGTACATTATACAAAATTATGCTAATACTTTAGGCAAAGTTAAATAATTTATCAATTAGCAGATAAGCAAGCCTATCTCAGTGAGAAACAATGAGACATACTACCAGAATTTCATGACATTTTGGTACTTAGAGGCAGTTATTTTTTTAAAGCGATGGCGCAGATAGGTAGATTTTGGGAGAATGGTCTTATAAACTAGAGGTGGAATGCTCCTAAGTCTCTTAAAAGTCAACCCATGCCTTTTTTTAGAGGATTTGCTGGCACACTCATCATATATTCATTGCCTTTATAAAAGCTAACATTCAAAACCAAAATACATTACAATGTATAATCTGCATAATACATGTTTTCTGCATACTGAAGGATAACCATGACAAAAGTCCTTCACTGATAAAGTTCCTGGATCTACCTAATGCCACTGAGACAGCTACAAATAAACTACAGTTTCAGCAAATTATAATTGTCTTAAAAGATTTTTTTCCCCTTAAGTGGTATTTCTATTACAAGAACACAGACTTGGTTTTATAATAGAATTCAAAAGGAAAAGGAATCATTTTAAGCTGGCTCTGCCGAACACATACATCTCTGTGTTGCATAAAGTCTGCAGTTGGGATACTAGTCTTCTTCAAAAGTGGTGAATATAGCTTCTGTGTTCTGATAGGAAAAAGAAAAAATGCTTTATTGCTCTCAGGGATAGAACTTTTGATCATTAGGTGGCCAAAATTTCTACCAAGAACTGGGGGTATCTTCTAAACGAGTGCTGTGCAGTGGAAGTTTCTGAGAAGATGGGAATGTCCTTTCTCTATGTGCCCGGTCTGGCAGGGTAGCCACTCCACACTGTGGCTACTGAGCACTTGAAATGTGACCAGTGCAATGGAATACATTTTTATATTTTTAGTTAATTTAAATTTAAATAGCCACATGTGGTTATACTGACATCATAGTTCCAGATGTAACGCCTACTGCCTGTTATATTTTACGTTTCAAAAAAGCGCAATTTGGTCAGTGTTTAGATATTAAGATTGCTTAGGGTGCATGGGAAGTTTAGAAGTTAAAACACTACATTACAAAAGTTTTCATGTGGTCACAAAAGCCAAGAATTTTCATTCTTTTTGTGAAAGCATGCATAGCATTTGTGGTACTTCTTGATCTTTTAGCTAGCTTGATTTAAAAAAATTCCAGAAAATCAGCTATCTTAATGCACACGTTAATAATTATATTACTAATTAGATGTTGCCTCTGGTGAAAATAAATGTAGGTTTAATTAAGGCACTGGTACAGTTCTACTTTTCTGCTCAAGGGGAAGGACACAGGCCATAGATGACATAAGTAGGAAACTTAAGATTCAGGGTCTGCAAAATGCTCATGGTCCCGACTCCTGACCTGTGGGACAGGCACGGGCTGGGCGTGGCTGGATGCCTCATGGGTGTGCTCTGGGAGACACATCCCAGTCTCCGGCACTGCATTTTTTAAAATATATTTTATTGATTTTTTACAGAGAGGAAGGGAGAGGGATAGAGAGTTAGAAACATCGATGAGAGAGAAACATCGATCAGCTGCCTCCTGCACACTCCCCACTGGGGATGTGGCCGCAACCAAGGTACATGCCCTTGACCGGAATTGAACCTGGGACCCCTGAGTCCATAGGCTGATGCTCTATCCACTGAGCCAAACAGGTTGGGGCAACACTGCATATTTTTAGAGGAGTTGGGAGAAGACAAATGAGGTCAGAAGACCCTGAGCTTCACAAGTGGGATTAGCGTTATGCAGGCCTAAGAAACCAGTTCTTGAATGCTGGCTGCCCAAGAGGCTTGAATCCCAGCACTAGGACCAGGTGGAGTTCCTGAAGCACTCCCTGTCTAGCCAGGTAACCTGAGGGGGCGCCACAGGGCTCATCCAGTGAACCAACAGGTTGTCTCTGTCACTGGGAAGCAGTTGTGCTTCACAGATTGAGACAAAATATTAAAAACAAGAAGCCTTACAGACAACAGCGTGGTGATGGCCAGAGGGAAAGGTTGGAGGTATCTGGAGGTGAAAGAGGGGGAGAATGGGAACAGAGAGACTTTGCTTGGGGTGAAGGCCATTTGTTGCAGTGTGATGACGTTTTGTTGTGCTGTACACTTGAAACATATATGGTTTTGTGAAACAATGTCACATCAATAACTTTTTTTAAAAAAGCAAGAAGGCTTATCAAATTACAGCACAGCCTGTACATTTTAAATGATTTATTTGGACATAACAAATACTAACATAGTAACAGAATTTGTCAGTCAAAAATAATCTAAAATAAAATTAAAAACAAAACACATTTCATAGTATGTACATATGCATGTACTTCTGGGGACAGGTCTGATAAAGAATACTGCAACTTTATGTGTGTTTAGGAGACAAGTCTCTGTATGATTTTCGGTAATAAGCAGATCTTAGAAAAGTGGGACTAGAAGAGTACAAATAATAGTACGTAAAGATTCTAATCATTTTTATGTGGCCTTCTAATGAGAGCAATTTTATCTTTTAAAACTGGTGGAATTATGAAATAAATGAAACCAAACCCCAATAAGTCATTTCTTTCCTTAAAATTCTGTCATGGTGCCTCACTGCTTACACATTAGAGTCCAAACTCCCTAAACATGGAACCTAAGACCTCCTCCTTTTGTTCCCAAGAACCTAGATGGGAGTCTGAAATCTTACCTCTTCGGCCTCACAAATTGCTTGTTAATTCTGACACACATACCCGCCAGCCTCCTCTGTGGTCTTTGTTCAGTGTCCACTGGTCAGGAACTACCATAACTGCCACCCTCATCCTCAACCAAAATGCACTTCAAGCACGACTTTCCCTAAGGAGCCTCTTCCAACTTCTCCAGAGCTGGTGAAGTACCCCTATGTGTTTCTCTAAACCCACGTTCCGGTCAATTACTGCACTAAAGTGTTGTGTTTCTCCTACCAACTGAATGACGAACGTCTTGAGGGAAGCCAATTAGTCTTTTTAATCTACTGTGTATTCCCAGTGCTTAGTAGAGTGTTTGCCGTGCCAGGCGATGCAATAAATGTTTGTTGAAGAAAGGCCACGATGGAATTTTTATGAGCACTATTAATAACTCTTCAACCTAGTTTAGCTGAAGGTGACTTAGGGTTCTATAATTTGAGAGTGGTAAGAATAGATACATACAGTCATTTTGCTCATTTACTGATGTTTTGGCCTCGAAGATCAAAAAGCAGGTGAGTATTAAATGTGAAGCACTGGAGAGTCCTCTGAGAGATGTTAGTCAACAGATGATCCGGAGAAAATAGGGAATTGTGTGGGGAGTGGGTCCATCACCCCAGAAGCATTAGCCTAAATAATCACATCAGATAATGTGATTATTGATACAGGTCTAAACAAAAATTCTGTCCGCATCTAGCAAAAATGGTGCACATTGGATGGTGAGGATGTGAACCAAATATCAATTATCTGCTTGCAAAAGCTGAATGTGCTTAACAGCAGTATTAATAAATTTGACCTTTATCATTGCAGACTGCTACCTGCTCATCTGTAATAATTTCTAAAATGAACAATATCACCTGAATTTTACTAAAATATCAATACTCATACATTAAGGACTGGAAGGGATCTTAGAGATAACTTGGTACAATATTTTGTAGATGAAAAGCACCAAGGCCCAGAGAAACTAAATGACTCTGCTGAAGGTCACATAGGTAGTTAGAAAGCCCAGGACTTTTTGGATTTTTACTACAAAATTGACTTTTCTGCCTGCTAATACTGCCAGAGAGGAAATTTCACTATTTTTTCCCCTAAAATATACTACTGAGATTTGCGTTGAAGACCAATAATAATAGTATCACTTTAGAAGAAAATTACTTTAGTAAAAGCAAATTTATTTAATTCAGAGGAGGTGTTTCATAAACTATTCTCATATGATAGAAAATTTACCTAAGAATAATTCCAAGATTGTTTCTGGGGGAAAATAATTACCAAGCATTAAAATCTTTCAATTTGCATACCACAGAGTTAATGAGAGCTGAATTTTGTGTAACTCTCTGAACCATTATTAATCATGTCACCATGCAGAAATAAATTTAATGAGCCAAATTATAATCTTTACAATTAACAGAATTAAACTTACAAATAACTAAATTAACTCTATTCACTAAAATTATCATATTAACCACGTTACACACTCAATAGGATGAAACCATTCTTTTGCATATGGCACTTTCCAATAATTTAAATAAGACTTTTTTTTTACTTAGTTGGTCATTTCGATAGCCAAAGAACTATATTCTGAGAAAATACAGATTTAAAAAATACATAAAATACAGCAAAGGCAAAACAAGCCCTTAAAAACCTAATAACTCTGTGTTTCTCTCAAACAACTGACTGAACTTAATTTAAACAAGGTAATTTCTTTTCATGGCCATATGACTAAATTAGGTATGGAAAAGCTGTAAGCGTGAGAGCTTCCATGGCTGCAATGCAATAGGACAGGGATGTGGTGCAGCCTCCCTAGAAGCTGAGCATGGTAAGCATACGTTAACAGGGGTTGTGAGGCTCCCCAGGCTTACTGAAGTCATGCCAGGTGGAGGTGTTGGGTGAAGAAAGAATCAGTACACCTCTCCAGCCTGTGTGGATACGTGTATTTACCTGATTTCCCCATAATGAGTTCATCTGTAGCCATGTCTGTAGGTTACCAATTTAAAAACTTACAACTGCACCGCAGTGAGGTACCTGCAATCTTTGGTGCTGTGTATTGGTAATGGATTGACTCCTGATGCTGCTACAATAAAAGTATTTAAGTTATTGGGCATAAGGGATACCCGAATGTTAAGTAAAGTAACTAACACTGATCACTCTGACATTTAAAATGTAAGAAACACTTATATCTACTAATATTGTTTGAAAATGTTTACCCATATAAAATTTCCATTGTTATATAAAGGCTTTCATGATGCAACTCCCTGGCTCTTAAATTTTAAAAAGTACAAAATAAAACTCTTAATCCTAAATTTTTATCACTGCTCCTGAGGTTTATGACTGAAGTAAAAGAAAGAAACACCCCAAACTGGTCATTTATGAAAGCATTAATTTGGTGTGAAACCTGATTCAAAACTACAAATTATTTCAGACAAATAAATATATATGTTCACATTTATAAAAATTTTCCACATTACCCATAGAAACAAGTTTCATAAAATTTACATACGGAATACAATAAAAATCAGTTCTAATGAAGATTTCGCTGTCATCTCCTAAATAAAGAGTTCTGTTCTTGAGGTATCACTCTGAGACATGCCAATATGGCACATTTGTAAAACAAACCAGGAGTCTATTCTAAAAATCCTGCCCAACACAACATTATCTCTATGAGACTAGTAGGCCGAACTAGGCTTGTGTTTTTAAACAGGAAGAAATATTTTAATAGTTACAAAAATAAGGAGGCAGAAATGCTGCATGTCATAACACAATGAAACTTTGTTATAAATATTTTCATTATCCTCTTCCATTCATTTAAAAAATTCTAGTCAAGACCAATAAATCAGCTTCATCTTCTATGACATCCAAAAAAACCAGAGATTAAAAAACAACAGTGAAGAATATTACTATCTTCATACATTATCATAGGATATAAAAAGCTATTAAATTCATCAGTGTCAAGAGCAAAGCATTATCCCCTATCTCACTGTATCACTGGAAGGGAGACACTTGATTCGGCAATCCTCATTAACTGCCAGGTAGATTACCTGTGTTGACCATAGTACAATCAACTTATGAAGTAAAAATACTAGCCAAACATACAGAGACATGGATACTAAAAATGATGTGTTTGTATGTACAGATATCCATATTGGGGCACGCCTATCAAGTAATAAAACTGATTCATACTTTATAATCATAGTACATTAAAAATATATTGCCAGAGGATAATGGTCTCATATGTGAAAAAAAATGTCCATATGAACAAGCCCGTGATTTATTGCAAAGCATAATTATATAGCAAATTCCAAGGAAGGTGAAATGATTTTCAAAACCAAAATTTTAAATTTAGTGGCTTAAAGCCACAGTCTGTTATTTTTTGGAGATTTCAGAAATAGTAGGGGTGGAAGAATGCTTTTCCTTTTTTCTCTTCTTTTTTTCCTTTTTGTGATGTTTCCCCTTTTTTGACTTATTCTTTTTTTCTTTTTTCTTTTCTTTCTTCTGATATTTTTGTTTCTTTGGTTTTGAGGTGTCCTCTTCAGCAGAACTGGATGAATAAGACCTATGGGCAATAATGTATACTGACTGATAACTGCATTTATAGCTGATAGGTAAATTTAAATGGGATTTTATCTGCCTTAAATCCTTCTTGGAGCAAGGAGGGAGTATAAACAAAGAACTCAAAATGTGCTGTATATATTTGGGTTCTCTTAAAATGCTGAATTTAGAAGTTTTACTACTTAGTCACTGAAACTGACAAAACAAATATCTCTATTCTGCTCAACTCTAGTTATATAAGTTTCATCTCCTATATAATAAAAGCCTAATATGCTAAGTGTCTGGTCGTCTGGTTGGCCATTCAACCAATCAAAGCGTAGTATGCTAACGATATGCTAAGGTCGCTCAACCACTCGCTATGACATGCCCTGACCATCAGGGGGCAGTCAACTGGTCGACCAGTCGCTATGATGTGCTCTGACCATGAAGGGGCAGATGCTCCAACTGGTAGGTTAGCTTGCTGCCTGGGTCTGGCTGATTGGGACTTAGCGAGTTGGGCTGGACATGCCCTGGAGCCCTCCCATGGTTACTACCTGGCTGGCCAAACTCCTGCATCTCTCTCTGGCCCGGATTGTGCATTAGTGGGGTCCCTCGGCCTGGCCTGTGCCCTCTTGCAATCTGGGACCCCTTGGGGGATGTCAGAGAGCCGGTTTTGGCCTGATCTCACAGGCCAGGCCAAGGGACCCCACTGGTGCATGAATTTGTGCACCAGACCTTTAGTAGTTATATATAGTTTTAAATAGTTACACAGTTACAGTTTTATAGAGTTACAAAAATTATAAATTTGGTGAGAATGAAAACTATTTTTCTGATTTTCAGTTTTTCATACTATCGTACCCTTCAAAATTTTATAAGGCAAAGTTGCATTTACCAAGCCTTATTATATACACTAGAGGCTCAGTGCACAAAATTTGTGCACAGCTGCAGCCCCTAGGCCTGGCCAGTGATCGAAGTGCAAGCGTCTGGTGTGGAAGGGCAGGTCCCAGCTGACCTCTGGGCTGTGGGCAGCACCTGGGCCCCCACACTCCCACACGTCCCCCCCTGCCTGAGTCATTGGACCCCCGCCACTGCCTCTGGTTGCTGCCTGCAGGGCAATTGGTGAGGTGATCGGGCCCCCACCTGGCTCCCTCAGTGCCTGGGAGCCGGGTGGCGGCCCCGACTCCAACCCCCACTGCTGCCACTGGTTGCCATCTGCGGGGTGATTGGTGGGGCAATTGGGCCCTGCTCGCACCTGCCTTGGCCTGGCACCGCCCACTCACCTGCTCCACCATCCCGCCACAGTGCTGCTCTCGTTGGGGCCCATCGGGGCTGGCAGTGCCTGCACTGCTGCCCACTGTCAGTGCTGCATTGCTGACGCCCACCATATTCCACACAGCCCCCTGGTGGTCAGCACATGTCATAGCAAGCGGTCGAACTCCCGGTCGAGGGGACAATTTGCATATTAGGCTTTTATTATATAGGATAACTCACTTGTATTGCAATAACTTGTTAGCATATTCCATCAATCTTCAACCTTTTTCATCTCATGGAAAAAATACTAATTAGTAAAATTCTGCAGCACACCAAAAATATATATTACTTTTGCCAATCTGACAAAAAAAAAGGTATAATTTTGATTCATCCACACCAGATGGCTATTGTTGTGTTGACTGTTGTCATTTTTTTAATTGACAATCTAAGGAAAAAAAGGTCAGTGCCTCTGACTATATAGTCAGGTGTTGCATGTTTTAAAAATTCTGTGGCACTCCAGTTGAAAATTGCTGGCATATTCTTTTAAAAGAGCCACAAAGGAATGCGATTATATAAAAAGGGTTATAATTATATAACTCAGTATAAATGGGTAAAAGCTGAAAATTAGCAAAATAAAAGCACTTTTGTTCTTTCTCTTTTTTCTCCCTTTATTTTATTATTTTTTTTCCATTACCATTTATCCCTCATATACCCTCCTCCACTTCCACCCACTCACGTCCGCCCAGCAGTCACTGCACTGTTGTCCATGTTCATGAGTTCTTTCTTTTTCTTTTTGCTCAATCCCTTCAGTGCTAATTCTTTTGATTTTTTTCAAGTTAAAGTACTTGATTTCTCTAGATGCAGAGTGATAACAGACACACATTTGTATTTCAAAATAATTTTCACTAGTTACAGAAAAGATGCTTTTAAATGAATATTCTATATAAATTAATTATAATAATTTATTATTATACTTTATTTTCCTAATATTACTGTAATACTAAAATGGGGGAAAAACTATAGAAGTCCTTCTTCTAATATTAAAAAATAAAAAGAAAACAAAAAGTGGAGAAGCCATCTCTTAAGACCTTCTATGAAGTGTGCAACAACCTACCCTTACCCAAACCCCAAATATGTATGACTATACAGGAACTGCATCAATTTAAAATAGGAATCTCAAGAGATAGTTCAGGGATCTAGACATTAGAAGCTAAAGCCCAAACTAAAAAAAAAACTCCTGAGATTCAAAGAGGAGAAAAGTAAACCCATGAGACTACAAGGCTGTTTCTGCAGATTGACTTGTGTGAACTCCCTGACTGCCTGCCTTGATTAGGGACCAGAAGCTGCCCTGGTTCTGTGAGGTTGAATTCCTTTCTTCTCCTGTCTACTTACTTAAAACTTCTGGCCATTCCCGAGCTTATTTACATGCATTCTTTTATTTCCTCTTCAACTCTATCCTTCTCACCTCTTCCCTGGCTTCCTGTTTTGAAGAGTCTGCCTGGCCTTTGGATTCTGCTGAGCGCTTCTTCTCCACCTGCACAGTTTTTGTCTTTTTTGTTCTGGAATCACATTTTATTTTATTTTATTTTATCGTTGACACTATTACAGATGTCCCCCTTCTTGGTACAGCAACTCTATTAGGTGGCATTATCTCTGCTAAGGGTGCCTAGAAAAGTTCATATGATTTCAGCTCTGTCTGAGGTTTGTGAGGCCCAAGATAGAAAAGCTTGAATAAATAATCTGTTACAATAAAACAAGTTTATTAGATTTGGAAGAAAATAATCTAACTTTCCCTATAAGCAAACCACATTGCTATGGCAATGCAATAATTCAACAATATACTAGTCAGACTACACAATACACTTGAGGTCTATCTTCCTATTAGTTTTTATACTAAATATTATTTTAACTCCTAATAATTATTCCAATTTATAAAATAGCTGAGGTGTTAAAATGTATATATTAAATGTTCTGTAAAAACTACAAAATGACAACACCTGATTTGCAGAATCTGTCAAAGCCAAATTATTATTGCCGAGTGCTTTAAAAAATGTCTGTATGCCTATCTTTGTTCTAGTATAAAATAAACTGTATGCATTAACCATGGAAACAGTTGCCACTTAACTCCTTTAATCTATTTCTTTAACCAGTTAATTGTTAAAAAATTGCTATAAAAATTCATAGGTGGCTGATGAAGGTTTTGAAAGACTTGAAGGAATTTTTAGCATGACAAGTGAGTATATAAGTCCTATTAATAAATTAATATCTAGGCATGGCAATGATATTTTAAAAATACAAATATTTAAGCTCCCACCTCATACAGATGAGGAGAAAATATATATATAAAGAAGTTAGACTTATATTCCTTTAAAAGATTAGCTGATGTTCTAAAACTCAAAATTCTATAATATATGAAAGAAGGGGAGGGGTGTTCCTTATTTATATCTTGATTTGCTCCAAGAAGAATATTTAAGGTGGCTAAGTGCTGACTTAATTTTGATTCCTGAAATGAAGAACTTTTAATATTTCACTAAGACAACTGAATATCTAACTTCCACTAAGAAAAAATGTTAAGTAAACTGGACTATACGGGAAAAAAAAAATTATAATCCACCCTGGATTCACAGTCCTACTTTAAAAAAATGTTAAAAAATACCTTTTCCTTTTTTTTTTCAACTTGATTTTCTCTTTGCTTTTTGCTTTTTTCTTCTCCTCTTCTTCATTTATTCCTGTGTGTTGAGGGGAAAGAATCAGGTCACTATGGGTCCAAATAATATAGTATGTACACATTTTTAAATTTTGGTTGTTGGTTGATGATTTCACTCGTTAGGATATTGTACTTTTCTTGTAACAATTTCCCCTTTCTTAATTTTTTTTAAAATTGAAGTATAATTGACATAACACTATGTTACCTTCAGGTGTACAACATACTGATTCAATAATTTAATATATTGCAAAACAATCACCACAATAAATCTAGCTTACATCTGTCACCATATATAATTACAAAAATATTGTTTTTCTTTTGATGAAAACATTAAGATCTAATCCCTTACCAATTTTCAAATGTACCATACAGTAATAAACTAGAGTCACTGTGCTGTATATTACATCCCCATGATTTACTTATTCTATAACTGGAAATTTGTACCTTTTGACCCCCTTCACCTATTTTGCCCCCACCCCCAGCCCTGCCTCTAGCAAACATCAATCTGTTCTCTGTATCTATGACCTTAGCTTTTTTCTTTATATTACACATACAAGTGAGATTATACTGTATATGTATTTCTCTCTCTGACTTATTTTGCTTATCATAATGCCTACATTATTTTTATTATATGCTTTTAATAAAAATTTCAAATACTATTAAGTATATTGAGTAAAAAATTCTAGTATTTTAATGTTAATTCCTATAGCAAATCAATTTTTGATGGGCACCATTCCAGGCCTTAAAAAACAAAATGATACAAGCAAGTATAGTTTTAAAATTTTCTTTTACAAACAAAATTGGGATTGTGGGATCGTAGGATCATGGGACAATAACAATACACTTAATATTTATGCCATTGGTGTTCTAGAAGGAGAGAATACATACTGTTAGGAGAGGGTATAGGGACAGAAAGGAAGGTAAGGTTTCCACATTTTACTTAAACTGGTAAAATGACAATACAAGTAGACTGATAAATTATGTATATCCAATACCTGGAGTAACCACTACAAATACTATACAAAATACCACAGAAAAATTTAAAAACACTATAATATATTCAAGGACACTAGATGAATCAACATGGAATTCTATAAGTGTTCAAGTGACACTAGATAAATCAAAGCACTATAGATAATTCTAAAAAAATGTTCAGGTAACCCTCAGGAAGGCAGGGAAAATTAAACAAAAAATGCAACACAGAGAGAACAAATAATAAAATGACAATTATCCCTAACATATAAATAATTACATTAACTTTTAAAAAGGATACCAATTCAAAGAAATTGACAGAGTGGATTGAAAAATATGACCCATATGCATAACATCTATAAGACTTTCACCTACAATATAATAACACTAGTGGCCCAGTGCATGAAATTCGTGCACATTGAAAGTAAATTAATTAGAAGAAATATTTTAATATAGCTATTTGCCCTTTCTCTATAATAGAAGTATCAACCAAATTCACGATTGACAATGACAGATGGAAACATATGCATGCGATTGGCACCAGTGAGAGCTTTATATGTATTGAGCATGCACGAGTCAACTTAGCCTTTTATAGATATAGAATAAACTTGCTTACTTAGACCTGCTTTCTGATGTAGCTAAACTTTCTCCAGCCCAGTGAAGCACCCCAACTTCTTTTTCAGGTAATTTTCAGCAACATAGCAGTAAATATCAGCACAAAGATTATTATTGTAGATCACGCAGGCAGAACAAAGGGTACAATATTTCACTGCAGCCGTGTTTGACTGTATTCTGCACAGGGAGAAAACCTGAAGTCATTTTTAAGGTTTTCTGGCTAATGAAAAGAAAATAGGATTCCACTGAGTCTTCTATCAAACTATTCCAGGACTTCTGTGAGGATCAAATGAGATGAGACATGGGAAACGCTTCACAGACATTTGGTTACAGTGTCAAATGTTTGCCCTTGGCTATAGAGAAGTTGTGTTCCTGGGCTGAAGAAACTTCAAGGAGGCTCGTTGCTAGGGAGAGGAAGCTAGGCGTTGCTACATGACGTCATTACACA
>NW_006289813.1:3904593-3905103 GCF_000327345.1 Myotis davidii | reverse complement strand
TGAGCCAAACCGGCTAGCGCAGGATATGACATTCCTTAGCCTTCCAGAAGCGGACCTTCCTTTTTATCTCCAGGAGTGTGGTAAAAAAAACCTAGATCACCTATTTGGACTCTTATTACCTAAGTTACTAGGAATATTACCAGTGGCATACAGGGAGCTAAGCCAATGAACAGTCAGAAAAGGTGTTTCCTCTGTAGTTCACACCAATTGCCAGCTTGGCCCCTGCCCAGGCCTAATGTCTTTGGTCGAGTCATTAGCCCTGGGCAGGGGTCCCCCAGCTCCCACCATGGCCGGCTCTGCCCCTGCTATCCATGATTGCTGGCACTGCCCCTGTGCAGGCTCACCCCTAGCTCCCACCCCCAGCTCCCTCACCGCTGCCAGCAGCCGCCAGCAGAGATCGCTGGCCGGCTCCGCCCCTGCGCAGGCCCATGGCCTCTGGCCGAGGCCTTGGGCCTGGGCAGCACACCACCAGCTCCCCGCCGCCATCAACATCTCTGGGCCTAATGCCTC
>NW_006289813.1:3902554-3904394 GCF_000327345.1 Myotis davidii | reverse complement strand
CTGTGATTTGGTGGGGTGTCCCTCCAGGGTGGTGGCAAGGCCTATGTCCCACTTGGGGAAGTCGAGTGTTGCTTTGTTGGCACCAGATCCACAGTGCCATTTCTCTGTAAATGGCCACTATGCGTCATGACCGGAATCGAACCTGGGACCTTTCAGTCCGCAGGCTGATGCTCTATCCACTGAGCAAAACCAGTTTTGGCCCCCTGGTGGTTATTGTGCATCATAGCGACTGGTTAGACAGGTGGAGGGACACTTAGCATATTAGCTTTTTATATATAACTAGAAGCCCGGTGCACGAAAATTCGTGCACTGGGAGGGTGGGTCCCTCAGCCCCGCCTGCCCCTTCAACCAGCCGATCAGGGGAAGGTGCTGCCCCCATCACCCACTCACTGCTACTGCCTCTGGCCTCCCTCTGCGGGAGGCCACTGGATCAATCAGGGAAAGGCGACGCCCCATTACGCCGCTGCTGTTGCCACTGCCAGCCTCTGTGGTTGCCTGAGCCTCGGCCCTTGCAGCCACTGCGGCTGCCTAAGCCTCGACCTGGCCCTCGCAGCAGCAGCTGCTGCGGTTCTGGACCAGAAGGACATCTGGTCCAATTAGCATATTACCCTTTAATTAGTATAGACTAGAGGCTCGGTGCACAAAAATTTTTCTGATTTAATGTCTACTTGTTCCATCAATTATTGAGAAAGGTGTGTTGAAATCTCCAACTATAATTGTGGATTTGTGTATCAACAAAAATTTTCCATGGGAATTCTATCTGTGGTTTGCTTCATATATTTTAAATTTTGTTATTAGGTGCCTAAACAATATTTTTATGTTCTCTTGATTAACTGAGTCTTTTATCATTAGGAAAAAAACCTATCTTTATCCATAGTAATATTCTTTTTTTTTGAAATCTGCTTGATCTGACATTTAATAGTCACTTTAGCTGTTTCTTGAATAGCTATCTTTTTTTTATAGTTACAATAAGTTCAGAATGATTAATTGTAAAAATGCCCCAACACTTCCCCCCCCAAAAAGGTTGAGTAACTAAGCAAATAAAACAATAGGTATGGGAATAATTACCTCATCCATTTAGGAATGATGGATAACTAGCCCACTGACTAGATTATATAGAGAAATTAGTTCTAATAGGAACAAAACAATCCTAGAATTCAATAAATACTTATGCAGAGCCGTCTACCCTTAGGAACAACCAGTACTGACAGTGGGATATGAGAATCCAAGCACTGAAGACAAAAGTTTATTTTAGAGAGTTCAGTATTTCTGTACCACCACTCTTAAAACTATTCCACGTTTATTTATTGAGGTTCTTTCTGAGACAGAATATCGAAATGTACACAAGCGTAGCAGGGGGAAAAAATTTAAGGTTTTGCATAATAATAATTTCTTAGAAAATTATCAACCAACCTTTGGAATACAAAATAGAAGGCAAGAAGATCCTGTGTACTTTACTACTTAAATTTTGTAATGATCAACAACAGTGAGGGTCTCTTATGTAACAAACAGGAGTCAGAAGTTAGGATCCAGTGCTTACACATATATTTAAGATAGAATGGAAGATCCATCCTAGTAGTACAAGCTGGCTCAACTACTAGATCTTTGTTTGTATATCTGTCACCAGCTACTTTTAAATACCTGAGTAGGCAGTTCCAAACCTAGACCCATTAATCTAAATTTCTCATTCCCTCTTGTATCTTCCAACTACTTAACAAATATCTTTTAGAGCTGAACCAAATATAGGCTTTACTCCAATTATTGTGTGAATTCATTTAAGCCCTATCTTTACAAAGCTTGAAGCCACCATTGTAAGTCATTCATCTGAATCTGATTTCAG
>NW_006289813.1:3887553-3902521 GCF_000327345.1 Myotis davidii | reverse complement strand
AGGAAAAGGAGAGAGACAATTATGGCAAAATGCAAATACTTATGTAGTTTTCAGTGTCAACTATCTTTAAATAAAATCAAGTATAAATTTAACATAAAACTCAAACAAACAAAACCAAACCAAAAAAGGTCCCAAAACCAAAATTTGTCAAAATACATTACTTTTCTGTACTAAACAAAAGAATATAAAAAATATTAAGGGATAAAATATGAGAGAACTATTTCCTAATACCAGGCAAACTGCTGATTAATATTAAATAACACTAGATTAAACAGAGTATGGAAAATCCATACATTTGAATTTCTTGGATCCTTTGTAAATACTAAAATTCTTTTACCTTGACTTTATATATACTGTAACATAAATAGGTTTTTAGATATTTCTACCATATATAATTCCAAAGTTTCTTCAGGAAGTTCAAAACACAGTGTAAAGTTTTCACAAGCTTCCTGAAGAACTGTAGTGCTACTAGACCACAAGCATGCTCATACTTTGATCCTTGCTATATACTGGTTGAGCTTTCCCTGTTCATAACACCAGTAATATAATTTTCTATGGGGGCACAGGTCCCAGGTTGTTATTGTATAATAGGTAACAATGCTTGTTCCTGTCCATGCTAAGTCCTCCTCTCACATTCTTTAACTGCATCAAAAATTATATTTGTCATTTAAAATTATATTTGTTTTAAATGAAAGATATTAAGATATTAAATGCATTGGAAAATATGCACTATAATAGAAGCAAATATCTACAATAATAAAAGTTTAATATGCTAATTGGACTGGACAGCCAGACGACCTTCCAGGTGAAGCCGGGGCTGCGAGTGCCAAGGCAGCTACTGCAGCTGCGAGGGCCAAGCCTCTTGCACAAATTTCGTGCATCGGGCCTCTAGTATATATGTATAGAGGCAAAATAGAAAATAAAACTTACATAAAAATAAGTTCTGAGTCTTGTTTTTTAGGTGACATTTCTCTCTCTATTCCCTTTCATGACTATTTCATAAAAGCGGAACAAGTAAGTACACTAAGAATTCTTTGCTTTCTCCTGGTTCACTATTTTTAGTTGCTATTAAAACAAACAAACACACAAAAACCTTACCATATTCAAGGTAGTTAGTACAAGAGCTCTTTACCTCCAAGGATCAAAGGAAGGGTAATGTGGGATGAGCACTCACACTCAACAAGTCAGTGTTTCATCCTCATCCCTTTAGAGATCTGAGCTATATCAGAAAGTTATCAATGGAACTAAGCACCATGACCTGTACACCCTCTTCCTCTGTGTACTCAGGAACCAGCCTATTGTTTATTTGGGTAGGGCTGGGTCACTGGGTAGTAATAGGTGACCATGAAATAAATATGGATCCCTTTTATAATACTTCATTATTGGAATCTGCATGATATACTGAAATGAGCACTGTTCTGAGCGGAAGTCACGACACTTGGAAACCAAGTTCTGAGCCTTTAAGCAACCATGGGCAAGCATCTTAGAAGGATAAAAATAAAACTAGTGGAGTCCATCATTCTCAATGTGAGGTTGGAGGAAAGCTGATTCTAATAAGGAAAGTTTACCAACTACTTCTTATCCTGGAGGTAATATGTTAATCCCTTCCTGTTGCTCCGAGGGTGGATTTGTCCCAGGCCTACTGATTAAACAATCACCTCTAGAGTAAACCACCCCACTATTTCTGTTCTTTATCTTTCCAGACTGATGTGATGAGGGAAAAAATGGTCAAGAAGCAAGAGCCTGGATGATAATTAAGTTTGGAGAGCAGCACGTTAGAATGAAAAGAGTAAAGGACTAGTAGTCAGGAAACCTGGATCATGATTCTGGCTTTACTGTGACCAGTTAGTGATTTGGAGAAATTACTTGTTCTTAATTTATTTTTCTTTAAAACCAGGTGTTTAAACTATGTGTTCTTTAAGATCCTTCTTAATTCTAAAATTTTATGCATTTATTTTTTTTAAAAAATAGGGCAGTGTAGATCAAGCATGTCAAACTCAAAGGCTAACACGGACCAAATAAACTAGGCATGGGGTTCGAAGGCTGCAAGTTTGACATGCTAGGTGTAGATGGATGGGGTAGAAACTGCCCTTGTGGAATGGACAAGCTTAAGCTTTCTCTCCTAGAAACTTCTGTTCTGCTCCAAGGTGATTTGGCTGCTCTCTGTGTCTGGGATCTCCCTGTTCCAACATCCCAGGCATTCTCTTCTCTCTTCTGTTTCCCTTGTTCCATGTCTTCTTTTTTGGGGTCTACTCCCTTATTTTGACAGATAACAGCTTATAAGTATTGCTTTAGAGAAGTACAAAGCTATTCTGACTCCTGACCCTTTACCTATGACCTGTTTTGGCCCTGGCTCCAAAAAGTTTGAGTTATATTCTCCTTGCTTCCTATGGAATAAGTTTCACAACGGTGTGTCTCTGTATGGGTCTATTTTTAATACTGTGTTTGGTACTTATTGAATCTTTTCGTATGAAAACTAATGTCCTTCAGTTCTTAGAAATATTTTTTGTTTTCTCTCTCTGGGACTCATTGAATAAAGTATTTCCTAGACATATCCTTCAGTTGTCTTATTTTTTTTTTCTCATTTTGCTCTTTCTAAGATTACATCATCTTTATCTTTCTGCTTCTTTTTTAATTTCTAAAAGTTCTTTTGTTGTTTTTGTCCATGAAACTGGATATTAATTATTTCTCTTAGGTTTTCTTCTTTCTTCACAGACTGGATTCTTCAAGTTGATGTTTTTGTTTGTTGGATTTGGTATTTTTATTTTATGCTGGAGTCTTTCCTCAAAAATGTAGTGCTCCTTGGTTGTCTAAAAAGCTGAGTGGAAGCTTTCAGCAAGCAAAGCTTGGAAACCTGGATTTCCTGGGAATCTGGCTCCGGCCACATCCTTGAAGAATCCTAGATGTCAGTATTACTCTCCCCTTAGAGTAGGCAGAGTTCCCAGGGAAGAATCTTCAATCTTACACTTAGGTGATCTACCAGTATATCAGGGAACCAAACAGGTGAAGATGGCTGAAAGGTTCTCACCACTCACTACCTACGCTCAGCTTATGTTTCCCTCTGTGTTTGGGCTACCCCTGTTTAAGGACCCTTTGTCTTATGCTGTTAGAAAATGGCCCTAGAATAGTCTGTGAGGTGATGGAGGAAAGCAAGCCATCCAGCTTCACAGAGCAGGGGAGGGAATTGAGTATCTAACTGCTTCAGATTTTTACCAACCCTGTTTTTAGCCTTATATAATTCCTCAGTTACAAAGGTACCTCATTAGCAAGTCTTTGGAGGGATTTGGAGTGTGTGTCAGGTTACTTTTCAGCTTCCCACACTGTTAAGGATATATCTTTCTCAAGTATACAGTCTGTCATCACTAATACACCTGCTTTTCAGCAAAATTTTGTTACTGCTGCTTCCTATCCCATTTTCTTTGCCCTTGTCGATTTATGTCTTTTAAAAAAAATTATTTTACTGTCATTTCAGTGATGCGACAGCAGGGAACAAATGTAAGCGTGTGCATTCAAGGGCTGTCTTTACCTGCAGCTGTACGTACTCCTGTGTAATGTCCCTCTCATTCGCCCTCTTTGCCTTCTCACTTGCCCCACTACCCCGGCGCATTTGATCTCTGCAGTTACTTTCATTGGATATAATACGGAAAGCTGAAAAATTTTTAAATGTTTATTGTTCTCTGGTGACCTAAAGCGAGCTTAACTTTTTGTATTTCTCTCATCCTATGCCTAAATCCATATTCAAATACATTGCATTTTGCTACTGTAGTTCACAAAGCATTTTCACATACATTTTATTTCTAAAAACCTCACTGCAAGGAGAGGCCATTTTATAGATGGGAGAGAAATGCTTAAACAGTAGGTCTGTAATCTCTCTTCTCCTTGAGGGGGAAGAAGAGGATGCCTCCAGGAAAGAAATTTCTTTACACACATGCTAATTACAGACCTCCTGGGAACAAATGAATGGTACCTGCTAGCAAGAGAACCCTTTTAGGAAGAAGGGAGTGACTTAAATAACAGAAACTTATTTTCTCACAGTCTGAAAGCTAGAAGTCCATGCTCAAGCTGTTGGCAAGAGAATCCTTATTTACAGACTGCTTATAGCAGGATGCACTGGCTTTGCTAGGATTGCTTATGATTAATAATCCTGGAACCTATGGATTTAGAGGGCCTGGTTCCCTGAAAAATGCAGGTGTTTCATGATAAAATGACTTCCTTTTGTGTAAGTACTTAGAAAAGTGTTATGCTAATCCCAGCTAGAGTGGGTTCTGAAGTAGAAATAAATACCTGGGAGCTTATTTGGCCAGCCCAGAGCTCTGGCTGCTTCGCCTCTGCCTCAGGGTCATTTATATGCTTCCTTCATTAGCAAAGCTTGATGTTGGCTAAAATCACTGATTTGAAAAAGTGCGATTTGATAACCCAATCTTTTGTGCTTTCCACAAGGAACTTGAGGTTCAGAGTGGTTAACTGCCTTGCTGAAAGTCACGTGCTAAAAAATGGCCCAGCAGGGCCAGAAACCAAGTCTTAAATCAGACACTCTGTCCCACTGACACATGCTAGGGTGATGGAACAACATCAATAACAATAAAACCTGGGTTCCAGAATCAAAAACAGACTTGCCTCCTGGTTCTGCAACTGATCAGCTGTTTGATTTTGGGAAAATTATTTACAACATTCAAAGCCTATTTCCTTACCTATGCAGTATCTCTTACATAAAACAGGAAAGATATCTGAGTGATAAATGCAATAGAACAATAGACAAGCATGACACAATACACACATTTCCAAACATTTGTAAAGAATGAAGAGAAAAAAGGCATCACTTACTTTTTTCTTGTAGTGCCTGCAATTTATTCAGTTCCTCATTCTCCTCATCACTCTCTTCACTGCTTGTGCTGCTCACATCCAAGACTATGTCCCTCTTGGGGTCTACTCGGAGGAAATTGCGGCATTCAAAAGTCAGGTGACCAGCTAAGTAAAACGAAAAAATATGAATGACAAAATGATACGGTATGTAATTATTGTTGGTTGTCTCCTGGTAAGCAACAAGCTGCAATTTTAATAATATAATGTTTAGTTTTAACATTTACTCAGTGGGTGGTGGTTTGCTTTCCCTGAATGCAATGCTAAGAAAAAGAACTTTTCCTTTCTTCATCAGGGCTTCTAATTCAATAAGCATTATTTTTGGGTACTGAATTACTATAGTTTTCCATTTTATGTAATACTAGAGGCCTGATGCACGAAATTCATGCGTGGGGGTTGGGGGTGTGGCCCTCAGCCCGGCTTGAACCCTCTCGCAATCCAGGACCCCTCGGGGGATGTCCAACTGCCACTTTAGGCCCAATCCCTGCAGTTGAACATCTGGCAGTAGGACATCCCTCTCGCAATACGGTACTGCTTGCCTCTAACAGCTCACCTGCTTGCCTACTTGCTCCTAACTGCTCGCCTGCCTGCCTGCTCAGTGAGCGTCATAGCGAGTGGCCGTTCCAGTCGTTCCGCTGTAACAGTCACTTAGGCTTTTATATATATAGAAGACTAGAGGCCTGGTGCATGGATTCGTGCATATTGAAAGGAAATTAATTAGAAGAACTATTTTAGAGGCCAGGGAGGGGCCACGGGAGATTGGTTGGCCAGGGAGGGACTGGGGGATTGGGTGTGTCTGGCCCTTCTCGCCCAGTCCTGATCAGCCGGACCCCAGCAGCAAACTAAACTACTGGTCGGAACGTCTGCCCCCTGGTGGTCAGTGCATGTCATAGCGACTGGTCAAACGGTGGAACAACAATCGGACAGTTAGCATATTAGGCTTTTATTATATAGGATTATAAGAAAATACTCTCATATTAGTATTTTATATTTAACTAGTGGCCCGGTGCACGAAATTCGTTCCTGGGGGGGAGGGGTGAGAGGGGGAAGAGGGTGTCCCTCAGCCCAGCCTCTCCAATCTGGGACCCCTTGAAGGATGTCCTACTACCAGTTTAAAGGGATCAGGCCTAAACAAGCAGTCGGATATCCCTCTCGCAATCCGGGACTGCTGGCTCCTAACCACTCACCGACCTGCATGCCTGATTGCCCCTAACCATTCTGCCTGCCGGCCTGCTCAGCCCCAACTCCCCCTCGCTGCCGGCGTGCTCGCCCCCAAATGCACCCCCCTGCCAGCCTGATCATCCCCAACTAACCCCTCAAATGCCCTCCCGCCAGCCTGATCACCCCCAACTGAACCTGTACCAGTGTGCTTGCCCCCAACTGCCCCCCCTGCTGGCCTGCTCAACCCCAACTGCCACCTCCTGGCCTTCTCACTCCAAACTGTCCCCCCACAGTCCTGATCACCCCCAACTGACCCCCACTGACGGCCTGCTTGCCCCTAACTGGCCTCCCTGCTGGTCTGCTCATCTCCAACTGCCGCCCTCCCCGCCAGCCTGATCACCCCCAACAGTACCCCCATCCCCCCCGGTCTGATCACCCACAACTGCCCTTCACTATTGGCCTCTCACCACCTCTACCTCGGCCCTGCCACCATGGCTTTGTCCAGAAGAACATCCGGAAGGCCTCCTGGAAGGTCTCCCAGTCTAATTAGCATATTACCCTTTTATTAGTATAGAGGCCTGGTGCACAGGTGGGGGCCAGCTGGTTTGCCCTGAAGGGTGTCCTGGCCAGGCTGGGTGAGGGGTTGAGGGCCATTTTCAAGCTGGCCACCCCCCCTTCAGGGTGGGGGTCCCCACTGGGGTGCCTGGTCAGCCTGGGTGAGGGGCTGATGGCTGTTTTCAGGCTGGCCAAGCCCCGCAGCAGGGACCCTCACCCCATAGGGGTTTGGCCATCCTGGGTGAGGGGCTGAGGGCTGTTTGCAGGCTGGCCACACCCCTTTTAAGTGGGGGTCCCCACTGGGGTGCCTGGCCAGCCTGGGTGAGGGGCAGATGGCCATTTTCAGGCTGGCCACGCCCTCCGGCGACCCAAGCTCCCAGCCTCTCCTTTTTTTCTGGGATTTATCTTCTATAATTGAAACTTTGTAGCCTTGAGCAGAGCCCAGGTCCAGCTGGAACCCTAGGTTGCCAAAGGCAACCTAGGCTCCCAGCCCCTATTTTAGCGGAGACCACGGCCAGCTGGAAGCAGGTATCTGGGATTTATTTATCTTCTATAATTGAAACTTTGTAGCCTTGAGTGGAGCTGAGGGCCAGCCAGGGCAGGTGGGAAGCCTGGCTTCCTCCATTGCCAGGGGCAACCCAAGCCTCCTGTTTGCTCTAGCTCAGTGATCGCTGCCATCTTAGTTGGGTTGATTTGCATACTCTCTCCTGATTGGCTGGTGGGAGTGGCTTGTGGGTGTAGCGGAGTGGCAGAGTGATAGAGTGATGGTTAATCTGCATCTTTCTCTTTTATTAGTGTAGATGAAGTCTGTATGATATCAGTTCTTTGGTATTTGCTGAGACTTCTTTTGTGTTTTTCCATATGGTACATTTATATATTTTAAAAGAATATACATCAGTATTTGTTGAATAGGATTCTATGTCTATTTTATTGTTCAAATCTTCTCTACCTTGTATTTTTATCTAATAACTTCTGAAAGTAGTTAAGTTTTTAAGTACTTTTATCATAGATTTATTCATTTCTCATTGTGAAAGCTTTTGCTACACATATTTTGAGATTATATTAGTAAGCAAATCTAAGAACATTATTAATTTATCTTCTTGGTTGACTGTTCTTGAATCTCTCTTTATCCCTAGTACTCTTGCTTCAAAAGTCTGATATTAAAATTGCTCCACTAGTGTTTTTTGGTTATTATTAGTTGAATCATATGAAGTAACAATTTTTATGAGTGAAACAGCTGAATCTCAACAAGATTCAACCTAATATCTGTTCGCCCCACCCCTTTATTTTAAAATTTTCTAAGCAGTTTTTAGTTTTCTACATAGTTTTAATAATGACATGTAAATAGAATTGTTTTTTAATGTAATGTGATACCAGTCCAATATTTAATGTTAATTTTTTTAGCTTGGGAAAACAGTTTCTGCCTCACTGGGTGGTACCTTCATAAAGGGGATCAATGACTTCCTTATAAAAGGGACTCCAAAGTGATCTTTGGCTCCATCCCCTACGTGAGGATAAAACAAAAAGCTGGTGACTTGGAGAGGGCCTTCACCAGACCATGTTGGCACCCTGATCTCGGACTTGCAGCCTCTGGATCTGTGAGCAATACATTTATTTGTTTATAAGCTGCCTGGCCTGTGATATCCTATATAATAAAAGCCTAATAGGCTAAGTGTCAGATTGTCTGGTTGTCTGTTCAACCAATCAAAGCTAATATGCTAATGATATGCTAAGACCACTGAAACGCTCACTATGACGTGTACGCCCTCTTGCAATCTGGGACCCTTCAGGGGATGTCGGAGAGCCACTTTCAGCCCGGAGGTGGAACAACTGGTCGCTATGATGCACACTGACCACCAGAGGGCAGACACTCAACCCAGGAGCTGCCCCCTGATGTAAGCGTGCTCCCACAGGGGGAGGGCCACTCAGCCAGAAGCCAGGCTCACAGCTGGCTAACACAGTGGCAGTGGTGGGAGCCTCTCCTGCCTTTGCGGGCCTAAGCTGTCAGTTGGACATCACCTGAGGGCTCCTGGACTGCAAGAGGGCGTAAGCCGGGCTGAGGGACACCCCCCAACTGCACGAATTTCGTGCACCGGGCCTCTAGTTCTGTATAACAGCCCATGTGCACTGAGGCAGTTCCATACTTTCCTCATGTAAATTTCTGGAAAACAGAGACATCACAGACTCTGCACTTTTCTTATTCCTCACCATTCAGGCCTGAATCTACATAGTTTGTCCTATAATCTACAAATCAACTTAAGCTAATCTTACTAAGGTCAGCAAGCATCCTACCTGGCAAATCCAATGAACATTTCAAAGTCCACTTCATACTGATCTTACCTGTCACACCTGACAATGGCCCTCAATTTCAAAAAGTTCTGTGCTTCTTTGACTGATGTGCAGCTGCCCTCTCCTGCTCCCCCCTGGCATGTACTTCCCTTGTCACCTTTTCCTCAGCTCATGCCTATACATTTTACTCCATATGCTGATATTGTACTCCCCTAAGAGTTGGTTACTGACTATTTCAAAATGTGCTTATATAACATCATGCAGGCCAAAAACTGTAAGTGTGGAAAAGATAATGAGTGGTCATTTCTATGAAACAAAGCTGTACTTTTTCTTTAGAAAGAGTTGATTTAGATGAATTGCTTTTAAAAAGCAGTTTTCAAAATAGGCTTTGGCAAGAAGATTGTACAAGATGGGGACTGGGGGGAACTAAAACAATGAAAAAATGGCCTGTTTCTCAAAGGGGATACCATCAGTATTTTAGGCCAAGCAATTCTTCATTGTTTAGGAATGTCCTACACATTGCAGGTCGTTTATAGTCCCTGGGCCCTACATACTAAAAATGTCATATTGCTCCCCACCCCTATGGACAACAACAACAAAAACACCAAAAACTCCAGATTTCTGGAAGGCTTTATCACCCCGAGTTGAGAACTAATGATAGAAGAATTTTGCACTCAGATTTCTTTACAAGTATATTAACGGTTTCTCTACCTTTGAAGAAACAACAAAGTGGAAAATGCATTTCAGACATGATTTGCACGCAAAAGACTGTGTAACACCAATTAGCAGATCCACAGACAAAAGGTCATGACTATATATCAATAGATTAGGATTTTAAATTACATAAAATGTTAGGGTATTCGGGTATGTGTTTATTTCTTGCTTCTGTAATCAAATGCTCAGCTACAGTTTACAAGAACACTAAGCCGTTGTCCATAGAATACATGTCTCAAATAATGTCTTCCATGGACAAAGGCTAGTGTCCTTGTAGCTTTTCAATTTTCAGAAATTGCCAATTAAAAATAAATAAATAAAACTCATTATAGAAATAACCATTCTTCTAATGTTGCTGAAGAAATTCTGCCATGAAAAAAATGAGATCCATGTTATTTAGTAGCACATTCAACCTTAACTTGAAAGTTTTAAAAACAGTATTAACTACTATTGAAGTATTGACAAAATATTTTTCTATTTTTCTTTTTCATTGAATTTAGAGACAGAGAGAAGAAGGGAGGGAGGGAGAGAGTGAAGGGAGAGAAAGGAACAGAGGGAGGGGAAAGAGAGCGAGAGAAAAAAAACCAATTTGTTGTCCCACTCATTTATGCATTCATTGGTTGTTTCTTGTATGTGCCCTAACTGGGTATCAAACCTTCAACCATGGTGTGTATGGGGATGACACTCCAACCAATTGAGCTACCCAGATAGGGCTGAAAATTTTTTAAATCAAGTATTAACATTTTTAAAAATTATAAAATCAAACCCCTGTTTTCACAACAATAAAAAGAGATAATACTCTTTTGTAACTGACTGATAAAATCTACATTTTCAGCCATTAAAAACATTCAAAGGGTTTGTTAACCTTTCTCTTACCTCCATAAGCAATACAAAGGTTCTGGCTGCCATGTAACAGAACATTTTAAAAATTTAGTTTCTACCAGAAAGATCTGTAAATGAAGAAGACCCTCAACTTCTAACAGCTGTAAGATGTAAGTTTAACCCAGAGGAAAATATTACTAAACTTTTCCACAGCAGACAAATTAGAAGTTGTTTAATAACTTAATTACTAAAATCAACGATCTGAAAAATCAAGCAGAACTCAACGTGGAATACTGTCAACACTATTTCCTTACTAGGCTTCTCTAAAAAATTCTGCCCTGGCCAGTGTGGTTCAGTTGATTGAGCATCATCCCATGCACCAACAGGGTGCTGGATGGATTCCCAGTAAGGGCGCATGCCCAGGTTGTGTGCTCAATCCCCGGTAGCGGGGCATGCAGGAAGCAGAAGATCAATGTTTCTAATCTCTCTCTTTCTCCCTCTCCCTCTGTCTCTGAAAATGAATAAAAATATTTTTAACAATGTCTAATTACTACAGATGCTCCTGTTAATGTCTAAAATAAAATAGCAATGCAGAGACTAGATCAATAAATATTCTATTTCAAAAAAAATTTTTTTTAATTGTTCTCCTACAGGTTTTAAGTTAAAAGAAGTCCAAGTAGATAAACTGATAGTAGACAGACTGGCTATCCTGGATTTAAAGTAAATACAATAAATATAGTAGGTTCTTAAGTCTTGAATAAAGAAATGAGACATGGAAATTAGCAAGGATTGGAAGAAAGTAAACAAAATAGAAATAAATATAAACAAATTTAAACAGAAAAGATTTCATTGCATTCATTCTTTACATGCAAGCAACTTCTTCAGAAGTTTATATTTATATGAACAATACGTGTACTTAAGTACCCACTTTATTAATTGAGCAAGCTTCCCTTGATCCAGGTTCCAACCTTTGATTGGAGGCATGTGAGTTGGTTCTCCCAGTGTGCTTTTATTCTAAATCCTTCTGATGAGTATTATTAATGACTAGATTGCTTTTATATCATGTGTTCTTGCATGGAACTCTTTTTTTAAATCACCTTTATTTTGTTAAAAAATAATTTATGACATTAACAACAATGTAGGCTCATTTGCATGGTCTCCAAACAACTTAAAAAAACAGAAAATATTATTATAGCTTTATCAATGCCTTAGGGATTGCTACATTTAACTAGACAAATAGCTGCTTATAGTCCATAATGATAAATTCTGAGTATATAATTACACTTGTTAAAGTTTATTTTTCCATTCCATTAATCATAATAGAGATTAATGGACCATTTAAACCAAATTTTGTCAGTGAGTAGAAATTGTGGGTTCAATTTCACCTTTATAAAGAAGAGTAAGTTCAACTAATAGGAAATGTTTCATAAAAAGTTTTCATTTAGTGCTGATCGATACATTTCTAAATCATCTGCAAATGTGCACTAAATAACAGGACTAAAGGACTGTATGTGCAGGGCCCAGAAATCTGGATGCTAAGTCACACTGCCCAATGAAATGATGATTCACCATACACACAGTGTTATTTTTTAATGTACTTACGGTAACCACATTTTTTACACCCTGCTCGAACACTATCCTTGTTGCAACCTAAAATACAAATGGATAACATTTTAGGAGACATATTAAGTAAAAACACAAAAATTTTATCACTTAAGAAACCTAAACAACCACTTGAAGAAATTATTTCAAAAAAAAAAATCATCTCAACCTAGCTTAGTAACGTTACTCCATTATTATGTTTATTAGAAATTATTGAAAAAGTCAGTTTACTCAAGTTATTTCTTTTTTGTTTTTTTAAATACTTCAAAATTTTATTTATTTAAATCATTTAAAAAATTTCCATTATAGCTGACATACAAGATTACATTAATTTCTGACAGGTCCTTTTTCATGTCTTTGACATTCTTATTTTATTTTATTGCTTAAAGTATTACAAAGAGTAGTACATAATGTTCCTTTTTTAACCCATTGATCTTCCACCGGCCTCCCCTACCCCCCAGTATCTTGTGTCCATTGGTTATGCTTATATGCATGCATACAAGTCCTTCGGTCATCAAAGTATTTCTTTTAACAAATACTTTAAGAACATATTTTTCTCTAATTCAACAAATACAGTATCAACATATGCTGCACTGTGTGTGTTGTGAGCAGTGCCCATACACATCGGGTGTGACAACTTTCCATCTGATTTCATATCATGACCTTCCTACCATTACTTCAAAACAACGCACAAGCTGCAAACTTCAGGTCTTTTAAAGGTATAGTGCCCTACTTATTGCAGTTTTTATGTATCTTTTAACCAATTAACATGTGCAAAATTATACTACTATTTTCATCAGGTTCCTATTATTTTTATTTATTTATCACGGATGAAGTTTTTGAGTATTGTGCCCAATCTCATTTTTCGCTCATAAATGTTATGGTTCTTATTGCATAGGGTAGGAACACATATGCTGTGCTTTTAGCAGAACTGTGGAATAAAACTGGATTAATAATAATAAAATCTGAGGCTCTTTCAATATGAAATAATTGCACATTGAAAAAAAATCTCAGAGAATCCAGGTCAATATTAAGTCTGTTTCCATAGAAACCACAGATGCTGAATAATACTGAATAAAACTTTGCTAAATGCACATTACCATTCCTACAAAAAACTAAAAATGTTGTAATGACAGATCCGAAATGACCTCTCTAAGGCAGTATTAGAAATTAACTAAAAAAAGAGAAGAAATTAACTCATTTATGACTTAAAGACATTGATAAAACTCCTATCATCCAAGTATCTCATATTTGTTGAATAAATGAAATATAAAACTTTTTCAGAGGTCATTTTTAACAAAGTTATAAATTTTTTCAAGAAAGGAAAATATAACAAGAACTCTAAATAAAGTAACTCCAGAGCTCTATTTCCTCATCAAATGTTGATAATTAAGATTTCAACCTTCATTTGTCTATAATTTGCATGAATGCCTGGTCAATGAAATGCTTCTTCTACTTGAAACTTAGAATCTGATGTAACTGATACAATACATGTGAGACAAATAAAGTGGGGGCAGCTCCTAATGGCAGTGATGATACTGGCTGCAGCAGTCCTAACCTGGTATAGGCCTGTGAAAGATCCTGGCTCTGGGTTCCCTTGGTCTTATGAATTTTGAGCCTTATTTTCTAGCCTTTGTGTAGGCCCTGTGAGCCATACAATTGTACATACTTGAAATCCACCTCAAATTGAGTAGCAAGACTACAGTGTGAGGCCCCTACTGCTCAAAATGTTCCTTTATAATCATGACCCATAATCTCCAAAAAGCCTTTGAATAAAAACTTATAAATATGACTGCATAAAAAATCTGAATGACAAAGACCACCAAAAATAAACTCAAAAGACACATGAACACTTGTAAAAAAATATTTGCAAATCATAGAGCCAACAAAGGATATTATCCGTACTATATAAATCCCATCAAATCATTAAGAAAAAGACCAATAACCAAAAGGGGAAAAATGGACAAAGAAACTGAACAGAAAGTTCACAGAAAAGGAAACAGAAACAACTTTGAAATATATGAAGAGATGCTCAGCCTTATTCTTACCAAGTAAAGTGTGCATTAAAGTCTATACTGGGATTCTATTTCCACTTACCAGAATAGGAAAGATGGAAAGGGTGGAAGAGGGTTTGGGGGAACATACTCCTGAACACTGTTGGTAGGAGAGTAAATCAGTACCATCTCTATGAAAAGCTATGAAAATCTACCAGAACCCTGCATGTGCATACTCCTGTAACCCAGCACTTCCACATCCAGAATTCATCCTGTCAATTTATGTGCCCAAACGCTATACTGACTTATTTATAGTTATTCACCGTAGCATTTTTTGTAACAGTAAAAGAGTAGAAATAATTTAGACAAATTATGGTATCCTATCTAATAAAAGAGAAACATGCAAATTGACCATACCACCAAACAATTCCCATTGGCTAATCAGGGCGCTATGCAAATTAACTGCCAACCAAGATGGCGGCCGGCAGCCAGGCAGCTGAAGCGAACAAGTGGCTTGCTTGCTCCAGTGATGGAGGAAGCCAAGGATCCTCCCCTGCCACTGCTGGCCTCTGAGCTGCAGTCTAAGAAACAATGTTGCAATTATAGAAGCTAAACAAGCTCCAGATAGCTGCTTTCAGCCAGCCAGCCTCAGAGCTTAGAGCGGCAGTGATGGCAACAGTGTTTCCATTATAGAAGTTAAACAAACTCCAGATACCTGCTTTCAGCAGGCGAGGCCACATGCTGGAGCCGGCCTCAGAGCTAAAGCCGGCACTCAGTTCCAGTGACAGCCATAGAAAGTAAATAAATCCCAGAATAAAAAAGAAAAAGAAAAAAGGAGAGGTTGGGAGCTTCAGTCACCCGCCAGCCTGAAAACGGCCCTCAGCCCCTCACCCAGACTGGCCAGGCACCCCAGAGGGGACTCCCACCCAAAAGGGGGTGTGACCAGCTGCAAACAGCCATCATCCCCTCAC
>NW_006289813.1:3885461-3886116 GCF_000327345.1 Myotis davidii | reverse complement strand
TGCTCATCCCCTGAGGGGTCCCAGACTGCGAGAGGGCACAGGCCTGGCTGCCCTCCCCCCTCCCCCCCGTGCACAATTTTTTGTGCACCAGGTCTCTAGTGAAAGAATAAGGATGGGTTTTAATAATGGGCAATAATTTCTAAAATATAAAGAGAAAAGAGCAACACATAGAACAGTGCTTACAGTATATTGCCATTTATACAAAAGAAATAAGATTTAATATATATAATATAGATTATATAAGATTATATTTAAGGATAAAGTTATAAAAAAAATCTTTGTAAGGATATACACTGGTTACCTGAAGAACGGACAACTGGGTCATGGGGTAGAAAAGGCAGGAGACATATCACTATAAACCTTTTGGATCCTTTAAAATTTGAAATGTGTGAATAAACTTCCTTTTCAAAGACCCAACCAAAAAACCTCACTCAAACCAAATATCTACACAAAAAGAGCTGGTGTTATGCAAGCATTCTGTGACCAAAGGCAATGATTGCAGCTGTAAATATCTCAGAGAAGTTACACTGCAGATTTCCAATACAATTTTATTAACTGATGGTTTCAGAAACAAATTTTAGAGGTTTTTATTTCTTGTATTTGTTAAGTGTAGAAAAGGCTTACTTTGAACCTAGAATTCTATTACAACTTGAGT
>NW_006289813.1:3880895-3885431 GCF_000327345.1 Myotis davidii | reverse complement strand
TAATGGGGATAGTCCTTTACCTCCCAGTAACTTAAAGGGAAAAGATCAGTTTCTCGAAATTCTGGACCATACCAGCTAATTTTGTATACAACTCAGTACTTAGCATAGTGTAGAGTCCTTATAAAGTCTTCAACAAATATTTGAGGTTTGAGGTAAAATTAAGAAAATACTTCAGCACTGGGGAACAGGTAACTTCTGTAGCTCCCAGTTGCCATGAAACTAGATAGTGTCTGCAGTGTCACTGGCCTATCTGAGGCATGATAGGCAGAGGAAAAGGAATAAAAGAAAGAAGGATAATAGAAATCAAAATAACAATTGCTGGGCAGGGGAAGGGGAAAAGACAGAGGTAGGTCCATGGCAACTTTCTGAGGTGATAGAAATAGTCAAAATCTTAATCTGGGTGATAGGTAGAAAAAAAATATATACATATACATAGGGGCCAGCAGGGCCTGCTGGCGGGTCACCAGGCACGGAGGGCAATCCGCAAGCAGATAAGTGTGGTCAGCAGGCAGCACCCAGCAGTCGCCATGGTGTGGAGCAGGCAGGCTCTGCAGAGAACAGAGAACCACGGGGAGTGGGCCTAAGCCATCAGTAGGACATCCCCTGAGGGCTCCCGGATTGGAGATGCTGCAGGTCGGGCTGAGGGGTTCTCTCCTCCGCCCCTCCTCCCATGAATGAATTTCATGCACCAAGCCTCTAGTTTATATATAATTCTTCAAGCTGTATATTTGTGATTTGTGTGTTTAAACATGTAAATTATACCTTAGTAGTTAGCATAAAAGGGAAAAAATAAGTTGGTCAAAGAAGGAAGAAGAGAAAAGATAAAGGTTATAGAAGACCAAGAAGTAGGAACAATGAGTAAAGGAATGAGCAAATGTGAGAGAAAGGGATAGAATACCCCTCACAGTTGCCTCAGGTTGTTCAGTGGCTCCCAAAGGTATGGCAAGCCATCATATTGACCTAAATTTATTTTCTTGAAATTTCCTATTACCTAATGTTTCCAAAGTCAACAATTTAGTCATTAGAAAGTTAACAGTGACACTTGAAACTGAATATTTCTCTCTTATTATTTCAGACTTTGGAAAAGGCTGTCAAAGTTTTCTTTATATGAAAATATCTCCTGTAATCATTTAAATTTAAAACTAAACAGCTTAAGTAACTAAGTTTTCTATCTATTAAGCAGTTGGTAATTGCAATCACCTCTGTCCATTCTTCTTTTTAATTTGATTCGATTCGATTCCTTTTCTGTTTGTAACACTTGGAGTTTTATACTTGGCTACTCCATTATAGTTTCAGTTATCATAATTTAGGAACCCTTAAAGAAAATTAAATGTATAAAAATGCTTTCATTCACTTGCCTCAGAAAATACAAATAACTTGTGAAGAAAAAAAGCTATAGGTAGTACCACTTTAGACTAAGAAGAGACATGGAGATGTTTATTATCTAATGAAACAGAATCAAGATTGCTGTCAAGTTTAGTCTGTTTATTTGAGTACTAGATTCCACTCAGCAGCAATTCTAATGATTTACCCACTAAACATTATTTACCTACTATGGATAGAATCTGAAATGATAGAGAAACCATAAAGATGAGTGAAGTTCCTACAGTAAAGGAAACGATAATATACTAGGTTAGGATAATGTACCCACAGCTGTAATACATGCTAGAATGTGCCAGCATAAGACACATAGTTCTATTAACAAGCAGGAAGACTGGCAGGCAAGACTCTCAGCTGAGGGATCAGCAAAGTTTCCCACAGGTAGATAGCACAGTAGAGGAGGAACAGTGAGAACAAAGTTTGTACGTAGAAAAGCACAGGAGAGGTTCTGGGCATGGCTGGCCATGTCTCTAGACTGTAGAATGCGTGAGAGGAGAGATGGGAGGATAGGGTAGCAGGAGCAAGCACTTCATTCTCCCAGAGATGGGAGCTTTGGCATTACAAGAATTTATTACAACTCCTTCATTACAGAGACAAGGAAATGGAGCCTCAGAAAGGGTAAGTCACATGAAGAGACACAAGTACGAGTCAATGACAGGATCAGATATATGATTTAGGAAAATTATTTCAGCAGCAATGTGCAGAACAGACTAGAGAGAAAAGAAATGACTTCTGAGTGAGAAGACTGGATGTAGTGTGATTCAGAATTCTTCTATGACTAAGATGCTATAGTAATGTGTTTTAAGAATTTTACTCACTTTGATATATCAGATGTAACATTAATCTGGCTACAGAAAACCCTACCTTGGCTATATAGATTTCTCTGAAGAAGAGAAACAAATAGAGTTTTTGTGCCAACCACATCAGTAACATATTGTGCCAATTGTGACCAATTGTTGACCAATTGTGCTAGGTCAACTCTTCATGGGGAATGGAGACTCATTAAAATGAGTGTCAGAACTAATTTCAAGCGGTTTCTAGAAGAAAGTAAACTTCACTGAAACCTGTGTTTAAATGTAATTTCTCTAATAACAGCTAAGAGCCTATGATTTCCCTTGCCAAGAGAGTACATACTTCATTGTCAATTACATAATGGTGTAAGCTTATACACAGTGCTGTGGAAAAACAGCTGAAGCAAGTGACCACAAATAGGCGAGGCTGATTTTCATTGTACTTTATAGCAGCCTCGTTACTTTATAGTCATGCCTTATAATAATCACTAGTACAACCACCCAGGACATGCCATGCTGAATCATTATGATCATTACACCTACAAATAAAAGGCATAACAATACTTGTCCTTCTTGATGATTATCTCAAAATGTTTCTGATGGAGCCCTATTTCTTTTAATACACTATCTGGATCAATCAAGAAATTATCTTACCATTTTCTGTGTCTATATTTTCTAATGGCATTTGTATTATATTTCTGCAGTGCTATCATCCTTTTTTTTTTTTTTTTTTTTTTTTTTTTGCTGGGTTTAAACCAAGCATGTCAAGCACAAAGGCTAACACGGGCCAAATTAACAAGGTTTAAGTGTATGTGGCTGCAAAAAACCAAAAGCTTCAATTTTCATAGAAATGTAGGTTTATTTCCATAGAGACATGCCGAATACAAAGGGCTGAAATAAATGAGTAATATGTTAACTTTCTTTCAATTCAAAATAATAGGTTAAAGTGTAACAATTACTTCTAACTGGTGACTTTGCCTTCAAAATAGCTCCCCTCCAATCCAATATGCAGTCAGAATGATCTTTCCAAAATGTGCATCTGTTTTAAAACCTTAAAAAGGCTTCCTATCCTCCTCAGGAAAACATTCAAACTCTGTCACGCTTACAAGATCCTTTCAGAGCTGGAAACGACCTTGTAATTTATACGGTAACATGGCAAAATGCATAAAGCACACAGGGTCTCAGGAGCAGGCTGACCTGTCACTTACTAGCTGCCTCATAATAGGCAAGTTACTCGATTTCTCTGTCCCTCAGCGTCCTCGTATGTCAAGTGGAAATGCTAATATCTGTTTCATGGTGTGACTGTTAAAACGAGATAAAACCCGACATGTGCCACAGTGTCTGACACGTAGCAAAAGCGTCATGAATACTAGCTGCTGTTATCTCGCTAGCTAATTTCTCACTTCTCTCCCATTTATATTCTGAGTCCCATCCACAGTGAACGTCTCTCATTTCCTCCTCTCACACATTTGCAACTGCCCCTCCCACCACTCCTCCCTCCTGCACCTCTCCAGGTCTCATCCCGGGTGCCACTTCCCCTGGGGAGTCCTTCTGGCTCCCCCTCGGCTCCCGTTAGGTGGCCTTCCTGTGTGCTGCTGGAGGTTCTGTACACTCCCTGCCACACACTGGCCTGAGTTTCTGGTCCTGTTCACTCTTTACTGCCCTTTAGTAAGTTCAGTTTGAAGAATAACCGTCTTGCTCACCACTGTATTCCCAATGCCTGGCACAGACAGCGCCTAGCACGCAGCAGGCACTTCAGGAAGTTATGTGTATGAATGAGTGTACTTTTCCCCAAACTACAGTGGGTGGACGAGCACAGCTTTCCCAGAGCGGCTCTCTGTACAATAAGGCGCAGAACAGACGTGGTCACATAATACTGGGAGGGGTGGGTTGAAACACAGAACTCCTGAACCACAGCATTTCCCAGTCTTTTCTATGCTAACGTGCACTGCCCATCTCCAAGGTCCCCGTGTGTGTGTGTGTGTGTGTGTGTGTGTGTGTGTGTGGCAGGGGGTTGGGAGGGGCAGAGAGAGAGGGGAATACATTTCTCAATCATCAGTGTCCCCTGCCAGCAGGGTTCCGTACGCACATCCTGGCAAAACGGGGTTCAGGAGACGCCCCCTCCCCTACTGGAACTTCCGAGTAAGGGGGTGGTTGCGGGCGGGAAATCTCGGAAGCACTGACTTGGCGGGGTTCACTGTTTTGGGGTCGGAACCCACTGGACGCGGAATCTGAGGGCTGTTGGCAACCACAGACATAAATGAACAAATCTACAGCAAATGCAGAAGCGGAGGCCCACGAGGGCAAAGCGACGGGCCCGCGGCCACGGAGCAGGTAGTGCAACAGGAAGCGCGGAACCCGGACG
>NW_006289813.1:3877720-3880494 GCF_000327345.1 Myotis davidii | reverse complement strand
ACCTCGGCGGCAGTCGGGGAGGCCCTCCAAGGCGCCCGGAGAGAGGAACCCAGGAGCCGCCGCTGCGGTTTCCGGGGGAGCCCTATTGCCGAGCACGCGGGCCGAACCATTCTTGCCAGTTTCGGGGGAGTAGTGATGCCTGCAGACGCATGTAGAGAAGGAAACAACACCAAGACTTAGGAATCGTTATTTGAAAAGTTGTCATAGAAATTAAAGTTATCTATGCAGGATCTTAATGCTTTTTCTAGTTCCCTGGAGGACATTGGGATCCCCCTGCTCGGGATTAGCGGTGCTCGAACCCCGGAGCAACATGGCGGCGTCCGTGAGGGGCTAGCTATGGGCACAGATAGTGTTGGGTGTCTTTTTCTCTGGGGATATTGACGGACTGGAGCTTTCCGCGACCGAACGACGAAAGGAAGTGTGATAAGTGGGTAACTTTAGCTACCGGCCGCCCGCGTTCCTCCTCAATTAGGAGCCGAGTCCTGGGCACGGACCAGCATGAGCAATATCTACATTCAGGAGCCTCCCACGAACGGGAAGGTGAGAGCCCCGCCTAGGGTACCTGGGTTCCCCCAAAGTGACACCTCACCAAGTAAGGGAGTCCTAAGGGTGGGCGGGACCACTAGGAGCCTTGTCTGTCCCCCGGCCTCTGACCAGGATGGCATCGAAAGCCATCTGTTGGCACTTGTCAGCACAGGTACACTTAGAAAAAGTCCTCGAGTGGGGATGTCTCCATCGACCCGCCTGCGGCCCTGTTTCTAGCCTCAGCCTAACTCCTGCAGGCAGGGGTCTTGGGTAGAAACCTAAACACACGAGCAAATCTGACTTAATTCTACAACCATTGAACGAGGCACCTGACACTGTACTAGGTGCTGGGGATACACAGACGGGTGGATGAGGTCTGGCTGTTGCCCTGGACGAGCTTATGGTTTAGTTTGGAGGCTGACAGGTAAAGGAACATCTTATGCCACGTCTAGGAGGCGTGCTCCCGAGAGAGGGGCACGGTGCTAATGGGAGAACTGCGAAGTGCGAAGTGCGGAAAGTAGGGGAGAGCTTCGTGGAGGAGATATGGTTGGTCTTAAAACGTGAGATCGTTGTCAGCCATAGAAAGTGGGGCCTGAGAAATGTTCCCACATTGGACTGGGAGAATAATGTTATGGTTGATTTGATCGTCAAGGTGTGTCAGTTCTCCTCCAAGGTGTTCACATGCGGTATGAAGTAGAGGAGTCGGTAAGGTCATAAGTATCACCTGAATTAATCTAAGACCTAGTCTGTGTCATCACGTATGAAACAGGATGAAATAGCAAAATGTAGAAAATAGTGGGGCTGAATTAGGGTGAACTAAATTTATATCAGGTATAATTATGTTGCATGACTAGATCATGTTACTTATGCAATCTTTTGTTGATTGACATTTGGTAATATAATGAGGCCAATTTGAAAATAATAACAGAAGTTTTGTAATTGATAGTCCCAGCAAAAATTTTAGTAGGTATTTTGGGCAAAGCAATTATTTTAATTCTTGGTTGTTTGAACTTTTCTTTACTCTTCACCCTTACCCTGCATCATTGTAAAAACTCAGAATAGCTACCTTCTTTAATTTCCAAATGTTTATTTTTTAGGGTGATAATCATCCCCAGTTGAGAAATACTGGTAAGGATTGGATACGTTGCCTATCCTGCTAGGCAGGGTCTTCATACTTTTGGTTCCTTTCTCTAATATACTCTTTAGCCTGCACAAATGTCACTTTAACAGAGGCCTTTCCTATCTACTCTTTATAAAATAACAAACCTCATTTATGTTCTGCATCCCAGCATTGGGATCTGTGCACCGGTGGGGTCCCTCAGCCTGGCCTGTGGGGATTGGGCCAAAACCAGCTCTCTGACATCCCCCAAGAGGTCCCGGATTGCGAGAGGGTGCAGGCCAGGCCAACGGACCCCACCGGTGCACGAATCTGTGCACTGAGCCTCTAGTATGCATTTAAGATCTTTGGTTAATTTCTTCCCACCTTCCCCTTCCCTCTGAGATTTATCAGTCTGTTCCATGTTTTCATGCCTGTGGTTTCTGCTCCTACATTGAGCGTCTGCCCCCTGTT
Organism: Myotis davidii; assembly: GCF_000327345.1. Classification (NCBI taxonomy): domain Eukaryota; kingdom Metazoa; phylum Chordata; class Mammalia; order Chiroptera; family Vespertilionidae; genus Myotis; species Myotis davidii. The sequence goes on along the minus strand of NW_006289813.1, from coordinate 3,878,399 downwards.
GGTCAGTGCGCATCATAGCTGTCGGCCGGGCTGGTTACTTAGGCTTTTGTCTAAGTAAGAGATTGTCTCCTCCCCTTATCTTTCTCCTCCTATCTCGCCTCCCCTTCCCTGGGATGCAAGCACTACAAAAGCAGAGATAAACATCTAAGAATGGTACTTGACACATGATAGGAAATGTTCAAATATGTACTGAATGAATGAATTAATTAATACTATTTCTCTCTTTTGAGAAATATCAAGCATCAGTGAGTTTGTGGTTATACTGCTGCTTCTCAAGGGCAGATTTAGTTGCTTTACTCTGGAGGAAGATTTTACATGGTCGTAAAGATGAAAACCTTTAACAAAAGTATTGCCTGAACAGATCTTTCATCCTATCTAATAAAAGAGAAACATGGTAATTAGCCATACCTCCGCTACCCTTCCCATCGGCTAATCAGGGCAATATGCAAATTAACTGCCAGCCAAGATGGTGGCCAGCAGCCAGACAGCTTGAAGTGAACATGAGGCTTGCTTGCTTCAGTGACGGAGGAAACCAACGTTCCCCACCTGCCTTGCCGGCCTCTGAGCCGGCAGTTTGAAACATAGTTACAAATATAGAAGCTAAAAAAAAACACCCAGAAACCTGCTTTCAGTGAGCCGGGATCTCAGAGCTGGAGTTGATACAGAGTTTCGATTATAG
>NW_006289813.1:3856674-3877306 GCF_000327345.1 Myotis davidii | reverse complement strand
GCCCCAACCCCCTAATGGGCCCTGTTCTATGCGTGACAGGGGGCAGTGCCCCAACCCCCTGATTGGCCCTGCTCTGGGCATGACAGGAGGCAGTGCCCCAACCCTCTATTCGGCCCTGCTCTGTGTGTGACAGGGGGTGGCACCAAAACCTCCCCATCGACCCTGCCTTGAGTGTGACAGGGGGCAGAGCCCCAACCCCCCAATCGGCCCTACCCTGAGCATGACTGAGGGCGGCATCGCAACCTCCCAATCCGCCCTGCTCTGTGCATGACAGGGGGTGGTGCCCCAACTCCCTAATCGCCCTGCTGGGCGTCTAGTTTAATATATAAAAAGGAACATATAAGTTCATTTACTCACCCTGGCCAGTGTGGCTCAGTTTTTGAGCATTGACCTGTGCACCGAAAGGTTGTGGGTTCTCTTCCCAATTGGGGTGTGTATGGGAGGCAACTGATTGATAATTCTCTCTCATCATTGATGTTTCTATCTCTCTCCCTCTCCTTTCCTCTCTGAAATCAATAATATAATACGAGTGGCCTGGTGTGGATTCATGCACATTTAAAGGAAAATAATTAGAAGAAACACTTTAATATTGCTATTTTCCCTTTCTTTGGATTGGAAGTGTCAGCACTGCCCCCTCACCTCCACCATCCCGCCTATGAGGTGATCAATCAGGGCCGGGACCCCTGCCTGGCTCCCTCAGCGCCTGGGAGTTGGGCGGCAACTCTGCCCCCCGCCACTGCTGCTGGTCGCCGTCTGCAGAGCAATTGGGCCACTGCTCGCACCCACTTTGGCTTAGTGCCACCCGCTCACCTGCTCCACCATCCCACTGTGGTCCCGCTCTCGTCAGGGCCCATCGGGTCCGGCAGTGCCCCCACTGCCACCTGCTACCAGCACCGCATCACCGATGCCTGCCATATCCCGCGCCACCCCTGGTGGTCAGTGCACGTTATAACGAGGAGTCCAACTCCTGGTTGAACTCCTGGTTGAGACAATTTGCATATTAGGCTTTTATTATATAGGATATTAACTTTTTTAAAAATAAAAACTACCATTATATAGATATTTCCACCTCTCCACCCCCATGATCATTAAAGAATATCTATGAAAGAACTATGAAGCTAGTAAAGGCCCAAAAGTATGTAATAAATTCATCAATATTATATAAATTATGGTAATATCTGGGCCTTTGAAACAAATTGAAAGGCAACTGAGCAAAAATACAGTGAGAGAAATGCTATTCCTGCTTTGCTATTAACAAGCTCTCAGACTCAGGGCAATTTACAATTTCTTTGAGGCCTCTGTATAATGGATTGGGTGATGGGGCTTAGCTGAATGACTTTTAAATTCTTTCCAGTTTTAAAAAATTTGTGGAAATCAGGTAAAGGAGTTTTAGAAAATAAAAAGTGTGACTTATTGATACTGACATCCTGTGAGAATCAGTTTCATGTTTTTAAATACATAGTCACACTGCATACACTTTATTTGTAAAAACATTCTAAATGATGGTGATGGTCACAAATCATTGACTACAGTGGGAGAAAAAGTGATCCTAGAGAAGTTGGACTCCCACTGTGCCACAATAGTAAAATTTAGAGTCTAACGTTCTTTTTGGTTATCCTCTACAATAATCCTATATAAAAAAAAGCCTAATATGCTAAGTGTTCAGTCACCCATTCAACCAATCAAAATGTAATATACTAATGATATGCTAAGGCCATTAAACTGCTCGCTATGATGTGCACTGATCACCAGGGGGCAGACGCTCTGACCGGTAGGTTAGCCTGCTGCTGGGATCCAGCCTATCAGGACTGAGTGAGACAGGCCGGACATGCCCTGGAGCCTTCCCATGACTCCTACCCCCAGCAGGCTGGCTGGACCTCACCATGCATGAATTCGTAAAAGCATAATATGCTAATTAGACCACACAGCTGAATGTCCTTCCAGTCGTCCTTCCGGACAAAGCCGTGGCAGCTATGAGAGCAGGCAGCTGCAGCGGCCAGCAGTGGCAGCAGTGGCAGGGTGAAGGGGACAGCACCTTCCCCTGATCGCCTGGTCATCTCCTGCAGAGGAAGGTGGGGGGGGGGGCGGGAGAGTGGGCCTAAGCAGTCAGTAGGACATCCCCTGAGGGCTCCCAGACTATGAGAGGGGGCAAGCCAGCTGAGGGACATCTCCCCCACCAGTGCACGAATTTTGTGCACCAGTCCTCTAGTTTTTAATAAGATGGTTAAAAGCTATTTCCTCCTGTGGGGTCAGTAGGGGTTTTGGTTTTAAAAGATGGCTGGTTGCATCAAGTAATAACTGCCTTTATGAGCTGGTAGAAAGGAGGTTATCAAAAGATTCCATTTACTGTAAATGGTGATTTTCAGGCATAGCATTTTAATAATATACAACCCAGAATTCGATTAAGACTATTCCTTTATAAACTTTCTCATTCATGAGTTTGAATGAGAAAGTAGAGTGTTTACATGTTAAAGAGTAATTGTAAAATTGTCTTATAGTTTCACAATTTCATGTGTTCATTGTTCTTTAATTTCTTAATTTGCTACACCAATTTTATTAGAAGAAATGCTTTGGCAAACTGTCTTGATGAAAATAAGTTTAAATTATTGATTTTTAAATGAATGAGCTTTTTTCTTTGATTGAACAAGGTGTATGCTATTTTTCTTAAATCCGAAACTATTTCTGAAAATGGTATTTGAAAGGTACAAATGTACAGTGACTTGTATGAATAGTTGAAATTTTTATGAGCCAAGCACAGTTTCTAATTTTTATTTTAAAATTGAAAACTCATTAGAGAATGCTTCAAAGTTGATAGGTCATTCAACTGATTATCAAGCAAAACGATAATTTGATATAATGAGATCATATTCTTTCTACAGGTTTTATTGAAAACTACAGCTGGAGATATTGATATAGAGTTGTGGTCAAAAGAAGCACCTAAAGCTTGCAGAAATTTCATTCAGCTTTGTTTGGAAGGTAATAATAATTGTTGAGCTGTATTCTACAGGATAAATTTTGTTAATTTACAAATAAAGTGCAGTGTATTTTTCTGCAACATTGAAGACTGGTATTAAATAGTGGTAATGAATGATAGGAGTTAATAGGAGTGATATGGTGTTGAGCTATGTTTCAGGAAATAGAGAGAGGAGATAAAAAAATTAATAAATCTATATATCTTTAGCAGAGAAATTTACTCACCAAATGATACTTTGATCCTTTTTGGTATCCTTGGCTATTTTCCACTTCTTTCCTTCATCCTCTAGATATGGGTATTCCCTAAGATTGCCTCTAGTTCTCTATTGCCTCACTCCTGAGTTATTACTTCATTCAAATGACTATTAAATTTAGAAATCCAGCCATTTCTTCATCTTAGCTCTAATTTACATATCAAATTGCCTAGTGGACTTTCCTCTTCAAATCTTCCAGTGTCAGTTATAACTAAAACCAGTGTAAAACCAAATTTACTAGGTTCTTCCCCAGTCTGCCTTGACTTTCACCTACATGATTGTAATTGCCTTTTACCTGGTCCTCCTCCCACTCATCTTTAATATCTTTACCTTCTTCTTTATTCATCTGGTAGTTGAATCTTCAGGCAGCATGGCTTTCTAGCTTTCCAACTTTATTTTTATTGCACTCAATAACCCCATGGTATTAGTTGATCATCTTTACCTCCTGCGCAGTTCATTCTCATTCCCACTTTCACACATGTCCTCAGACCTCCTTCAGACAAGATGAGATCGGTCCCATTCAGGGTGGTATGACCATAGATGCATACCTGCTTCAAATCCTCAGTTTCTTCATATCTTCAGTTTCCTTTTTGAAATACTTTCTCTTCCTTTTTTTCTGCCTAAGTCTACCTACTTTTTAATGTCTGTTCAAAATTCCACTTTCTCTGTGAAGCCTTCCATTTAACATTCAGTGATGTTATCAATGCCTCTAGTATTGTTTTAGATTTGAGTCATAAAGTGACTATTTTTCTTTTCTGTTTAATCCTCACCTGAGGATATGTTTATTAATTTGAGAGAGAGAGACACATTGATATGAGAAACATCAATCAGTTGCCTCCTGTACTCGCCCCAACTGGTGATCAAACTTGCAACCTTTTTAGTGCATGGGGTGAAACTCCAACCACCTGAGAGCCAGGCAGTATTTTTCTTTTTAATGAACTTCACAGAATTATACATTCATTTGAGTGTTCTCCCCTTCAGAATATTTCCTTACAGAACTAAACATTTCATGCATTTTGGTAACTTGTTGGCATTTAGAATACATTGCATATGGACTTGAATATCTCCAGTCATGGTAAGTCATTGTCCTAAGTTATATCAGATTTTTAGAGACAGACAAGGTTAATCAGGGTTCAGAAAATAGCATTTTGAGTCCAGAGCAAGGTGTGAAAGAGAATCAAAAATATCCAATAGGAGGACACAGAGCTCTTTCAATAGATAATTAGAACAATAGATAATTACCAGGGAAGATCTAAGCAGTAAATATACACAGACCAAAAAAGAAAAAAAGAAAGATAGAAAAAAAGACGCCTGCAAAGGCCATTATTAATAATTGCTATGGCAGGCAGGAAGGAAATTGAGTCAGACAGGTAGTTCAGTCAGAGAAGCATCAAATAACTGTCAACATAGTCAACACAGTAGAAGAATCAGACTTGTTTCTGGAAAGAAGTTTGAAGAGTTGAAAGCTCAAATTTTACAGTAGAAGAGGGAAAGTAGAAAAACATTAGAAAGAATGAATGGTAGATTACAGTCTATGACCAGGCAAATGGAAGAAGCAGGAAACATCTGGATATAATATGACAATGAAGAAGAAAGAAGTTTCCTAAGTTAGATAATGATGAAACTTAATTGCAACAATAAGAAATTATTCCTGTGTTTCTAAAAATATAAGAAGAAAGAATAGAACAATAACTAGAGCAGTTATCTTAATTGGACAGGTGAGAGAGAGAATTATCATTGCCAAGGATAACAAGAAGCCCGAGCAGACTAATGTAAATGAAGATACTTGTAAATGAATAAAGTCAGGGTTTTAAAAAATATGATTCAGAGAACCCCATTTAAAAAAATTTTTAAAATATATTTTTATTGATTTCAGAGAGGAAGGGAAGAGAGATAGATAGAAACATTAATGAGAGAATCATCGATTGGCTGCCTCCTGCACACTGCCTACTGGGGAACAAACCCGCAACCCAGGCAATCGAACCCTAACCTCCTGGTTCTTAGGTCGACGCTCAACCACTGAGCCACGCCAGCTGGGCGAAAACCCCATTTTATTTCTCTTTCCATGATTTATTTACTTATGATTTTTAACAAGTCATTATATTTCTAGACCTTGTAATATTCTTGTATATATACTTTAAAACATAGTTTCCATAATTAAAAGTAAATGAATGAAAATGAGGAAGGGGAAGCATAGCCTCAGCTATCGCTCTCAAATAAAAGTTTTCACAGTTAAAGGGAAGTTTTGAGCTTTTTATTTTTCAACTTTATTGAGGTACAGTTGATGAAATTGTTCATATTTAGGTTGTATGACATGACTCTTTAACGGCGTGCAATGTGATGATTTAATATACATATATGTTGTGAAATGATTAGTACAGTCAATTTTAGTAACATATCCATCACCTTGCATAGTTATCTTTTTTCTTATATTTTTGTGATGAGAACACTTGAATCTACTCTCTGAGCAAATTTTAAGTATTCAGTACAGTATTATTAACTGTGTTCACATGCTGTACATTGGATCCCCCAAGCTTATTCATCATACAACTGAAAATTTGTACCTTTTGACCAACATCCTTCGAGTTTCTTCACCCCCCACGCCCTCAATTCCCTGGCAACCACCATTCTACTTTCTGATTCTGTCAGTTCAACTGTTTTAGATACTACATGTAAGTGAGAGCATACAGTATTTGTCTTTCTGTGTCTGGGGGGAATTGTTTTAGTTTTTATGAAATCAAAAGATCTATAATTACACAGACTTAATCTTGGATTATAGGTCTTTGCAGGATAGTTGAACATTTAAAAATGAGTGAAAATTTTGCCAAAACCGGTTGGGCTCAGTGGATAGAGCGTCGGCCTGCGGACTGAAAGGTCCCAGGTTCGATTCCGGTCAAGGGCATGTACCTGGGTTGCGGCACATCCCCAGTAGATGTGCAGGAGGCAGCTGGTTGATGTTTCTCTCTCATCGATGTTTCTGACTCTCTATCTCTCTCCCTTCCTCTCTGTAAAAAATCAATAAAATATATATATTTAAAAAAAATGAGTGAAAATTTTAACTAATTCTAACTTTTAAAAGTAGGTGAAAAAGATAGATGGAAAGGGAAGCTTGCTAGCTTTGAGAATTTTATTAGTTCCTCAGGAATAATAATAATAAGGAAGGAATACACTTTTAGGTCTGCAGTGCAGAGGGGAGAGCAGAAACAAGCAGATAAGAAAACCATTTTTTAAAAAACTTTATGCAATTATTAATCTCTTTACTTCTATTTACCTCAGCCTTTTTTTCCCAAGATCCATGCTTCATCATTTACCTTTTATTCCCTTACCTCCTTTAATAGTAATTTATAACTCTTTAGAAGTGACAAACATAAGTATATATTAAGATATTAAAAGATAAAACTAAAATATTTGTTAAAAAAAACAGTCTAGCCAAAACCGGTTTGGCTCAGTGGATAGAGCGTCAGCCTGCGGACTGAGGGGTCCCAGGTTCGATTCTGGTCAAGGGCATGTACCTGGGTTGCGGGCACATCCCCAGTGGGAGATGTGCAGGAGGCAGCTGATCGATGTTTATCTCTCATCGATGTTTCTAACTCTCTATCTCTCTCCCTTCCTCTCTGTAAAAAATCAATAAAATATATTTTAAAAAAAACAGTCTAAAATAAATGGGGCAGACAGATCACAAAAGGAGTTTTTAAAGAGTTCTTTGTAGTAATTTCTACAATATTAAACACAAGATTCTAGAAGACACACATATAAGTGCTTTAAAAATGCAAATCTAAATGTCTTTATATACTAAGGATGTATAATTAATCAAAATACATCATTTATTGCACAGCTAGATATAAAAACTATAATGACTAATATCAGAGGCAGAACTGCCAATTTAGAACTTAATTTTATATTTGAGATATATGCAAATTTATTTTTTCAATAGTGGAGAAAATTATGGAGAATATTATGAACAGGTATGATGAAATAATAAAGCCTCTTTCTTTAAAATACTTATGGGAATGCTACATGCAATTTAAGAAGACAGTCAACTTTATTGCAAGCAGCAAAACCTATTAAAGCCCATGGTAATCTATAAAAACAAGGTAAATGCATAATTCCAAAATGATTAATGATTAATTGCAAGGAAATAGAAAACTAGAAATGCATAGTTCAACAGTAATCCTATATAATAAAAGCCTAATATTCTAAGTGTCCAGTTGTCTCGTCTGCCGTTCAACCAATCAAAGTGTAATATGCTAATGTATGCTAAGGCCACTTAACTACTTGCTATGACATGCACTGACCACCAGGGGGCAGATGCTTCAACTGGTAGGTTAGCTTGCTGCTGGGTCTGGCTAATCGGGACTGAGCGAGATAAGCTGGACACGCCCTGGAGCCCTCCCACGGTCCCTCCCCGTCTGGCCAACCTCCCATGTCCCTCCCCAGCCCTGATTGTGCACTGGTGGGGTTCCTCGGCCTGGCCTGCGCCCTCTCGCAATCCGGGACCCCTCAGGGGATGTTGGAGAGCCAGTTTTGGCCTGATCCTGTAGGCCAGGCCATGGGACCCCACTGGTGCATGAATTCATGCACCAGGCCTCTAGTTATTAATAAATTGCAAGAAAGTAAAAACGGTGGATATGAAAATTTTGTGGAAATTTGAAATTCTAGCCATGAATACAAAATTATGGTGTAGATAAACTGTAGAAAATTACTACTCAATGTGTGTGTAGTTTTAGTCATTCAACAAGAATATAGTTAGGAAAGTAAAAAAGAAAAGCATAAAGTAAAAGGCCATTATCTCTGAAAGGCTTCATAAGAAATAGCAGAAAAGAAGAGGATAGGTAATTTTAAAATTTGAAAGCACAAGTAACAAAGACCTCTTTCATGTCCCGCTTCCCTTACATCTAATAGATCTCTGAGTCTTAATCTGCTTCCGAGAATTCTTGGGTCTGTTCATTTCAAGAATGTTTTGACGCTTAGGACAACAGTAGTTTGTTTTCTCTCCTTCTCTCTCATTCTCCCTTCCCTTCCCCACCCTGAGGGATTATTTTCATTTTCTGATATAGACTAGGTTATGTTTTATATTCAGATTTGAAAAGGAATTTGTAGAATATTTTTGTAAAAATATTAAAGTTTGACATCATATTTATGTTTAACTTGAAAGCTTATAGGTTGCCTCTACATTATGTTATTTAATCTTTAGAGCAACTCTGTGAGGTCCCAGACATCCCTCGAGGGGTCCCAGATTGGAGAGGGTGCAGGCTGGGCTGAGGGACAACCCTCCCCCCCTCAAGCCTCCCCTGGAGCCCTCCCACGGTCCCTCCCCGTCTGGCCAACCTCCTGTGTCCCTCCCCAGCCCTGATTGTGCACTGGTGGGGTTCCTCGGCCTGGCCTGTGCCCTCTCGCAATCCGGGACCCCTCAGGGGATGTTGCAGAGCCAGTTTTGGCCTGATCTTAAAAGTTCTCATCACAATCTGGGACATCCCTCTCACAATCTGGGATGCTGGCTCCCAACCGCTCGCCTGCCTGCCTCCCTGATTGCCCCTAACTCCTTCTGCCTGCCAGCCTGATCAACACCTAACTGCTCCCTTTCTGGCCCAATATTATTAGTTTTATAATGAGAATATTACATGTACTATAGTTAATACTATATTGTAACTAGTTAATACTATAGTTAATATTATATTGAATTTTTGGATGTTGCTAAAGAATAGATCTTAAAAGTTCTCATCACAAGAAAAAAAATTGTAACTATGGTGACAGATGTTAACTAGATATTGTCATTAATGATCATTTCAAAATGTTGAATAAGTTTCCAATTATTATGTTGTATACCTGAAACTAATTATATGTCAATTATATTTGAATAAAAATATTTAAAGAATTGAATTTAAGGTTGCACAGCTAATAGGAATTAAAACTCAAGAATTCCTGACTTCTGCGTACAGTGTTAATCCAAGTAAATGGTTACTTAGGGATACAGGAGAGATACTTTTACCCCTTTTGGTTTTTACAGTTTCCATTTATAACTAGGGAGAACTTGTCTACACTGGGGAGCTCTTGTGAATATAGCCCAACAGCTCTTCACTGGGAGAAGTGATTGAAAAAAATTAGTGGTCTTCCTTTCAACTTCTTCCAATCCATCCTATGTACTGGATAAAGTTGTTAGATTACAGAATACATATTTTGAAATAAGTATTTTATATCCATCTGTAACTTATAAATGTAAGCCAGCAAGCCAGCCACTATATCATACTTTATGAATTACTAGAGGCCCAATGCACGAAATTTGTGCACTTGAGGGGGGGAGGGTTGTCCTCAGCCCAGCCTGCACCCTCTCCAATCTGGGACCCCTTGAGGGATGTCTGGGACCCCACAGGGATCGGGCCTAAACTGGCAGTCGGACATTTCTCTCACAATCTGGGACTGCTGGCTCCCAACCGCTCACCTGCCTGCCTGATTGCCCCTAACTGCTTCTGCCTGCCAGCCTGATCAACACCTAACTGCTCCCTTCCTGGCCCAATCGCCTCCAACTGCCCTCCCCTGCTGGCCCAGTCACCCTTAACTACCCTCCCCTGCCAGCCTGGTCGCCCCTAACTGACCTCACCTGCAGGCCTAGTCTCCCTAACTGCCCTCCCCTGCTGGCCTGATCACCCACAACTGCCCTCCCCTGCCGGCCATCTTGTGGCTATGGGTGCCACCATCTTTGAGGGCGTGGCAGTCAGTTAGCATATTCCCTCCTTATTGGCTGTGGGTGCCACCATCTTTGCGATGGCGTGAGGGTCAATTAGCATATTCTTTCTTTATTAGATAGGATGATAGACCATAGTCATGTTTTGACCCTTAAAGTATCACAAAGTACCTATTACATATGTCAGTAATTACATTTGTGTAATTATGTCAGTTCAATTCTTACATAGTAACTATACTATTTTATAGCCCAACTCACAATGTAAGAGGGTTCCAGTTTCTCTATCTCCTCACTAACACTTGTTTTTTCCTTTTTTATTGATAGCTATTCTAATGGGTATAAAGTAGTATTTCATTATAGTTTTGCTATGCATTTCCCTAATGATTAAAGATGTTGAGAATTTTTTCTTATGCATATTGGCCCTTGTTGCTACTTATTAATATAAATTCTATGATTCAGTCAAGCCCTAATTCTTTCCCTTTCACGCCGCCCCCCCAAATTCTTTGCTTATGCTTTACCTCATTTAGCTGTCATGATTCTGCCATATTCTTTCTCCTCTGTGACGTAAGTTTCCAGAATGATTCTAGGTTCTAGATAGTAACTATTAGGAGATCATATATGATCGTCTTTTATGTTGATGGCTTCCAAATAATATATTTACATACATATATATATATTCATAATTTCTTTTAATTATTTAGCAAGCTTATTGAGAGTTTAATTGGATTCAGTTATATATTGTGTTGATTATTGAAAGCTTCTCTGGGGGTGGTGCATTGATAGTAGACCTATAATCAATGAGTACTTTTGATATATTTTGGGTTTGTATATTGTTTGTGTAAATTAATTTTCTAGGAGGAGAATAGGAAAGAAGGCATTGGTCTCCACTATGATTTCTGAATCTCAGCACTGTTGACATTTTGGGCCAGTAATTATTTGGTGACATCCTGTGCTTTGTAGGATGTTTATGAGTATTCCTGGCTTCTACCCACTAGATGCCAGTAGCATCTCCCACATGTGACAACCATATACTTCTAGATATTGACAAATATCCCCTAGGGAACAAAATTGGGTGGGGCTTTTTTCCTGAATACCTCCTCCCCAAGCTGAGAACCATTGATCTATACCAAAACTCTCAAATTTTTATTTTGAAAACTGTAATCCAGAGTTTGAGAGAATTCTTAAAATAATTTTAAAAAAACCACCACCACCATGATTTCTGTGGAAATTGTGCTGTTTTGAGAAGATATTTTATAATAAGTAGGGAAGAAAAGGTTTTGGTTTAGGAACCTACTTAACATTCAGGGGAGGGGAACCTTATGACTCTAGTTGTAGTAATTCTGGTAACTACAGATACACTTTGTTTTAGACTTTGAAAAATTATTTTTTCTTTCTTTCAGCATATTATGACAAGACCATTTTTCATAGAGTTGTACCTGGTTTTATAGTCCAAGGAGGAGATCCTACTGGCACAGGAACTGGTGGAGAGTCTATCTATGGAGCCCCATTCAAGGTGAGACCTAATTTATTATTATTACTTATTTGCAAATCAGCTTGGATTTCTTAATTGAAAATAATTATGCCCCACAAGAAGAAAATGCATTTCACATTAGTGCACAAAATCGTGTCTATCACATAATTAGAATTACACAGGTATAATAACAGCACTTCCCCTATCAAGAATTCTTTCTAAGTTGTCTTATCACAAACTATTATGCTAGATTGAATTCAGGTGGAGCTAACAGTGAGTGAAAAATAGAAAAACCTGATATAACATATTTCCTGATATTTGCCTATGTTTGATTCTGCAACTCTGTAGATGTAAAACATTTTTAGAACATTGCATATGCCATTCCATTTTAAAACATTTTATTGAATACTATATGAACTTTGTATCAATCTGCTTGGACCTCTGTAACAAAATACCATTGACAGGGTGTCTTAAACAACAGCAATTTATTTTTACAATTCTTGAAGCTAGGAAGTCCAAGATCAAGATGTGGGTTCCTGGTGAAGGTTCTCTCCCTGGATTGAGAGAAAGAGAGAAAGAGAGAGAACATGCGCACGCTAGCTCTGGTGTCTCTTCTTCTTATAAGGGCACCAGCCCTACTGGATTTGACCTCCTTTAACCCTTCGTTCTTATGACCTCCTTTAACCCTTAGGATCTTCTTGACACACCCTATGTCAGATATAGTCACGTTGGGGTTAGAACTTCAAAACAGGAATTTGGGGGAGCACAATTCAGTCCATAAAAGGTTTAATTCTAAATTTTATACAATAGATAGAACTCTGTAGCACAAAACGCATGCCATGACAGGACCTCAGCAGAAAAGAAGAAAGAAGCAACATAAAATTGTTATCAAAAGGAGTGAGTATTAATAAAGAATAGGTCAGTGGTTTGTTAATTACCAACATAGATTCAAAAAGAAAAAAGAGTTGATGTTATGCTTAAGACATTAAGAATAACAGTGGATTCAGGTAAAAGCTGTAAGTTAAGGTATTTGTTAATCTGATAGTACCAATATCATGTTCTTTGAATGAGTAAACCTTAACAGCTCTTAAAAGATGGGTGTTTTTGAAGACTTTGTGTTTATATGAATGGGATAGAATACCTGGAGTTTCCTTTAATATTTAACTGGGTCACTGTGATTCTTGCAAAAAATATTTGAACTGTTTTTGTTTGCTTTAATTTCTAGATGATAGTATCTTTAGAAAATGTGGAATGATTATAAGTTTCTCACATATTTATATTTACCAAATTGAGGTATCTTACGGTTTTACAGCCTCCACCTAGTAGGAATCATTCCTTTATTCTATTATTTGGTGAAACAGAATAGCTCTTTTTGGCAGTTTATTTCTAAATTGAGATTTTTGCTAATCATGTTCAGGTAATGAGTTGTCTTGGTAAATTTTTCAATTAGGTCATTTTTAATACAGTATGCAGAGTTATGATCCTTTGACTTTAAATCTCTTGAAAATTATTCGTTAAGGGAAAATAGCCTCTTTTCTGAAAAGTATTGATTATATAACAACTATATTATAAATGAGTCTAGAATACGACCTGGACAGAAATTCTAATAACTAAGAGACTAATGTTTATGTTATGTAATGTAGCCTGACCATGGCAAGGAAACCACCTTCAAAAAGCTTGCTACTGCCCTTTTAAAAATTCAATTTAGGACTCTAAAAAACACAGTAAAGCACATAACATAATCATAGTAGATTTCTTGAATTAAAAAAACAAGGAGGAAGCAATTATTTCCTGGCTTAGAATGGGTTACTGGGGGGAGGGGGCGGCAATAGTTGAAGACTCTTCAGTGATTCAAAGGTAATTTTCTTGGAGAAAAAAATAGAAGGTTCTAAAAGCTTAGATGACTTTGAGGGATGGGAAAACGGGAATGACTCTTAGAAATCCATTCTCCTTCAAGTACCCTTTGTGTAAGTAGGCAGATTTCCACGAAATAGGCTAAATTTGTAGCTGAGTATATTCAGAAGATACAGGCTACTGAATTCAAGTTTAATAGCATTGAAGGAATAGTAAATATTAGATATGGTTAAACTTGAAAAACAGTTAAATACAACTTCAGCATTTTTTATTAGAAGCTTTATGGAACCTTGTTGGTTAAATGAATATGAAGGGCCTTATCACTGAGGTCATTCACTAAATCTTTTCTTTTTTATGCTTCAGGATGAATTCCACTCACGATTGCGTTTTAATCGGCGAGGACTGGTTGCCATGGCAAATGCTGGTCCTCATGATAATGGCAGCCAGTTTTTTTTTACACTGGGTCGAGCAGATGAACTTAACAATAAGCACACCATCTTTGGAAAGGTTTGTGTCCATTATATTAGGCTTCTGGGATACATATGATCAACTTATCTATGAGCTGCCTTCTTAAATTATTCCCTAGGATATTTATTTATTTTTAAAAATGACAGACTATATTCCTGTTAAAATGAACTATGAATTTTTGTGTGTGTTTCAAATAAGACATTGGTTGTGACTTCAAATTTTATTTTTCTAAAATCATACTAATCATATTATCTACTATGCCATTCAGCTGATACCATTTTTTATGTTTTTTGAAAGACACCTAGGTAATAAAACTTAGCAGTTTAATGTTTATTTTGTTAATGATGAATTCCCTTAAGTTTAAAGTGGAAGTTATAGTAACATTAAAATTGTTTACCTGAAATATTACTTTCAGTAATAATTATTTAATCCTGCACACAATCGACGTCATATCAGGGAATGTCATTTCCATAGATTTTTTAATAGCTTTCCTTAAAAAGGTTTCTGAAGGTTTTCTTTTCTTACTCTTCTCCCTTCTCATAAATACTACATCCTTGTATGTTTTGTCTTGGGCATATTAGACATCACTAGTGTATCAGCTCCCTCTACTGGTTTGGTAAGAATGGTTTCTCCATATCCCTAGGCAAAACTGGATGTTGGGAGGATAAAAGGGAAAAAACAAACTTAGCACAAATATAAAATTGGTATTATTTTAAAACTTGATAAATGTTGAATGAAAGGAGTCCCACTAAAAACATGCAATACAATATTGTTGCTTAATACTTAACAACGTGGGTTAAGAAGTATGCATTGGCACAGTTGAGCCACTCTGACACAGGTTGCTGATATTCATAGATTTTTCTTTCTACTACTTAAAAAAATAAGTGTTTAATAAAATGAGATTTAGGTTGCCATTCTGCACCATTGTTTGCAATTGATGTTATATAATCTACACATTATATAACTAACAATGGTTAGAATTCTGAAAGGCCATCACTGTGGGCTCTATAACTTCTTTGAACCTCAGTTTTCTTATCTGGAGAATGAAGATAATGTTAATAACTACTTTTAGGATATTTGTGAGGATTAAATGAGATATTATCTGCAAAGCAATTACCACATTATTATTTGCTTGTTTTACTCTATTATAAAGTCTACATTTGTTTCTGATGTTTGAATGAAAAGTTGTCATTCAGTAAGAGGTTATTTGGCACAATATTTTCGTTTTTAATAAAAGTACCAGTATATATTTGAAATTTCACAAAAATTTTATTGAGAGGTTGGACTTCATCTAGGCTTTTTCCTCTTAAGATGAAGTTGCTTTGTTTGCATTATTTAATGTATATGCTCTGATATAATTATATGAAATTCCCTTTTAATTATTTAAAATATATTTTCAAAAGTGTTCCCTTATTTCAAAGAATGAATGTAATAATTTGCAACTAAATTTTTGTTTTTATTTAATAGATTACAGGGGATACAATATATAACATGCTGCGACTGGCAGAAGTAGACACTGATAATGAAGAAAGACCACTTAATCCACACAGAATAAAAAGTTGTGAGGTAGGAGTATGATTAGTATAAGATATAGCACTTAAATCAGCAATTCTCAACCTGTGGGTCATGACCCCTTTGGGGGTTGAAGGACCCTTTCACAGGGGTCACCTAAGACCATCGGAAAACACATATATAATTACATACTGTTTTTGTGATTAATCACTATGCTTTAATTATGTTCAATTTGTAACAATGAAATTGGGGGTCACCAGAATGTGAGGAACTGTATTAAAGGGTCGCGTCATTAGGAAGGTTGAGAACCACTGACTTAAATGGTTATATAAGAAAAATTGTCAGTGTTTTTTAAAAAAAGTATAGTTTATTGATTGTTTTTTAAAGAGAGAGGCAGGAAGAGGGGGAGAGAAACAATAGATGTGAGAACCTAACATTGATTCGCTTCCTCCAGCATGCCCCCTACTGGGGACTGAACACACAACCCTGGCATGTCTAAACTGACTGGGAATTGAACTGGCAACCTTTTGGCAACCAACTGAGCTACACCAGCCAGGGCTGATTGTTACTATTTTTAAACTATCAGATGAAGTCTTTATACTAAATCTAGTCACCACTCAGATTTTATCTATGTAATTTAGGTACAGTTTTTTTCTTTAACCCTCGCTTGAGGATATTTTTCCCATTGATTTTCAGAAAGAGTGGAAGGGAGAGGGGATAGAGAAGAGAGAGAAACATCAATGTGAGAGAGACACATTGATTGGTTGCCTCCTGCACGTGCTCCGACAGGGCCAGGGGTCGAACCTGCAACCCATGTATGTGCCCTTGACTGGGAATCGAATCTGAGACCCTTCAGTGGTGTGTGGATCAGCACTAACCATTGAATAACATCATCAGGGCTAGAACAATTTCTGATTAAGACTTTTTATTTATTTATTTTTAAATATATTTTTTTATTGAGTTTTTACAGAGAGGAAAGGAGAGAGACAGAGAGTTAGAAACATCGATGAGAGAGAAACATCGACCAGCTGCCTCCTGCACACTCCCCACTGGGGATGTGCCGGCAACCAAGGTACATGCCCTTGACCGGAATCGAACCTGGGACCTTTCAGTCCGCAGGCCGACGCTCTATCCACTGAGCCAAACCGGTTTCGGCAAGACTTTTTTTAAATTGAAAGTTTTGAATTCTAAGATGAAATTTTAGCTGATAATCTAATGAATGAAAAGCTTAACTCAGAATGGAAAGTTAGAGGAATTAGGTTTATTTAATCCAATCAAGTGACTTCATTGGTAATTTAAGAGTGATCCTTCATTGAAGGAGCCATTGAGGGTGATCTTTAAGAACATTTGATTTGGAGTCAAAATCAGGAGAGATCTGATTTTGTTTCTCATACTATATATTAAATTTTTTTGAATATTTTTTCCCTTTGTAAAATAAAAATAAGATATCCTTTACTTAATAGCACATAGGATTATTGGGAGAATACATTGAGGCCATGTAAGTGGAAGCACTTTATGTAGTATATGTTTCACTATACTTACAATGTTTTTGTGAGGAAAAATTATAGACACTAATGTCAATACAATTAAATATTGTTTTTAATTTTCAAAATGTTTCTTTTCATAGGTTTTGTTTAATCCTTTTGACGACATCATTCCAAGGGAAATTAAAAAGCTGAAAAAAGAGAAACCAGAGGAGAAAGTAAAGACATTGAAACCCAAAGGCACAAAGTAATCATAGTAGTAAGATTTTTCTTCAGTTTGTAAAACAGCACTGATTCATTTAGTTCATTTCCTTTTGTAAACATTGTTTACTAGTGAGGGGGAGGCCAGTTTGGACCAGGGAGATATCTGAATTAGGAGTGTGTGTATTCTATTCTGCATGGGCATTTCTTGTATTCAAATACAGTATATAACTTAAACTTAAGCTAAATAAGTATTGCTTCAGATGTCCATATAAAATCTGTATTAATATAAATAAGTAGGGATTACTACAGCAATTATTTATTTAAATGAGTTATTGAGAATTGTTCTGTTTTTTACTTGTTTTTCAATTAATATATGCTCAGTATAAGGAACTTGGAAAGTAAAATATGAAGTATATGACAATGTTTATATAACTTTTCACTCCTTTTTTGGTGTTTATAAATATTTTTAAGTATAAAGCTCTTTCTGTATTCTAGATTATTTCCTTAGAATAGTTTTCAAAAAAATAGAAACTTCTTTTTTTTAATAAGTTCCAGTAGTTTGTGAACAGTATTCTTTACATTATTATTCTGTTTTATTAAAATAGATATCGAGTGTTAGATTTCAGTTGATTCTTTTATTGAATTATGGCATCCATATTAGGGATTTTATTGTACTTAAAGTCTTAGGTTCAGACAGTTCTAAATATAATCCTGCCTAACCCAGTAAATAAAAAGCAAACTTTATTAATCTTTTTGGCCTTTAGTTTCCCCATCTTAGAAAATGGAGATTATAATAAATACGACACCTGGTTGTTATGAAGATTAAATGAGAAGGGAAATTTGAAAATACCCAGTAGTAAGGCATTTAATACATACTCATTTCTTTCCTTGATACCCTACAATTTAAGTAAGTTAAGTTGTTTTCATAAACTCTCAGATATGAGCAGACAGTTTAATAAGCAGTTGATGTCTTATGGCAAAATAACTTTATATAGAGCTATGTATTTAATTTCCTTTTACTTACTTACTTATTTATTTATTTTGACTAATTTATTTTTGGGTGAAAGGTCACTCTCACTATGTTCCGATACAATATTTTTTTTCTATAGTTTATCTTGACAACAAGCTCCAAAGTTGGGTATTTTTGTTTTTAATTCATAGTAAATATATTGGGAATTTTGTGGTAGTCATTGATTTCATCTAGGTTTTGAAGTAGAAGTTTCTCTCTCTTTTTTTTTTTTTTAAATATATTTTATTGATTTTTTACAGAGAAGAAAGTAGAGGGATAGAGAGTTAGAAACATCGACGAGAGAGAAACATCGATATGCTGCCTCCTGCACACCCCCCACTGGGGATGTGCCCGCAACCCAGGTACATGCCCTTGACCGGAATCGAACCTGGGACCTTTCAGTCCGTAGGCCCACGCTCTATCCACTGAGCCAAACCGGTTACGGCTAGAAGTTTCTCTTTTATTACCAAATCTTTTATTTTTATAATATTTGAGGAAGAGTATTTTACTTATTTATTTATTTTTTATTGATTTCAGAGAGGAAGGGAGAGGAAGAGAGAGAGATAGAAATATCAATGATGAGAATGAATCATTGATCGGCTGCCTCCTGCACTCCCCCTACTTGGAATTAAGCCCATTACCCAGGCATGTGCCCTTGCCTGGAATTGAACCTGGGACCCTTCAGTCTGCAGGCCGACACTCTCCACTGAGCCAAACCATCTAGGGCTTGAGGAAGAGTTGTAATAACAAATTATTTATTTTTCTTGGGAAATCTTTGGTTTGAATGCTCAAAGAAGAAACTTAATTTTTTCTCCCCATAGGCTATTTTGACAGTTTTGTTTAGCTTATTAATTTTAATATATTAAGCCATATTTTGGCAGACACTAGATTAATTGCTTCCCATTTGTAGTGCTCTCAGGTCTATATATTTATTAGTTTTTCAGAATTCTCAATTTTGATAACCAGTTTTGATAAATATAAAAAGCTTAATTATTTCTGTCATGTTTGACTTAGTATATTTAATGGCAGTGCTCAGAATGGATTTTTGGTCATTAATTTAGTCTAGTATATGAATCATATGTGATCTGAAGCCAAAACTATAACATTATGCTGAAAATATAGATCTTTAGTATATTTCTACTGAATATTAAGTAATAGTATCTACTGTTAAACAAAAGTGTCTCTTGTAAGTTCTACTCTATTTTTTTTTGCTAATAGGGTATTTATAAGTTTTGTTTAACTTTTTCTTCCTAATTTTCTTTCATTCTTTTTTCCTTTTTATTAATTAGAAATTTTAGTTTGCTTTCATTTGGAGAGGAAGCTGAGGAAGAAGAGGAAGAAGTAAATCGAGTTAGTCAGGTAAAACCGTAATTTGCCCTTTTTTCTGAATTGTAAAAAAATTAAGGTTTATATCTTACTCATTTTTGTATTTCCGGCTGTACATGGAGCACATTCAGTAAACGTTCATGGAACTAATTTGTAAAATGATTTATGGTCAGTAATATTTGCATCTTCTGAGAAGATTTGCCCTCTTAAAAAGAACTCATGGACACGGACAACAGTGGTGATAGCATGGGGCAGGTGGGGAGGTGGAAGAAGGTATGGGGGGATAAATGGTGATGGAAAAAAAAGAAAAAAATTGATAGTTTTTTTTAAAACCTGGAATTTTTTTTCTAGTCAGTTAGAACTAAAGTTAAAGAACTTTATGATTCAGATTCTAATTGCTATTTGTTTAATGGGTTTTCTAGATGATAATTATTATTGTTAGTATTATAAACAGTGATAGACCAAAGCTCTTATATTCATTTAAATATTTATATATATTTATGCATTTTTTCGATTCTCATCACAGCCCTTTAAGATAGGTATTATTATTATCCCCATTTTACTCATGATTATATTAAGGTATAGATAGGTTATAATTTGCTCAAAGTCACAGAAGCAGTAAGTTATCGAGAGCTGGGATTTGAACCTACATTTATCTCACAATAAAATCCATGTCTTTGGATTATATATTGCCTCTTGGCCTTTTACCTCACAATACTTCGCTTTTGCCTTCAAGTGTGATGTTCCTCAGTCTCACTTTCCCCACAGCACTCATTGCTGAAACCCTTACAGTGCCCTGCCATTGTTCAGAGCAGTGATTCTAATAAGTATACTTCAAGAAAAATCATCTGAAGTGTTTTCACTCCCCAAGATTCTGATACGTTTTCCTTTTTGGAAAGTTAGCAAACACTGAGATCCAAGGATTAGGTTCAAAGTCTTTACTGTAGTAATTAAAACTCTATAACCTAACACTGCCTTACTTGCTTAACTTAGTCACCTATATCTTACCAACACTAACAATAGCATTGACTTAAAAGCACATTATTGTTACCCTTGTCTTTACTTCTTTATCCATGTACTTTGATCCCCTAACCATTGAGCATAGTTTTGGTAGGCTAACATCGAGCATACAGTAAGCGTGCTACTTACACACCTTGTATTAAAACTGAATTACAGTGGGCACATATTAGAAATATTTTGGTCATAATTTTTTTTTCCTCACTGACTTCAGTGTTCTTGAGTGATCTGTTTGCTACTATGATTCAATTATCACCTGTAAACTAATATTCTGAACAAGGAGACAAGGCTGAATATTTCTTCTGGGCTCTTCCTCATTCTGAGTGCCTTGAGGAAGAATCTCTACTTCAGGTGTCAAAATTAAATTCCTCTTTTCCC
>NW_006289813.1:3854485-3856256 GCF_000327345.1 Myotis davidii | reverse complement strand
GGTGGAAGGCAGCCTAGTGCACTTTGCCTGTGCCGTTCCCTATCTCCCATAGGGTCCTGGATTCTAGGTTGAGCAGCCTTCGAGATCAAGAGTAGGACAAAGGAGTTTTTCCTGTCAATCTTGAATTAAATATTTAATTTAGTTGAGTTAAATATCTGGTTGAAAGTGTTTTGTTCACAATTACTGTGAGATTGTCTTCACTAGGAAATTAGTTTAAAGTTTTTCTATTTGTAACCTCAGCATGTGTTAAATGTTTAAAGCTTATCTTCCTTCTGCACAACATTAAAAAAAAAGATGTTTAACTTATACTGAATATAGTAAATTTGATATTCCAAAAGCACTTTGAGCTTGCTACAAGGTTGTTATGTGGAGGGATACCACCACAGATAATGTTAGCTGGTTCTTTATGTTTGTCCTTAAGCCTGGAAAATACTTTAAACATTAGAAAGACTAGATAAATGCTTTCCTCTTTGCCAAGAAAATTGCAACCTACAGTCCATTAGCAAATGAGTAGTATAACCCTAGTATTGTGTCATCATATTTCTCTCATCTGACTCTTAAATAGGATGGGCTATGTGATAAAATTATCACATTTTTGTTTTTGACTTTTAAATCTATATATCTCAGCTGGCTTACTCTTCTTTTTCTGCCTACTGGATATCTCCCTGTTTGAATATCCTGCTAGTTACCCAAGTCCTAGCCAAGGCTTAATTCATTATATTTTCTTTCCAAACTTCTCCATGTCCTGTGACTTTTCTTTCTATTCCCTAGCATCAGTATCCTCTAAAATATTTTAGATTCAGTTTTGACTTTTTTCTTAATTTTACTCTGCATAACCAGTTAGTTTTATTGTCCTACCAGTTTTTCATCCATACTGTATCTCAAATCTATTTTTTTCTTTTAATTTATATTGCTGCTACCTTTGTTTAGGCCTTCATTATCTCTAGCCTCAGCTGCTGTGTAGTCTACAGACTGGTCTCCCATCTCCCTTCTCTTCTTCCCCTTCCACTTAATACTCTTAGAATAGTCTTTCTGAAGCCTCATTGCTCTCTGCTGACTGTAGATATAAGGCCAAATTCTTTGGCCTGTTACTTCAAGCCTCTGTGTTCATGACTCCTCTTTGCCAACTCTGTCTTTTAGCCTCATACTTCTTAAATTTCCCTGCTGGTAAAAATCACTGATAGTACTTTTTTAAAAAGTAGATTCCTAGGCCCCATCTCAGACCTACGGAATCAGAATCAACAAGGAAGGAGGGGCCTGGGATGCTGTACTTTTGTTGAATTCTCTGTAATTCTTATCAGGGAAATATAGAAAACACTACATCAGCAGATCTGAACTGTTTGCTGTCCTATATATTGTATTTGCCGGCGTATAAGACGATTTTTTGGCCCTGAAAAATATGCCTCCAAGTGGGGGGTCGTCTTATACGCCAGGTACACTTCAGATAGACTGCCTATAGTGCTTGCCCCGTGCCATAGTGGCCTCCTGATGCCCACCCACTTCATTCCACATACCGTTCAGGCATCAGCAGCGCTGCTGGGTGTATGCTCGGCTGTTATGCGATTTTGCTGTTATGCGATTTTACCACACTCGCAAAATCGCACACAGCCGATCATACACCCAGTATGATAGCGCAAAATCGCGAATCGCGATACCATACTAGGTGTATGGTTGGCTGTGTGCGATTTTGCGAGTGTGGTAAATTCGGGTTACCGTATATTTCTTTATATATGCATTGAAGATTCGCGATTTTGCTATATCATGGTGCCTG
>NW_006289813.1:3829691-3854413 GCF_000327345.1 Myotis davidii | reverse complement strand
TTGCTAGGGACTTGCCCGGCACTTGCTCTCTACCTCTATTTGTTATCTTTCTTCTATCATTGACAGTCCCTCTAGGTTGTGGGCTGCTTGCCTGTGTTCCTGAGAAGCATCTACGGTACCAGTCTATAGAGTGTGTTTTCTTTAGTGAATTACCGGTATGTTTACCGGTAATAAACTTGCACTGTTTTATGTATATGTTTGATTACATACAGCCTTGTGACAGTTTTCCTGCATGTCATAAGCATTTGAATATAAATTAAAATGTTAAAATCAAATCTGATATTGTTTTACCTTTTATTTGGTGTGTGGAAGGTGTGCGGAAGAGGGGGTAGTCTTATACGGGGAGTATATAACAAACTCTGTATTTTGAGTGGAAATGTTAGGGGGTCGTCTTATACGCCCAGTCGTCTTATACACCGGCAAATACGGTAATAAAAGCATAATATGCTAATTAAACTGGACATCCTTCCGGATGACCTTCCAGATGAAGTCAGGGCTGTGAGGGCTGAGGCAGAGGCTGTCGCAGCGGCAGGGGCCAAGCCTCTGGCATGATTTTCGTGCATCGGACCTCTAGTTTTACATAAATGCCTTGTGTTTTCCCTTTTGTGTTTGTGTCTTTGTGTTCTTCTCCTTGCCTGAAGTGTCCTATCCCACTTCTGATATCAAAGTTATGTTTATTTTCATAGCCTAAAATACAGTCTTTTCTAAATGTCTTTTCCACTTTTTCATAATCTTTTCTTTTTCTGGTCTAACCTTTGCCTTGTGATCCTTACATTTTCTTTTTAAAAACATTTTTGCTTTATTGTATAAGAACCCTGACTTTGTTGTCATTGTGTACTACTAAAACACATTATCCCCTTTTCTTTCTGCCTTTTTGTGTGGAGTTCCAGGCTGTGAGCTCCTTGATGGTAAACTTTGTGTCATTTTTGAGTGAGAGTGTGTTGGAGTAGAAATAGCATGGATTTAAGGTCATACAAACTTACGTTGGCACTTCACTTTCTACTGGTACTTGGTGATCTTGGATAACGGTCTCTCTGAGCCTCAATTTTTCTCTTTGTAACATGGAAATAATATGTACTATTTAGAGTAGTGAAATTAGGCTATGTATATCCTTACATTGATATATTATACAATCTTGGAAAAGTTTTTGAAAGTTAAATGTCTTAAAGTAAACAATATGCTCTATGTTATAATTTGTATTTTATTCTCAGAGAGCTAAAGAATATCAAACAATCTCTAATATGACCATAACTGTTATACAGAAGCTGCCACCCTCATGCTTAAGCAATCTAGTTCAGCTTTCCAGGGTAGGAAGCCATATGCGCAGTATGACTAGCCTAGTGCCTTTTCAGAGCCTTCCCAGAGGGTCTTAAGCACTACCTTGAGCAGCCTGGAGAGCACAAGTAGACACCTGTACAGCATGACTCATCCGCAGCCTGTTCTCCACATAGAAGTGTGTCGTGGCACGCTGTGCAGTCTTTGGCCTACAGAATTTAGCTGTTTTGTCTGTGTATATAATGGAGCCATTGTTAAATTCATCTTGAGAAAATAGAACAACAAAAATCATTGAAATTTACTGGCATAGAGGAAAGAAAATGTCTCTACAGGGCACAAGATTAATTCAAAAGAGATTCAGAATGGAAGTGTATTTTGTTTATTCTGTTTTTGAACTATTCTTTAGACTTTGAGCACCATTCAAATACATTTTATATATATATTTTTAAATTTAGCCTTGCTGTTTTAAAATGTATATAATAACCAGAAACAGAGTCTTTAACAATGACTAAGAACAATTTGCAGTTTTAGTAGTTGCATGAAATTAAATATTTCTAGAGGACTTGAAAATAATTGTTTCATTATTCATTTGCTTATCAAGTTTCTTTTTTCAGTGACTCCACAGTGTTAAGCTTTATTCCAGAACCAGTCTAACATCACAAGTTAATAATTGGTGAAGTCTGAATTGAGGCTTTACTTTATGTGAAAGGAGAAATAAGATAGAGTCCCCCCTGGTTTATGGATTAACAGTGTGGGATTACAGACACCGCTTCACCCCACTCATTTATTCGTGACAAGGCGCCTCTCCCACGTGGGTTCACTTTCCTTCATTATTTATTTCAGTATCTTTCTACTACCTGATAAAAATCTCTTTTAGAATAATAGAATTTTATAGCTCAAAGGGATCTAGTCCAACTTCCTTTCTTTATAGATGGGGAAACTAAGACTCTGGTTAAGTGACTTTCCAGACTGACTCATTTCCTTTTTGATAGGATTGCATGATAGGGGGGTGCCATAATGACACATCTTGAGTTCAGGAAAGCACATTGTCAGAGTCTCTCATATTCTTGTGGACAGCATGAGGAAATGTGATCCGAGAGATAGTACAGTTAGATGGATTTATAGCTGATTGAATACTTCTGCCCAAAGAGTGCTTTGTTGTCAATCTGTGCCTGATTATTTGAACTAGTCAGTTGAAATATAATAGGCGCACATGTAAATTCTATACTTGAGTTTAATGAAATCAGCTGAATAGGTATAAGACTTAATAGCCTGTAAGCCCTGGTTGAATTATTAAGAGAGTAAGGTCTCTGGAATAAGGAATTTAACATTCTTTGCATTTTTGCTCACAGTTGCAGCATTTTGTTCAGTTCTGAACACATTTAATAAGGATGTTGACAAACTAGCTGCATCCAGAGGCTAAGAGGGTCGTGAGAAGGATGGGGATGATACCAGAAACCATCTCACAATGGGGAATGCTTGAGGAACGCGATAGACTTTGGAGAAGTAAAAACTAAGTGAAAATGTAATCCTAGGCTTCACGTATTTGAAAGGTTTTTGTCTGGCAGATGCCTTCCTTCATATTGCTTTCTTAAATAATAGCTTTATTCAATTGTCTGTATTGGTTTAAAGTTTATTCTTGAATCTTTGTGTATAATTTAAATTCAAATGTCATAAAATATTTTCAAATGAAAGCTTATAATCAGACAAATCATTTTTATGAGGCAAATTAAATGGTAGATTTCATTATAAAAGAATCTCAATAACTAGATTTTAAAATAGTGATTAAATTGTTCCACATTTACAATAGTGATGCATATAATATTTCTTTTACTTCACGATGTTCACATTTTTACTCCAAATGCAGTTATAAAAAGGCTTTTTTTTCTCACCCAGAAAAAGTTATATTGATAGAGAAATAGCTTTCAGAAGGGAGCGGAGGAAATGAGGAGTAGGAATAGAGTACTGTAGCACTGTGCCTGGCACAAAGTATATATTTAATAGTAGGAGTAATTGCTATTTTACAGTTCTATTTATATCTTCCTATGACTTGTTTCTCTACTAAAATATAAGATTATTGAACACATGAACTTTGAACGTAAAGCATTTATTAAGCATTTGGTCATTGATGAATGTTGTCATACTTGAGAGGCTCTTCCCTTTTGTGTTTTCTGCTTGTTGAATAGTATCTCATGGGTGCACTCATCTGGTTGCTTGGGCACATTTAAAAAGTGGTTCTAGCCGAAACCGGTTTGGCTCAGTGGATAGAGCGTCGGCCTGCGGACTGGGGGGTTCCAGGTTCGATTCCGGTCAAGGGCATGTACCTGGGTTGCGGGCACATCCCCAGTAGATGTGCAGGAGGCAGCTGATCGATGTTTCTCTCTCATTGATGTTTCCAACTCTCTATCTCTCTCCCTTCCTCTTTGTAAAAAATCAATAAAATATATATTTTTTTAAGAAAAGTGGTTCTATGCAATGTAAAGAATATACTTGGAGGATAATAGTACATTTATTTTAAATTACTCATGATTTATCTTCTGTGTTTTAATATCTGGGTCAAATTAATTAGTTTAGCTGTATGTAAATCTTATGATGGTTCAGTGTTTAGAAATAGTAACCAATAAACTTATTTTCAAGGATATGTCACTTTTTGAAAGAAAAGATGTTTCTAAAATAATATTTTCACCCAATTTAGTAAGGTTCTCATTTATAAAGCTTGAGTTTATACTGACATTTTCAGGAACACATTTCTTTTGCTGACCACATTTATCGGTACTAAATTTTATGTAAATTTGTTCACTTGTCCTTTTGGAAGACTGTTCCCTCCTCTCCCCCCCCTCACCCCCCCACCTCACACACACTCATGATTTTATCATGCATTCCTTTCTAGAGCATGAAGGGGAAAAGCAAAAGTAGTCACGACTTGCTTAAGGATGATCCACACCTCAGTTCTGTTCCAGTTGTTGAGAGGTTGGTATGGTACTAGTGTGATTCTAAGTTCTCATTTTCTGGCTTAGATAATGCATAGCTTCCTTTGTGAGTAAGCAGTTGTTTCTCATATGTCAATTTTTTTTCCAACCCAGCCAAAAAGCTAAAGCATTTTGACAATGGAGGTAGTAGAGCTTCTCGCTTATGGAGAACAGCACTATAGTCACTTTCACTCCTCTTGCTATCTACTTCTGTTGAACTTATTAAATTTAAAATTGTCACTTTTAAATCTTGGGATTGTTTGAAGACTAGGGAAACTGCTTTAACACTTTTATGTTTAATTCAAAGTTGCTTTGCTAACTTTTTCCTTGGAGCATTTTTGTCTCAGTTGGTATGTTGGGTAAAAAAAATCAGAATTCAAGGGTTTTGTGAAAGTCACCACATTTGGGGCCAATCCATTGAGTATTATTTCTTATATATTAAAGGTGTTAACAGAAAATTATCTTACTATCTTTGTTGCTTCTCTTTGAGAAGGGAAGATATCTTGTAGTTACATATAATTGCATGTGAAATATTGGGCCAGTGTCTTAAAGGGGGACTAAAATACTATACCAAGTTAGCTCAGTTTCAAAAATTCTGTTTCAAAACAGTATTTTCTTAATATCATTGTATTTGAAGGATTTGACTTCATGAACCAGAATATGTCAAGCCAATGAGATAAATTGTTTTCTGCAGCCCTTTGTTCATAAAAATAGCATTGTTGATTTTTGTTTTGCAATTTTTCTTTTAACTCTATTGATTTTGGGTATGTGTTGATGGAGCATACCTCTTATTCTATTTATTAAAAAATGGCTCCTTTTTAGTATGTTTCTAGTTACTCTAGAATGCCATTCTGAAATTCTATGTTGAAATAAGTTTTTGAAGTATTAATCCAACAAAATATTCTAAATTTTTGGGTTATTGAATAATTTTATTACTTCCATTTTGAAGCTAAAATTTACTTGTTTCCCTTATTTTTTTTTTGTAGTGAAAAGGATGATGCAGCAGGAGATTTAGATGATGTGAGTATCTATATATATGAAGAATTAATATGCAAATTAGGTCGGTACGCCGTAAAGGTCACGACCAGCTCAGGAGGAGGGGCTGGGTGCAGCCCAAGCCTGAGAGAACAACACACAGGAGCGCCACTCCGAACCTCTGCAGTATGGCTGAGGGCAGGCCCCCAGCAGACACACACAGGGGTGCTTGCTCTGAGCTTCCACGGCGCAGCTGGAGGAAGGCCCCCAGCGGACACACATAGGGGTGCATGCTCCAAGCCACCACAGCCAGACTGCGGCTAGACTGCGCCCATAGGGAGCGGGCCTAAACCATCAGTAGGACATCCCCTGAGGGCTCCCAGACTGTGAGAGGGGGCAGGCTGGGCTGAGGGAACCCCCCCCCCCATCCAGTGCACTAATTTCATGCACCGGGCCTCTAGTTTTATTATAAATATAGTTTCAACAATTTACAGAAAATTCAAAATTTTTATAAAAAATTAAATTGTTTTTCTTAAAAGGTTAAATACAGGGTGTCCAAAACAAATGTATACACACTTTAACAACTGATAGCTCAATTGATGTTTCTTACTTTTCAGATTTAATCCATCAGAATTAATAATTATTCAAAATGTGTATATATTTTTGGGGATACTCTGTATATTACTTTTATAATTATGCATATCAAATTTTGAAAAAATATGAAAGATTTTAAAAAAATATTTTTGCTATTATAATATTTTCTTCCAAATGTATGTCTACATGTGTGTGGAATCTTATATATTAATTTCTAGACTGTTTTTTCTCCCTATGATATAACTTGAATCATCAAAATTCAGATGTTATTTTATTTTATTATGTTAAAAGTTGAAATGTTGATGCATGGCTATCCTATATGATGTATGGGAAATACTTGGATCAGTCATTTATAGCAGTATCCCTTCTTTATACACACATTTCAGAAGATTTTCTTTCATGACTGTAGGTATCTTTTTAGTTATACTGGCGTAAAGCTGATAAAAGAGAAGGCAGTTTCCTTTATATATAAGAGATCAAGTTTTTCAAGTCATCTATTTGTCACTTTATGTAAAACCCATTGATCTGTGCATCTTATAATTCAGTAGGAAGTACACAGCTTTCTATGCATGAATACTATTGCCACAGTCAGAAGAGAGGGTTCTTTCTGATTATGGAGGGTAGAGAAAGAATGAATATCTAACCTGTTCAAGAAAATCTTCCTGGAAGAGATGATTGTGTTGTGTCTTATAGAAGAATTAGGAGTTAACTAGATCAAAAAGATGGTGAAGGTTCCCCTAGCTCAGAGAATAGCATATGCTAAAGCACAGTGACAAAGAGAGATTATCCTTTCTAACAAAGAGGGGATATGCTAATTAACCCTCACGCAAAATATGGCGGCGCCCTCAGCCAATAAGGAGGGAATATGCTAATTGACTGTCCTGCCCTCAAATATGGCAGTGCCCACAGCCAATAAGGAGGAAATATGCTAATTGACTGCTGCGCCCTCAAATATGGCAATGCCCACAGCCACAAGATGGCGGTGCCCAATCCCCTCAGCCCCACTCTGCATGCCTGCCTCCAGAGTTCCCCAGTCCCCTCAGCCCCCCAGCCACCTAGGGCCAGCTTGAGGCGCAGACAATCCTCGGATGGCAGCTGCCCAGCCACCCAGGGCTGTCCTGAGGCTCAGGTAACCAGGGCCAGCCGAGGCTTGCGCTGTCGGGAGTGGCAGCAGCAGAGGTGTGATGGGGCGTCTCCTTCCCCTGATCACCAGGTTGCCTCCTGCCCCTGAGGGCTCCCAGACTGTGAGAGGAGGCAGTCTGGGCTGAGGGACCCCCCACCTCCAGTGCATGAATTTTCATGCACCGGGCCTCTAGTATCTTATATAGGAAGCACAAGCTGAGATTAAAGTTTGAGAAGGAACTGGCCTTTTGTAAGGAGCAGTGAGGATGAGTGTTGAAGGTAGAAGAAACTACACATACAAAAGGCTCTGAAGCAGGAGAGAGTTTGGTATGGAAGACCTAGGTCAATGGTTATCAACTTCTAGGGCTAAAGAATGTCTTAAACATCTTATTGAAAACATTCACAATTTCTGTTTCTCAAGATTTGGTTTGGAAAGACTGGGATAAGGGCTAGGATTTTATATTTTTTAACAAACAATCCAGGTTATATAGTTTGAGGACCATTGCTCCAAGAGTCTACAACCTCAAGTTAAGAATCTTACCTCACTGTGACTCAGCTGATCAAAAAAAACAATAGAAAAAAATCCCCTTGAAATAGCATCTTTCTTATCCTCCTTTCTTTCCTCCCTCCCTTCCTCCTTCTTTTTCTCTCTACTCCTCTCTCTGTTGATGCTGGAAACTATTCTGGAAGTTGAAGATATAGCAGTAGGCAAAATGGTCCAGAATATTAGCTCTCATAGAATGCTTCCTCTAATTATGGGAGCAAGACAATAAACACATAATTAAGTAAAATGTAGGTTAGATGAGTGATAAATGCTTTGGGGGGGAAAAGGGAGGGAGAATAGCGTACTAGAGGTGGGTAGGTGGTTCTGCCATTTTAATAGGGTGATCAAAATAAGTGTCACTGAGAGGGTAACATAGCAGAGATCTGAGATGAAAGAGCAAGCAATGCAGATAAATGGAATAAGGATGTTTCAGGCTGGAGAGAAATAACTCCAAAATTGGCTAGTGTGGCTGAGATGGAGCTGTATGACATCAAGTCAGGGAGGTACAGATTTGAGTAGGGTCTTGAGTGAGTTGGAGATCCACTGAAGGGTTGTGAGAAGAGGAGTAATTGCTGTGACAGATTATAGGAAGAAATCTCAGCTGACCCATCTCTACCTCTTCTACTTGATCCCTGGTTGAGGTCAGCATGCTGGCGATACAGAAGGAGCACAGTTTACTGCATAGAGGGGCTGGGTGTGAATTGAGAAAACAGCCCTGACTGGGTTATCTCACACTTACATAGCTCACCCTGAGCAGAACTCAGGGGTATTCTCACCTGTAGCAGATTCTTCATTCAGCCTTTGCTAATTCAAAACCCAACAAAAAGAAAAACAAACCTGGCTCGAGATGCAATGAAGGGTCTGGAAGTGAAAGGGGAGATGGAATGCCCAGCACATACTCCATTTCAATTTCTACAGGATGAAGAATTTGAGGGTGCAGAGAATGATGAAAACATTGATGGTGATGAGAAGAACCTGATGAGAGAAAGAATTGCAAAAAAGTTAAAAAAGGACCCAAATGCAAGTGTTAAATCAGCTGGAGAGGGAGAAGGGGAGAAGAAATCAGTTAGCCGCAGGTAAGTTGCTTATTGTGCTTCTAGGTATCAGAGTATTTGTCTTTTTATACTTCAATTTAAATTAAGATTGAGTCCACTGTTCAATTTACTGTTTAAAATGCTATTTCATAATGCTTGATATATGTACTAGTTGTGCTATATTAGCCCATTTGGAAACGTAAAAGAAAATAGGCCAGTTTTAAAGTAATTATAGCAATGAATCAAATTCCACTTCATTTTTCTCTGATCTCATCTTTAAAATCCTCTATATAATTTGTTATATATGAGCAAGCAATATTTTAGCTAGATAGGGAAGGTTGTGTTTGTTTAATATCAATGAGAGCAGCAGAATAATTGTGTAGAATGAAAAGAGATGTCTTCAGATTCAGGTGAGTAAAATTTGTCAAAACTGGTTAAGGAAAATGTGTGGGCATGAAGCATTTTTAAGTACCTTTTCAAGTCTGATTTATGCCATATACCCCTCCTAATCTCTATAGTATTATAAAAAAATTTCAGCAAATGCCTGATAAAGAGTTGTTGAACTTTGTGACTCACATTTTATTCTCCTGAAATTCAACTTAATTGAAAAATTCTCCTTTGTGATTCTATTATTACAACTTTATGGTATATGTTTTAAATAATATTGCTTTAAAAAGTAATACTATTTGTTTTTTTTGGATAGTTTACATTTGGGGATAACATAGGTGTAACTACATATAAACAACATTTTTTGTGGTTGTTTCTCACCCTCTTATAAAAAAAACTTTAAAAAAGTATTCCCATGTTATCATTGCTTAGCTCCCTTAATTTTTTTCTTTATGTAACTAGAAAAGTAATTTTCAAAAATTTTCACTGATGTTACAACCTTTTGCATTCAAAAATGGTACTTAGCAGTTACTTTAAATATCTTTTCTTTTTCCAGCAACATTCACCTGACAAGTAATCACTGTTGAGTAATTTAATATAGTAGATTAACTTTGGCCCAGTAATAACTGAAGATTTTGGTGATTATGGTTATTAATAAATGGAGTTGATGAGCCTCTCATCACCTTTCTTTTAGTCAAATCATGAATATAGTGAAGAATCCTTTATTTCTCTCTCTCATTCAAAACAGATTTTCTGCTTTTTAAGAACTATGAGTTAGGTTTGTAATGTGACAAAAAAATATTTTTAATTTTAATAAATAAAACATATTTGCTGTTTAAATGTTTCCTTAAGTTTTCAACTTTATCTTGTGGGCCTTAATACAATTTCAAATACTTATGTACCCTCTAATTAATAGAACTTATAATTTAGCAAAGTTGAAGTTTCTGTAAGAACTAAAGAAAGCTTATTTAACAAAATTGGCCCTAATAAACACCAAACATCTAGTTGTAAGTGTTCTCTTTCCCAAATTTTCAATATTCACATCTTCTCTCCCTCCTTCATCCTGTTTCTCTCCTACCTACAAAGGAAAATAAAAGAAAAATAAGATCAGGAGAAAGTACTAATTTCTTAGGGAAAACACAGTTTTTCACTCTTTTTTTAATACATTTCCATAAGTATCTAATTGCCATTTATTTTAAGAACAGAAAATTTCCAAAATCATTACTGCTTTTGGTCAGTTATACTAGCTTCACTATACAGTGGGGCCTTGACTTACGAGTGTCCTGACTAACGAGTTTTTCGAGATAACGAGCCGTCTCTCGGCCCATTTTTTGCTTTGAGTTGCAAGCTAAAATTCGGGTTACGAGCCAGCTTCAGATACCCCACTGCTAGTTGGCACAGCAAACATCACAGTGAATGCCACAACATCAGCCCAGCATCACGTGTCTCACTCGTTCACTTTTTGATTTGACATACGAGTAATTTGAGTTATGAGGTCGGTCACAGAACTAATTAAACTTGTAAGTCAAGGCCCCACTGTAGTTTAAGTCTCAAGTGAGTTTTATGTTAAAAAAAAAAAAAGAAAACCTCTAAGAGTCTTAAGAGATTGTAAGGTGGTAAAAGGATATTTATATTTAAAGGAAAATGACTGTTCAGTCTAAGTTGAATTATAATGGAAATAGCTGCCAGCCAGCTAGGACATTAGTGTAAAATTATTATCTACTAGAGGCCTGGTGCATGGATTCGTGCACTGGGGGGAGTGTGTGGCCTGCGGGGATCAGCCGCTGTGGGAGCGCTGCTCATCCTGGTCAGCCGAGTGGCGCTCCCACTGTGGGAGCCCACTGACCACCAGGGGGCAGCTTCTGTGTTGAGCGTCTGCCCCTAGTGGTCAGTGCGCATCATAGCAACTGGTTGACCAGTTGTTCTGGTTGTTCCGCTGTTTGGTTCCTGGGTTTTTATATATATAGTTAGATTTAAAACTCAGTGATTTTGCTATATACAAACTTTTCATCTGGATGTGCCTGAAGTATTCTATTATCCTTTGGTCAGTTTCTTTTTCAAGCAGGAGGGATCAGGGACTAGACTAGTCTACCAGCCCTTTCAGCAAAGAGCCACTTGGTATTGCTTTTATTGGTAAAGAAACATCTAGAATCTGTTAAAGCTGCTTATCACTTTGTATATTAAACCTACAGCAGGTTTGCTGAGTACTTAATATTTAAGCTGGGGAATGGTACTTAGCAATGTAATTTTCAACAAATTTATAGAGAGTACAATCTTTTCTTAATAATCTATTCTCAGCAATGTCTCCAGTTGTTCCATTGAAAAGTACTCAGGAGTTCGAGAGAAATAAGTCCAAAGTTCTTCCTACCTCCTCTCCGTTCTTTTTTCTCATTGCATTTATTCTGACTTCTTTAGGATTTTGGTCCCTTGCCGCCTCCCTTTTCTAAACGCATCAGTCTCACTCTCTTTCTTATTCAGCCCACCTTCTCTAAGCCTATATCTTGAGTACTGGATGTTGATGAGCAAAAGCACACAGCCAAGTACAAGCCCAGCCTTAGCTGTGCCTGCAATACCTCTTTATTCCCCACTTCCCATGGTGCTTACTTCAACCCCAGCCTCACTCTCATCAGGTCACCTGGCAGCCTGTTCTGTGAACTAGGAGTACCTTCTTCAACTCATTCTTTTCTCTTAAAACCCTTATGCTTTTCAGACCTTACGGTTTAAAGGTAGACGAATCCCTCTGTCCTTTCAAAATGATCCCATTCTCTTTCCTTTGGCTTCAGTTTTCTCTCTTCCCTGGTTTCTTTCCTTAGGCTCGTGATTAAGCATCTTCCAGCATTCAAGAGTAAAAAGAAAATCATTCCATTTTATGTCCTGTTTCCACCTTCTTACTTTGCACTTATTTCTAAATACATATCATTGAGCTTTCTCCTCATCACTCCACTAAAACTCCTCTCACTAAAGCCACTTAACTGACAAATGTAATGGCTGCTTTCCAGTTTTCGTTTTTCTTGGTGTTTGTGCTGTGGATTTGACATTTTTTTTATCTGTCCTTTCAAAACCAATCTTCCTCAAGAACTGAATTCTTAAAATGTAATCTGTGGGCCAATAGTATTAATATCACTTGGGGAGTTTTTAGAAATGCTGAGTCACAGGCCCCAGCCCACACTTTCCAAATCAGAATTTGCATTTTAACAGGATCCCAGGTGATTTGTGTGTCTATTCAAGTTTGAGAAGCACTCCTCTAACATACTAATTTTTATCCCTGCTGCTACTAGACTACTAGACTGATTCAAGTTTATAAAATCTTGACTCCAAGATCAGCAACTTGTAGGCACGTTCTCTGACTCCCAGGGCATCTCTATTGCACCTTTCTCCACTTCTGTGATAGTTAGTATGACATTAGGTTACACTTTCCCCCTCTTCCTGTACTTGTATTGTAATTTTCTTAAAGGCAGAGCTTGTGTCCCTTTATGTTTTATTTCTGTGGTCAAACATCATAGGTACCTAAATACTTGTATGAATGAATGAACAAAAAATGAGTGAATCCTTTATTGACAAATCAGTTTCTCTTCCAGATCTTGTAAGTAACTTGCTTGTATATATCACGTGGGATTTGTTGGTTTGCCTATCCCTTGGCTGAGACTGAGCTCCTTCAGAGACTCTTATTTATCTTTACATCCTCTGAGTCATATGCATATAGTAATTGGTCATTAAAGTGTGTGTACTGAGTGGATGAGTAAATGAATGAATACAGTTGTGATTCATTAGAGGAATGCTTTTCACTGGGCACTGCACATTAGATTCACTAAGTTTCACTCCTGACTGGACATTAGATTCTTATTAGGTTAACATTAGATGCCTGGGCCTCACTCCCACAGTTTCTGTCATTTTATCTGCAGTGAAGCCTGGGCACATCTTTTTTTTTTTACTTTTTAACTTTTAATTGAAGTATCATATACATACGGAATGTATTTATAAGTTATATTTCATAGTATATATATCATAAACTTATACGGCTTGCTAAATTTTTATAAGCCAAATACACCCATATACCCACCAAATACACCCATATATCCATCCAGATCAAGAAGCAAAACTGCTATTACCTGGAAGTCTCCCTCTTGCACTATTCTGGTTACTTCCTTCCTCATCTTCTAATAATAGTAAACATTTTTCTAACTTCTAAAAACATACATTAATTTAGGACAATAATTCTTTATACTAGTAAAAGCACTCTAGATAGTCTACTGTGTACCCAGAGTTAGAATCCTAGTCCCCACCAAACATACACTCCCTTGGTTATTTCTGAGGCATAGAATAACATAAAAGTAGATTTTAAAAATTCTAGTGTTACCTCAGATCTTTTTTGTAGTCTAACAGGGATAAGACATTTATATCAACTAAAGTGAATTTCGATCTTTGAAAAGATAAGGGCCAATATAGGAAATCAAGTAACTTTAGAACCGTGGTCAGCAAACTGTGGCTCACGAGCCACATGTGGTTCTTTGACCCCTTGAGTGTTGCTCTCCCTAAGCCTTAGGAGTACCCTAATGAAGTTAATAACAATGTACCTACCTATATAGTTTAAGTTTAAAAAATTTGGCTCTCAAAAGAAATTTCAATCGTTGTATTGTTGATATTTGGCTTTGTGGACTAATGAGTTTGGTGACCACTGCTTTAGAAGAAGGAAAATATGATATTTGAGTATTCCTAGTGTTTTTAAAAGATGTGTACTGGTAAGTATTTAAATCAGTCTCCTTAAACCTTTTCTGTATATTTGGATTACTTGAGAACAGGTGATCAGAATTTTTGGTGTGGGATCATAGACATTTTAAAAAGAACCCAAGTTATTCTGATGTGCACTCAATGTTAATTGAAAGTTGGGGGAAATTGGAGTTTGTATTTGGAAAGTCCTATTTTAAACTTAGTGTAAAGAATCCTTTTCTTGCCTGTAGGTGGAGCTCAGCTGCTGTAAGTTAACCATGTAAACCAAATTGAGTTGTCTGCCCTACTTGTTTTTTGCATATGTGTATTGATTAATAATAAATGGCCAGTGAGCCTGGCTGGCATGGCTCAGGTGGTTGAACATCGACCTATGAACCAGGAGGTCATGGTTCGATTCCTGGTCAGGGCACATGCCTGGGTTGTGGGCTGGGCCAGTTGGGGAGAAACATATTATCATTGATGTTTTTATCTCTCTCTCCCTCTCCCTTCTTCTGGGAAATCAATAAGAATATATTTTTAAAAATGAAATAAATGGCCAGTGAAATCAGATGTAACAGACAGTCAGAAATCAGTGGTTTGTTGTGATTTTTACAGTCATTATGGAAATTCTCTTTTACTGTATTATTTCTATCATTGGTAATTTTATTGTGATTTCTCTTCTAAATTATTTTCATCAAATTGAAATATAAGTCAAAGAAATCTTGACACATACCATCATATCTCAATTATTAAAGCTTTGATAGTAATCGTTCAGGGTTCATTAGAGTGGTATTAGTTTTAGAGTTGAAACAGTTACTGTGGCACTACTCCTTTTTCATAAACCAGCTCTTTTATTTGGTAAAGTTAAGTAGGATTTATGTTTTACTCATGAGCTGTATTAGGTTGACTGAATATGAAATATCTTACTGTAATGAAAGCATCAGGAATTTAGATATGAATATTGCAGTTGAGGTTAAAGGTCTTATGAGTTGGAGTGAACTTTAAATTGTGGAGCGAGGGATAATAGTCATGAACACCCCAAGAGGCCTGGGCGAACACCCACATGAGCCATTGCTAGTTTTAGTCTCTCACATCTCCATTTGTTAGGATTTCTTATGGAACTGCGAACCTCCCTGCTTCTTCCCAGTATTTCTAGCCTTCTCAAAAACATTAATAACCTTTCTCTTAGCTTTTGGGAATTTTTGGGTTTTAATATACTTCGTGTTCTGGTTTCTCTTACTTAATGATTAGACTTAGGAAGTACAGAGTTGTCTTTGTACATAAACTCTGTTTGCTTTAGCAAATTCATAAAGATAGTACAACATTTAAATTTCAGAAATTTAAAGATAGTACACATTTTATAGTGATTGTAAAAATTCTAAGAGAACCAATAGACACAGACAGTAGGGAGATAAGGACTTGTGCTTGGGGGAGGAGGTGGCGGGGGAGAGGCCAGTGGGGGAAAAGGAGACTCATGTAATACTTTAAACAATAAAGAATATAAAAAAAATCTAAAAGATTACGATAACAGGATGGAAATTCACAAATATTCTAACAATCCTATTAAAACCATTGGAATCTTTATCTCTAAGTTAGTGATGGCGAACCTTTTGAGCTCGGTGTGTCAGCATTTTGAAAAACCCTAACTTAACTCTGGTGCCGTGTCACATATAGAAATTTTTTGATATTTGCAACCATAGTAAAACAAAGATGTATATTTTTGATATTTATTTTATATATTTAAATGCCATTTAACAAAGAAAAATCAACCAAAAAAAATGAGTTTGCGTGTCACTTCTGACACGCATGTCATAGGTTCGCCATCACTGCTCTAAGAAGTCCCCTCTTCATCTCATCAGAACATTTACAAGGAGTAAAATCGAACAGCTCGAGCATTTCTGCTTTCTTTCTCCTTCCTTGCCTCAGGTGTACTTAAGCAAACAGTAAAAGGGAGTAAGGAAAAGAAACAGCAATCTACATACTAGGTCATTGGTCTCTGAATAAAGAAAATTACATTAATTATTTCTTTGGTATGGAGTAGTAGTGTTCCAGATGTTGTATTTTCATGACATATTTGGGTTTAACAGTACATCTGAAGCTTTGGAGCAGTCCTAATTTTAATTAAGCTTGCACTTAGTAGCACTTGTTTTTCAGTTTTTATATGTTCTTTCCTGTCCAATCGTTCTATTCTCAAACATATGTTACTCTTGTTGTGAGTCATTGTGCAGGAACTGCTGTGTGCCAGACAGTACTAGGCTCCAGGGACGTGAAAGTAAAGGAGAAAGGGCTTCTGTCTGCAAACTTTCATAATACAGTGTAAGAGTAAGAACTAATAAACAATTAACTACAATTCAAAATGGAAGTGTGTGCAAAGAATTATGGAATCTAGGTAGACAATATATATTTCAGGAAAAACTCAAAATACCAGCTTAAAAGGGTTGAACATAAAATTGCCATTTTTGTAGGTCAAGAAAAGTAAAATATCAACAATTTTGTAAGTTTCACCCCAATGCTAGTAAGATAAACACTTTTTTTTTTGGAGCCATTCTTTAAAAGAAATAACATTTTAGCATTAAGTTAAATCCTTTAATATTGCATAATCTCCGAATATAGATTAATGGTTGTTTTATTACTTTTACCTGTTAGGTGTAAAATTTTGGAACAGTAGCAATTATAATATAAACCATACCATCATTTGGCATTTCTGGCAAGCTTTCATTTTCCTTCTGTTTGCATCTTTATAGCAAGAATTTTGGATATTCTGGACAAAACCATGCCTTTGGCTATTTGAAATAAAATGCCACTTAAAAATGTCCAGTTAATTCATTGAGAACCTTAATCCATATCCAAGGAATCACCTATGAAATAAAACAAAACAAAAAATTCTTGAATTTCAGTTATATGCTTCAGAAATATGACAACCCTACTGTTTTTCCAATTAGATTTTGTAGGGCAGACAGGATGCAGTGAAATGCACATGTGGGGAGATTCTCCTGGCCCAGTGAAAAGGGGTACTTGCATCTCTTTAGAATGTGTTGATTTGTGTTACCCTTCAGTTATATTCTATTGCTCTTGCAGTATCATTTGTTTATAGGGAATGGAACTGTACTTTTGACATGTAGTATTGAGATTATGTGTAGAAAAACATTCTTTAAGTATTCAGCATTTGAGGAAGTGTTTTCTCTCTACCCTGGAACATATATAATCACATTGGAATGTTTTGAAATGTTCATTGCTTTTCTGCCTTTCTTGTCTTCCTAATGAATTAATTCACCTGTAGATTAAATGGGCAAGTATAAGTTGGATAAAATGAAGAAGAAAAGGGCCACCCAAGACACAAAGTTCTTTGTTTAGCACCACATTAAAAGCACATGAAATTACACAGGCCACACTCTATAAAACAAGAACTATTCAAATGACCTAGAGACAGATTTTAAAAATTGGTTGATTTCTACCCCACCCCCACCTCCCACATCCTCCCCTGCCTTCCCTCTGAGGTTTGACAGTGTTTAATGCTTCTATGTCTCTTGGTCTATTTTTGTTTGTCAGTTGATATGCTTTTGTTCTATTTTGTTAGCCTTACTGAATCTTTGTCTTTATTTTAGCTTGTCTTTTACTTTGAAGAGGAATCTCATAGAATTCATTAAAGTTCTTTCCTACCTTTTTGCCAATTTTGATATGTTAGTAATATTTGATCTCTCCTCGCTCCTTGGTCTTTATTATTTAGGTATATCGTGTATATCAGTTTATTCAATATATGTTACATTAATATTGATTTCAAAGTGTTTACTATTTAATTGCACTTATGAGAGTGTTAAACCTTAAATACGATTTCCATTATACTTTGAAGTATATCCATAGCTTCCTAGACGTTTAATGTAATTTTATATTTAATTTATTTTTCTTCTATTCACTTAATTTTTTTAAAAAAAAGATCCTTAATACATTTTCCTGGTACTGCTAATTACCAATGTTGTTATGGCAACTTACTCTGATTTCTGTTTTAAATTTTATGATATTGATTTAGCTGCTTCTTTAAAGAACTCTCTAGTTTAAATAGTCTTGTTTATTATATGATAATGGGTAGGTTTCTGTGCCTACTGAAAAGCATTTTTCTTATGGTCAAAGGCAGATATTAATTGGCATATGAGTTTAAGTACTGAATTTTTTTTAAAATTTGTATTTTCAATTTGTTCTAGAAATTCATTAGATCAAAAGTATATATGTACTCAACAAATAGGAAGTTAGAATTATTCTCTAATGTATATTTGATTTTCTTGATTCTATGAAAAAGAATGTTTTCTTAACTTTGTAAGTTACATAATGACTTCATGGCAATTTCTTCTTCTTTTTAGATAAGTATTTACCTTTTTAGTTTTATTAATCATTACAAATTAATAGAAAATTCCCCGATATGCTTATTTGTTCACAATATTGACAGTAACTTGAAATTCCTTAAAGAGAGGGCTGTTTAAGGGAGTTAAAAAGAAAACCCTTGGCTTGGCTTCAAAGAATTTAGAAAGATATCTTGTAGGCATCAAAGACGAATGTTGCAATTGTATTTTGTATCCTGCTGCTATTCGGTAAGATGCCGTTTTAGGTGCAGGTTGTATGTACTTGCTCAGTCCCCAGAAAAAGAGATTTGTGGCTGACCAGTGAGAGTACATTTGGTGTGATAGGAGGTGGGAATGTCTAACCCTGATGCTGCCGGAGAGGAGCCTAGAGATTGAAGGCTAGGATAATATAGCAAAGTCATTCACCACCCTTAATTTTTCGGCTTTATGCTCATTATTATCAGGATTTATCAGTATTCCAGTGAAGTTTTAAAAATCATGTTTTATTCCTTTTATTGTTTTATACTATGCTATGTAGGATGGAAAGAATGTTGGAACA
The DNA here is from genome assembly GCF_000327345.1 of Myotis davidii. NCBI lineage: Eukaryota > Metazoa > Chordata > Mammalia > Chiroptera > Vespertilionidae > Myotis > Myotis davidii. Next base: position 3,835,913 of record NW_006289813.1, on the reverse strand, counting down.
AAATGTGTTTGCATTTTAGTAGACATCGAAAGGCCTTTGCACATAGTTTTTGTAGCAAATTAATTAGCGATGAAAATACCTGTTACTTAATTGTTGCAGAAGACACTGATCACCCTATTCTAGGGAAGTCAAGTGAGAGGGTCCCTTCTCTTGGCCAAACTAGCCAACAATTTTCAGTAGGAAGAAAGGGACTCACACTTAACACTTGTTATAGTACTTAAGCACAGTCTGCAACAAAAATTAAGCACCTATGACCCTGAGACGGGTTAACAGCCTAAGGATAGTTGACTTGCAGCATCACTGCTTTGAGTTTTGGTGTTATGGCCGTAATACGGAAGGTTTCAACTACCTTAATTCCTGGAATTAGATGGAGCCTTTTACGATGTCCAGGAGCTCCTACTCACTCAAAATACTTTTCATAAAACACTGATTAAATACTGTTTATTCCAACAAAAAAGCATAAAAATCACTTGTGTGAGAGAAAATTAATTTGCTTGTTCTTTTTAAAAGTTTTAAAAACATTTTAAGAATGTAAGTTCATGTTGTATATTGTATGTATCTTTGAATTATTCTTTTTAAAAACACTGTAACTGCTGAGGCTTAGTATTAATCAACACCTGGCACCTACACCAGGTTAAAACAAAATGCAAACATTAAAACCTCCTAGGAAGCTATAAGTCGGACTTGGAAGTAGAGCATACCAAAGGGATTCACCTCATCTGACTCTTGAAGGTGAAAAGCTCCCAGTTCCCTGGCGCAGCAGGCCCCTCGCCTTAGTGTATTATTGCGTGCTGCCACGTTCTCTTCTGCTTCACATTCGCCAGGTTCTGCTTAAGTTAGCCTTTTTGTTGTTACAGTCCCTCCTGTGATATGTATGATACCTTCAACTAGAGGGGTGATTTAAGTATATGGTGTTTACCAAAATCCAGAGATTACATGCTTATTAAATCTTAAACAGAAAAGAAAAGATGGCTAAAGAATAATGGAACAGAATACAGAGCCCAGAAATAGACTTACACAAATATCATCAACTAATTTTTGATAAAAGTGCAAACGTAATTTGATTGAGAAATGATAGTCACTTCAATAAATGGTGCTAAAACAATTGGAGGTCTTTATGCAAAAACAAACAAAAAAATATGAACTTTAACACATACCTCTGACTTTATACAAAAATTAAGTCAAAAACTACTAAGCTTCTGAAAGAAAACACATGAGAAAATCTGTATGGACCAAGGTTTTATAGATTTTTAGGCACACAAAAAAACCCCACATGAAAGTCACTGATAAATTGGATTTCATCAAAATTTAAAAATTTTGCCCTGGTCTGGTGGCTCAATTGGTTGGAGCATCGTCTGTACACCAAAAGGTGTGGGTTCGATTCCTAGTCAGGGCAATACTTAGATTGGGGTTCAGTTCCCATTGGGCACTTATGGGTGTCAGCTGATTGATGCTTCTCTCCTTCTCTCTCCCTTCTCGTGCTCTAAAAATCAATAGAAACATCTCCAGTGAGGACTAAAAAGAAAACATTTTAAAACTTTGGCTCTGCAAAAGATGCTGTTAAAGGGATGAAAAGACAAGCTGTAGACTCGGAAGCATTATTTGCCAATCCCACATCTGATAAAAAACTTGTACCCGGAATATATAAAGGACTCTATTGTTTAAAACTCAGCAATATAACAAACAAACCAGTTTAAAAATTGGACAAAGGGCCCTAGCTGGTTTGGCTTAGTGGATAGATCATCAGCCTGTGGACTTAAGGGTCCTGGGTTGGATTCCGGTCAAGGGCACATACCCGGGTTGCTGGCTCCATACCCAGTAGGGGACATGCAGCAGGCAGCCAATCAATGATTCTCTCTCATTATTGATGTTTCTCTCTCCCTCTCCCTTCCTCTCTGAAATCAATAAAAAATATATTTTAAAAATATTGGACAAAAGATCTGAACATATATTTCACCAAAGGTATATATAAGGCAAACAATATATGAAAATAGTTTATATGTACATTCTAACTGAGATGGATGACTATTATAAGCAAAAAGGAACTTAAAAATTTCTTTGTTCACAATACATGTAGTGAATAAGGAGCTAGAAAAAAAAGGTAAAACCTTACTTCTTTTTAAATCTGGAATTTAATTATTTCTACCTATAGGGAACATAGAGCTTAGTTTCTAATGCTGGCTCTTAGTTTTGTATTTTACATAAAATCCCGAAGTTGCCTACTAAAGCATAGAAGAGTACCATTACAAGAGTAAGGGAAAAATGGTGAAGCTAAGGGCGTTCCAGTCTTCCCTTAATTGTATTTGCAAAGTTTAACTTATTCAGGATTACTCTCCAAGAAATGGACAATCTAAGATTTAAGCTCAGATACATTTGACTTACATGCCATATTATACCTCCCCTGAGATGCGGCATAAAGAATGAGATATTAGAATGATGGACCAAGGATGCAGATAGTTTATGCAAGGGGATAGGTGAGAGTTTGATATCCTAATAACTGAGGGAACTTGTGTACATATGGACACACATCTGTAGGAATTATGGTATAAAGTATTAGAGAAGTAGACTGGGGCCAAATCAAGATGGGCCTTGTATTGGCATATTGAGAAACTGGACTTTGACCTTTAGATGGTGGAGAACAATATAAAGGTTTAAAATTGGAAAGTGACGTGATTAGGTTTTTGTCTTAGAGGGCTCACTGTGGTAGTAATGTGGAAAATAAATTGGAGGTAGCCAAGGCTATAGGTTGAGGAGACTAACTAGGAGATTGCTTTAATGGGCCAAGTCCAGACAAGACATTATGAAAGCCTCAATTAAGACAGTGTTTTGTTTCTTGGGTAATTTGCATTCAAAAAACATTTCTTTTCAAACATCTACAATATGCATGTAGTGAATCCTGTATAATAAAAGGCTAATATGCAAATTGTCCCCTTGATCGGGAGTTCAACCAGGAGTTTGACCAGGGGCAGGGTAGGTTGGCCAACCACCTGCAGCCCCTCCCCCCAGCCAGCCTGGCCCAATCAGCCCTTATCGGGGTGGGCCAGTGGACCCCACCCATGCAGGAATTCATGCACTGGGCCTCTAGTATAAAGATAAAGAAATATAATATTCTTGCCCACATCTCAACTGAGGCAGATAGATAGACATCTGTACTCACAATGAACTCTATATAGAACAGAGGTTCAGAGAAAATATTGCAACTTCTGGAGGAGAGAGAGATTAATTTTGATTTTAGGGATCAGGAAGTCTGCATGTACATATACTAGATAGCATTAATACTAGGCCTTGAAGAAGAGTTAGAGTTTGAATAATAGGAAGTGGGTGGGAAAGGGAATTTCCAGTAGAGGAAACTGAGAAAAGTGCAGCGTGTATTTGAAGAACAATTTGTTATGATCAGAAGAGAGGATGTAGTTGGAAATAAAACTGGAAAGATAGGTTGGGACCAGATTATTGAGGTCCTTATCAGAATACTGAAGGCAAACAAAACTCATTTTGCTTGATTTATTTGTTAATTCAAGTGTACAGCTAAACATAGATCAACAATTTTTTTCAATTAGAGTAAATTTGAGAGATTCAAGGTTGGGTGAATATTGGATTTCTACATTTTTTGGCGGGGAGTAATACAAGTAGAAAGGTTTGGTGAGATTACTATATTAGATGATTATGTTTATTTTACTTTTTATCATTTGAAAATGAATACCAAATCCCTATAGTAAATAAGGTGGTAGTTTATGGAAGAGGAATGAATCTACCTAGTGGCAAGATGAAAACAAATTTTATTTCTAGCACTATGCTAAAAATGTTATTTGTATAATGAATCTTTTTTAAAATATATTTTTATTTACTTCTGATAAGAAGGGAGAGAGAGATACAGATAGAATCATCAATGATGAGAGAAAGTCATTGATCAACAGTCACCAGCATGCTTCCTACTGGGGATTGAGCCCATAACCTGTGCATGTTCCCTAAACCAGAATCCTGGTCCTCCTGGTTCATAGGTCCACACTCAACCACTGAGCCACTCCAGCCAGGTTGTGTAATGAATCTTACTCAAATTTAATGACAACTGTGATCTATGAAGACTCAGATTCTGATCCCAGCATCATTTACTCTAAATGAGATCTGAACAAATCAACATTTCTGAACCTGTTTCCTCATCTCAACAGGGATGTGGTCAGGCTAAATGAAATACCATAATTGTTAAACTACTTTTAAAACATGATGCCACTGATGGCCTATGATTATAGAGCTTAAATCCGTTGATGCTGCATAATGCAACATTTTCATTTAACAACCATAGAAGAACTCACTTTTTGATACTCCCTTTCAACAATGGCATATTTTAAAAAAATGAAAAATTAATTTGTCAGGAAATTAACAATAATTATTATCAATAGGATTTATGGCAACCAGAGTAGTCTTTAAGGGGATGTATATGTTTAAGGATATGACACCAATGAAGCAGAAGAGATGAACTCCATCCATAGGGACATTTTGGAGAAATGAGCCAAGCTCACCTAGAAAGAAAAGTAGTCACTGCTGTCCTTCATAAACATTCTGGTTCTCTCACCTCCTACACCCCTCTCTTGAATACGGAGAATGTGCTTTGTATAGATGTGAATATTGCTAAAATCATGCTCCTATAAAACATGAACACGTGAAATTACTTAAGACAGTAATACATTAAAAAGTTCCAAATGGCATAGACAGACTGAGTACTCTAAATACGTAGGAAATTCCAAGTAAAATGTTAAGTCAGATGAGGTTAATTGGTATTCCTGAAGGTGTGTGTTAAGGCAGGTTAATTCTGCCAACAGCCAGAACCTCAAGTGGAATATGTAGATTACAAGAGAATTCTGCTAGTAAAAGAAATAGTCTCTTCTAAATTAATAGGCATGCTAATTTGTTATATTTTAATTAAATTGTTAATTACCATTTTTATTTCATTTTGAATATTTATAAAAATGGAAGCATTATTTTTTGGAACATCCTGTTTATAATAAAAATGTAACTTCATAAAACAAAAATAGCATGTGTCTACAAATGTGATTATGGACATGTTCACTTAAGGAAACAAATTTAAAAGATAAATTTCTAATTTTAGCTCATGTAGGCAACTGTTTTACTTTAGAAAGATAAATGTCCTGCTGTAAATTCACTGATGACATTTATTGCTCAGGAAAGCATGTTGTTTTATTTTTTCCTTCAATGTGTTTTTTAATATAGCACTTAAAATCTTACTAAACAAAACAAACATAAAATGTCACTTTTTAAAATGAAGTACTAGTAATAAAGTTTTCCTGTCTACTCTTAACATTGTGATTCTGCTTGAATATTTACAATATTAGAATTTTGGTATGCTAAGAGTTTTAAGATACAGCTTAAGTGTTTTAAGATAGGTTTTTAAAGGTTTTTTTCCCCCCAAAATTTACTCGATAAACGAAGTATTTTTATGGATTGACATGATTTGATTTTCTGCATTTGATGAGATGATTGGTAAACAGGCTACTGAAAACAGTTGTGTAGATTGTGACCAGAAAAAAGGGGGCTTAGTCAGAAAGTGTGACCTGGAGTTCCACTCCAAGCCAAGTGCATTGGTGAAGGGCCTCATTAGTCTCAAAGAATGGGTGCCTTTTTCTAATCTTTCAGCCAAGAAAAAATGTATTTATATCCTTGGAGGTTCCCACAGCGGGGGTGCCTTTTCTAATTCACATAAAGGCACTTCATGTGCTAAGCCTGTGGGTAAATTTAGAAGTAAAAGAGGATGAGCAGGTAGATACGGTGGTCTGTTTGCCAGTGGTTACTGTGGCACAAAGGCCTAGGTGTGGCAGGTTTTAGTGACATAAGGCAACTTAGAGACAGTGTATTACAGTAGGAAGAGCTCTGGGAAGGGGTTTTAAAAGCCAGGGTTCCAGTCCTTGTACAGGTTTTTTCCCCAGCTGTTTGGCTTAGGTATTCTTTTTTGAAAATGAAAGGTTTGAACTACCTTCCATCTTCAAGGTTACATCCACCACAATTTATATGGAAAGTTTTATCCAGAGCGTGGTAAGCAGTGAGAAGTTGGAGCTGGGAATTTTCCAAATTAGCACACCTTTGATGTCATTAGAAGACCCTGAGATGTCTCTTTAAGTGACCTTAAAAGGCATACGGGAGGAGGAGTCTGGCCGCTGGGCTCTGGGATCCCTCCGCGCCCGCCGTGGGGTCTGACCTCCCCTGAGTGGC
>NW_006289813.1:3827789-3829628 GCF_000327345.1 Myotis davidii | reverse complement strand
CGGCCCCCAGTGCAGCAGCGGCAGCGGAGTGGGGCGCGTGCCCTAGCCCGGGGAGGCCGCCATGCTGCTCTCCGGGAGCTGGGCTGCTCCACCGGCCACACCCCGTTTGCTGGGCCTGTGCTGCCCAGGCGCGCCGCTGTGGGAGTCCCGGTCCACCCTCAGGCCGGCTGCAAGTGCTCTGTGGGAGGGCCATCCTGCCTTGCGGCGTGTTCAAGTGGCGGCAGCGGGAGCCAGGCGAGGACTGCGCCCTCCATCTTGCCTTGGGTCCTCCATTTTGGGACCGTGCCATGTGCTTCTTCACCGGAAAAAGCCGCTGCTAGACACACCCAGGATTTCTCTGGACTAACCAATAATAATCAAGGGAAGTGCACGCCATCACTATGACCACATCCTGTACCGACTCGCGCCTGGCCAATCAGCGGGGCCCACAGTCCCCTCTCCTGCCCTCACTCCACCCCCCTATAAAACCCCCTGTCCCATCAGGCCTCGGTCTCTCGGCCACTGGACTTTCCGCTGTGTCGGTGGGTCTGGGGAACTGGGAGCGCAAGCCGGCTTGCATTAAAAAGGACTCCTTGCTTTTGCATCGGACTGACTGGCTCCCTGGGGGTCTTGGGAACTTTGAAATCTGGGCACAACAACCTATAATAGTAAGTCTTGAAATCAAGCAGTCCTTCTGTCTACTTACTTTCTGTTTAATTTGCTTCTTCTCTTTCTCCTCTTCTCCCTCTTCTTCTTCTAGTCTGATTTGTTGTTACTGTTGTTTTGTTTTTTAGCTTCTTTTGCTGGAAGCTTAGATAGCTGATTCTAGACTTTCTTCTTTTCTACTAGAAGCATCTAAATTTCCCCCCACGCACTGCTTTCCCTGCATTTTACCAGTTTTAATATGTTGTTATAACAGTCTATTTTATGTGTCATATGCCTAAGCTATAGATCTTAGTTGTTCAATCAAACACTAATATAGTTGTTGCTCTGAAGATATCTGTAGATGTGAGTAAAGCCCATAATTAGTGACTTCATGTAAAGGAGATTATCTAAGATATTCTGGGGTCTGATTCCATCAATTGAAAGACCGAGAAGCAGAGCTAAGGCTTCCCTGAAGAAGAAATTCCAGTCACAGTCATCCACAGCAGTTTGAAGTTGTGCTATGGGGGAGACTTCCAACTTGCCCTTCTTGATGTCCCACATGCTCAAATTCTTGGTCCAGATCTTTGGGATTTACTATTTACTGGTTATATATATATTCTACGAGTCCTGTTCCTCTGGTTGAACCTGGACTGATAGAAATGTGCTTATATCCTAAGTTTCCCTTGTACCCTCTTTTTTGACCTGTGGGTCAATTAGAAGTGTGCTGTTTATTTTCCAAATATTTGGAAATTTCCCAGGTATTTTTCTGTTACTGATGTCTACATTAATTTTATTGTGGTCAGAGGACATATTCTGTATAATTTCAGTTATTTTACATTTACTGAGACTTATTTTTTGGCCCAGGATGTGGCTTATCTTTGTGCATGTTCCATGTGCATTTGAAAAGAATGTGTACTCTGCTGTGGTTGTTTGGAATGTTCTAAAAATGACCCCAATATTTTTTATGGCACCTAGACTTGCATTTTAATGCTTCAATTGTACCTGGTAGCTTACAAATTTTTTTGATTGATCAAATTTTTTAAATGAACTTATTTCTGAATATCTAAAAGACCAAGCAGTAAGCTCCGACTTTATTAATTATTTCAATTAGTAAGTTAACAGTTATTTTTAATTTTTTTCCTTGCTATTTGATTATTTGCAATAGGTCATATAGTATATGACAACTGTTATGTCTTTTGCTTTTAGTTTTATTCT
>NW_006289813.1:3823539-3827735 GCF_000327345.1 Myotis davidii | reverse complement strand
GAATAAATTTTAGTTGGTAAACTTTATTGGATGTGTACTACTAAATTCTTCAGAAAACTTTGCATGTGTGTGTGTGGCACTTTTGTTTAGTTTTCTTGGCCTAAGAATAAAGTACAAGGAATTGAAAAATCAAATCAGTATATTCTTTGTTGGAACAAGTTTTTCCCATCTCTAAGAAAGCATTATTAGGGTTAAAATGGCCTTTTGAATTTTCAAAGTGTGTCGTTTTTATTTTTTTAAATATATTTTATTGAGTTTTTACAGAGAGGAAGGGAGAGAGATAGAGAGTTAGAAACATCGATGAGAGAGAAACATCGATCAGCTGCCTCCTGCACATCTCCTACTGGGGATATGCCCGCAACCAAGGTACATGCCCTTGACCGGAATACAACCTGGGACCTTTCAGTCCACAGGCCAACGCTCTATCCACTGAGCCAAACCGGTTTCGGCGTGTGTCGTTTTTTTTAAACCCAGTGAAAGAACAGTCCTATATAATAAGAGCTAATATGCAAATGGTCGTCACACCCTCACACCCTCACACCATCATGCCTTAACTGCTCAGACACTCAACACTAGGAAGAGAGGAATGGGGACTAGCCAGGCACAAATGAGCTCATGAGAGAGGAATGGGGACCAGCCAGGCACAAATGAGCTCATGAGAGAGAAATGGAGACCAGCCAGGCTGCAGCACGGGAGAGGGACAAGCTGCCCGCCCCGTGGTCCCAGGTGCCAGCGGCTGCACTTGTGGCCCAGGAGAGGACAAGCCGCATGCCCTGTGGTCCCGGGCACCTGCGGCTGGGCCCAGGTGAAGCCTCCTGCCCACAGTCCCCTGTGGCTGCGGCTGGCCCGGACGAAGCTGGCCCGGGGCCTGGGTGCCTGCGGCTGGCCAGAGGGAGGGAAGCCCAGGTCATGGGTGCCTGCACTGACCGGAGGAGGGAATCCCGGGTCTGGGTGCAGGGTGAGGCAGAGGCGGTTAGAGGCGATCAGGCCAGCAAGGGAGCAATTAGGGGTGATCAGGCCATTAGGGGAGTAATTAGGGGCGACCTGGCAGGCATGCAGTTGGGTTAGGGGCAATCAGGCAGGCAGGCAGGTGAGCGGTTAGGAGCCAGTGGTCCCAGATTGCGAGAGGCAGTTGGACATCCCCCAAGGGGTCCCAGATTGGAGAGGGTGCAGGCCGGGCTGAGGGACCTCCAACCCCCCATGCACAAATTTCGTGCACCAGGCCTCTAGTAAGTAAATAAAAGCAAGTCTTTGGATGCTTTTCTTAAAAGACTCCCCGCATTATTCCTTTAAATCATATGCTTATTATTTGTGATTAGTCTATAATTTATGTAATATATGCTATAAATTTCTGTAATGGGTGGGAAATAGATTAGATGACCTGTTTAAGCTTTAATGAATTGAGAATATTCCTTACATTTGAGACTCGGATGGTGCCTGAGAAGCAATCTAAGATAGAATTTCACCAACTCCCAGAACTCATTTTCCCGGAATTTATTCCATGTTATAAGCCATTATACCATCTTTGTCTGGATTTATTTTTCCATGTTATTCCTTTTCCCATTATTCTTAGTAATTGAAACTTGACAGTAGAAAAAGAAACTCATTTGTAGGAATAAAAATGTATTGTGTTATGATAGTAGAAAAAGTATTGCTTTTGAGTCAAACAGACCCAGTTTGGAATACCAGCTGTGCCATTTTTAAATTTAGGGCCTTTGGATGAATTATTTAATCTGAACCCTGGCTTCTTCATTTTAAAATAGTAATAAAAATACTTATTTTATCAGATTATTGTATGATGAGTTAGTAGCATTCCATAAATCATAGTTATCAAAATCACATCAGTTACATTTTCTTTTTCTATTTTCAAGATACCATGTACTTATATTATTCTCTAATATATTTTCAGAATTTTTCAAGTGATTCTTTCTGAATACTATTTACTTTACTCTTTGAGTTTCTTAATTTAAGAAAAATGATTAATGTATTATACATTAAAAATGTTATTGATTGATTTTAGAGAGTGAGAGGTGGGGGGCCAGGGAGACAGACATTGATTTGTTGTTCCACTGATTTATTCATTCATTGGTTGCTTCTTTTTATGTGCCCTGACCATGGTCAAATCTGCAGTCTTGGTGTAAAGGGTCAATGCTCTAACCAACTAAGCTACCTGGCCAGGGCCTGTAATACAGTTTTTAAACATCTAGGATGAGTCATTTAGAGTCCAGAGGTCCTCAAACTTTTTAAACAGGGGGCCAGTTCACTGTCCCTCAGACATTCCACACATCCTCACTGTGGGCCCGGGACGAGTTGGCTGCTAAGCAGGACAGGCAGCGGCGGCAAAAACACCCGGTGGGCCGGATAAATGTTTTCGGTGGGCCGCATGTGGGAAGCCGCATGTGGCCCGCAGGCCGTAGTTTGGGGACCCCTGATTTAGACTACTTTCATTTCCCCATCAAGTAGCATTTAATCTTCTAACCCACTTAATCTTCCTATGACAAAATATTCACAGCAGCTAAATAGAATTATGGAAGTATAAAGTTAGATGATCCATATCAACTGTGTCTCAGTTTCTTCATTTTACAGACAGAACTTTTAGAAGTTAAGTGACTTGGTCAAAATCATCTTGTTACTGTCAAACTAGGTAGTCTCATTGAGTCTGAATGTGAATCTGGCATTCTTTTTCCTATATTTTCTTCTGACATTCGTCAGTTTATAATAACATATTAGATTATGTAAGTAGCTATTAACTTCACATTATTTTTCCTCTACTCACTAAATAGTTAATAAAAAGGATATGTGCAAGTAAAAGGCCAGGAAGCTGTCTAGCCAAGGGTCATCTGATATATGGTAAATACCCAACCATTGTGAGAGGAATGAGTGAATGCTGAATCTATGATTCATACAAAAATTGTGCAAAATGAAAGTGTGATTTTTAGTATTTTTACATTTATTTAAGACAAATTTGATTACAAAAGAGTAATTAGGCTATGAATGTCAGTTCTCATAAAATGATTTTTCTTGATTTGGGCTTTTTAAAAACAGGCCTTATCTATACCTTTTAAGACTCATATGTTTTATTATTTTATTGTTAGATTATATGTTAAGGCCAGGAAATTTAGTCAATTTCCAATTTTAGAATTATAGGCTCAATGTCAGGCCACTTACTGACTCATAGTATAAATGGATCATATTTGTAATTTTATTTGTTATTTAAAACTGAAGAAAATTTTCCTATGGAAACAGGCTGTATTTGATAATTGTTTTTTCCTAATTTGGGAAATTTAATTTGGGATCTATTGGAATACCACTAGGAAAAAAATGGTGTCAAGAAATAAATTGTAACCTATATTTGTATACATACACAAAAGTATGTGTGCATGTGTATAAATCTATGGAGTACCATTAGAACCACACATAAGGTCACACCTGCATTATTGTGGAAGTTATCCTAACAATATTTTCAATGAACAAGTCTGAGGAAGGAGAATCATTTAAATCAGTCTATTCACTTAGTTTTTTAGTTAACAGTGAACATTTATTGAGCATCTGCTGCGTGATTATGGCATATTTTAAGAAGTTTCTATCTCAACTGGATCTTTTAAGGATGAATAAGATTTAAATGGGTGGTATATATTATATTATCTTGTGCTTATGTCAGTATTTGCTTTATATTTTAAATACTATCTGTCTGTGAATCATACATTTATATTTGTGGTCTTCAAACATTCAGGAGTACTCAAATAGGTTTGTTGGTCATTTAACCCTCAGAGCTTTCTAATTTTTTATTATTTTCTGCTTAGTCAAAATACTACTTCTAAAAAATGCTAAATACCAGCTTCTTACATTATCTACACTAATAAAAGACAAAGATGCTAATTGACTGTACCTTCGCTATGCTCATCAGCCAATCAGAAGAGTCTGCAAATTAACCCAACAAAGATGGCCGTTAAATTTGCATACTGCAGGCAGATCCTGCTGCAGGGTGGCAGCATAATCCCCAGCCAATCCCCAGCTGCTGCCCACCCCAGCGCGGGATCAGGACCTGCCGTTTGTGGCCCAGGGCGGGCAGCAGCACGATCCCCAGCCACAGCCCGCTCCAGCACGGGATCGGGCGTGCTATCTGCCACCAGGGGAGCGGGCCTAAGCCAGCAGGTGGTTATCTCCCGAGGGGGCCCAGACTGTGAGAGGGCAGA
>NW_006289813.1:3807163-3822123 GCF_000327345.1 Myotis davidii | reverse complement strand
CAACCTGTTGTGTGACAAGGTGCGGTACCCCAACCCCCCCTTGGGCCCTGCTCTGTGTGTGATGGGGTGGAGCCGCAACCTCCTCATTGGCCCTGCCCTGAGTGTGACAGGGGGGAGTGCCCCAACCCCCTGATCGGCCCTACCCTGAGCGTGACTGAGGGTGGCAATGCAACCTCCTGATCCACCCTGCTTTGTGCATGACAGTGGCGGCGCCCCGACAACCCAATCGGCCCTGTTCTGAGCCTGACCAGGGGCTGCACCTAGGGATTGGGCCTGCCCTCTGCCACCCAGGAGCAGGCCTAAGCCAGCAGGTCGTTAATCTCCCAAGGGGTCCCAGACTGTGAGAGGGCACAGGCCGGGCTGAGGAACGCCCCCTACCCGCCGAGTGCACAAATTTTTGTGCACCCGGCCTCTAGTAGAATTATAATTGCCCAGCTCATTTTCACAGCTGTGTCAGTATATGCCCTTCTTAGTAGGGAAACAGGAGATTCCACGTCAGAAGCAAGCCGAGCTCCAAAAGATGGGTAATAACTATGGGAGCAGCCAGGGGCTATTTTATAACAAAACTACTGTGCTCAGGGGTTGAAATTTCATAAAACTAATAGTTTTTACTGCTTCATCAAGGGTATTATTAAGTGATACTTGCTTTAAATTTTTTTCTCTCTCCTGTGAGAGCCTGGCAGTGACAAATACAATGACTTCTAGCATAGAGTGCTGCCTCCGCTACAGTTTTACGTGCTGTTGCTCTGTACCATCAGTACAAAATGTGTAAACAGTGAGAAGAGGAAATCTCATCTTAATATTATTGCTAAAATTATGTCTACCTCACGGACTCTCTTGAAATGGATCAGGGTCCTCCAGGGTCCACAAAGCATACTTTGGGAACTGCTTGTGCAGTGATTCAAGAGCAGATGTCACAACCTCTAGAACAGTGGTTCTCAACCTTCTGGCCCTTTAAATACAGTTCCTCATGTTGTGACCCAACCATAAAATTATTTTCGTTGCTACTTCAGAACTGTAATTTTGCTACTGTTATGAATCGTAATGTATATATCTGTTATGCAGGATGCTGAGTCATGCTCTGCCTGTGAAAGCGCACTGACCACCAGGGGTCTGCTCCTGCATTGAAACAGTAAAACAAATTTATAAAGAAAGATAACAATTCCTGACCTTTACTTGTAAATAAATAATTAAAAAACATAAAGCATGTATGTACATACATCAAAATGACGGAACTTTTTTTATGTATAAATAAATGGGAGATGGTGACATAACCACATAACAACGAACATGGAGTCCGACATAACCCGAGGACTGTCTGTATAAGATTCATGTGAGGGTATGGGTTAAACTAGGTAACCTCTTAGACCTGTACCTAGCATAGAGTAAGCTTATCTGTTTGCAGATTATTATTTTGTGTTATACAGATTAATTCTGGATATTTGAAACTCCATTCAAGTTCATCTCACCACTTTCAAATCAGTTCATATTTAAACAAGACCAAATAGATGACACATTTCAATTCCAAAGATTCTCAGAGATAGCTTCTGTATTCAACACCTTACTTACACCTCTTTAGGGTTTCAGAATGCACTTTGACTTGCTCTGCTAGCAGTGATGCTTCCCTCTACACCTGGATTCTCCTATTGACCCTGTGTGCTTTTGTGATGATTCCTTCTGCAGTTTAAATGGCCTAGAGAGATGTTTTCAGTTAAGGTGTTGTTGGATTGATTTGGTGGTGAATGATGGCACAACTTGTCTAGTCTTAAAAGTTAAACAACCGGTGGTATTGCTTTCTGTGGGTAAATTGCTTTTAGTTCATATGTTCTTTGCAATCTGCGTTTACTTGAAAGTTGTTAGCTCTGTGATAAACTTTAATTTTGATTCTCTTTTTCCTATGGTATTCGTCCAGAGCTTTGTTCTAAGAGGTTAGTTATCTTTGCCCATGAGGTATAGGAGGAAAGTAAGTAAATCCATCATTTATCCAAAACCCACAAACTATTGATAGCTTCTATCTTTTTTGAATAAAGTTGCCAGAACTTCTGATTGAAAGTAAAAGTAGCTTAACTGTACTTTGGGGGCCAACTGGAGCCTTTATGCTATTGATCAATCACATTGAATGAAATTATTCTGTTAGAATAGTAAATAACAATTACCTCAAATTGTATAGTATTACCAAACATGAGATGGGTGAAAACAATTGTGAAGTTTTTTTGAAGCATCCTCAAAATTTGCCCCCTCTTTGAAAAAAGTAAATCATGTTGCATCATTAATATTCAAAGTGTACATTCTAAAGAAAGTAAAACCAAATTCTTTGAAAAATTTCAACATTTATTGAATTACATATGTTCACATAAAAAGTTAATAAGGAAAATTCTGGTTTTCATCTTTGTAACGAGCAACAAACTCTGCTCTTTTCTGATTCGAACTTTAAGTGAACTCTTCCCTATGTCTCCTCATGCTCACTCAGTATTCTTCTACATAGCTTAATAAAAAAATGAGCTGGCTTTTTCTTTTTTTTTTCTTTTTCCTTTTTTTAACCAAGGGAACTTTAATGTAATTTGCTAGGACTCTACAAAGATCTGGAATAATTTCATATTTTGTTTTAACCTCATGTTTATAATTGGGGTTTTGGAGCTCTATGAAACACCTTTCACTCTAAGTTAGACTAGATGTTAATCACTCTTCTCAGGCTGGCCAAAAGGTAATGGTCAGTTCAGTGACACACTCACAGGAAGATGAAGATTTCCAAGCATTTATCTTAACTTTATTTTTACTGATGTATGTCTTTTCTTTTATTTTCTGCTGTTTATTTTGATTGAAACTAAAGTGTTTCTTTGTAAACTCCAAGGACACAGACGTGTTCTCTACCTAGGGCCCAAAAGTTTCCCATTCATATGCTTCTACTGTGCTGTTTAGACTTGTGTACACCTAAGCTCTTAATCCTTTCCCCTGAGCCATCTCCAAAAGAAAGTTTCGTATTTGGTGAAGCAAGAATTGTTTCTAAAGATTGTCCTTGGACTCAGTTATAGAACAGGAAAGGAGTTTGCAATGCTGGGAGTTCCCTGGCTTCTACCTCCAAAATAACTGAAGGGTTCTGGAGCCTGCAAAGCTCCCCTGCCTAAGAGTACAGAGACACGTCTTTTAAAAATCAGATTAACAGGCAGAAGTGGGGAACATTATAATAAATGTGTACTTTCTTGTGGTCTTTAGGCTCATAAGCATAATTTTATTTGATAAATAAAAAGCTATGCTTTCAGGCACATATTAGCAACTTTTCTAACAATAGGATATCTCAATTCAACTTCTTCAGTATGTATTAACATCGTGTCTTTAAATAGTAAACATCCTCCAAAATTACACCTGGAAAATTTCTTTTCAAAAGTTACTAAATAAATGAACAATTACTTTCTCTGTAAAGTGAAAGTCTAAATTGCATATTTAGAGGGTTATAGGCTAAATCCGTGTTCCTCATTCCCATTACATGCACATCCATAGAACAGAAGGCAGTCCTGGCTGTGGATCTCTCATGCATTCAAACTGTAGATTGCTGAGCATTTGGCCAAAATAATTATATACTTTGGCTTGGGATGTGGAAACAGCAAACTTTTCCACTTTCCATTATATAAATTAGCAGTGGAAATAGCTGTATATTTCTCTATGATACCTTGCTAAATACAGGTAATGCCAATTCGTTTCTGTTACAAGGAATAATATGCCACAAATTGATAGTCAAATTTTTGCATAACTTACATTTTATAGTAATCTGTTTTCATTGTCTGGAAGATCCAGTATCTTCCAATAATCTTTTTCTCTCAAGGCCCATGGAATTATAGCCTGTAGCAAAATTAATCAGACTTCTCTGGTGACTCGTTTTATAGGATATATTTATATTATAAGGGGTTTTATGTTTGTTTATCTTTATGAGGGAGACCTCTGTATTCTTGCCAAAGGAAACAGGACTTGTTCTGCCATGATATATGTTGTTTCCATATCTCTTGTTTCTTCGTGAGCCCATGTTAATTTGGGGGACTGTTGAAATGTGGGCAGTAAAGCCCAAACAAAGATTTAAAACTTCTTAGTGTAATTTTAATGATAAAATAGACATTCAGTTGCTTAACTAAAAAGAAAATATTTAATTAAGTAGTAAACTACTCTTCAAATTGTATCCCACATCCAGTTTAACAAATATTTAAATACTCTATTCCAATAAGTATTTAATTATCACACTTAAGGCACTTGGCTGAGACTATATTATTCTTATCTATATATTTTATATATATAAAAGGCTAATATGCTAAGTGTCCGACCGTCCAACCGGTCACTATGACACGCACTGACAACCAGGGGGCAGACGCTCAACGCAGGAACTGCTGAGCTGCACTGACTTGGCAGCAGTGGTTCTCCGGTGACGCAAACTGAAACCAGAGCGGAGGGCTCCCGATTCCTCACGGGGCCTTGCGATTCCACCTTCAGCAGTGGGTTATGTTGTTGCCGGGGCACTGTCAGCCTGAATCTGGTTTACTGCACACTTGCGTTTGCGTTCCACACCCTGTACAACAGCAACTTTGCAGAGTGCCCTCTCATACTCCGGGACCCCTCGGGGGATGTCGGAGAGCTGGTTTAAGGCCAGTCCCCACAGGCCAGGCCGAGGAACCCCATCTGCTCACGTGAGCCACAGACGTGGGGAAGGGACTGCAGGAGGTTGGCTCCAGGGCATGTCCGGCCCATCTCGCCTAGTCCTGCACCGCTGGCCACCTTCTAATTAATTTCCTTTCAATGTGCATGAATCCGTGCACCTGGTCACTAGTCAATTGATAAATAACTAAAAAGCCCGGTACATGAAATTCGTGCACTGGGGAAGGTGTCCCTCAGCCCAGCCTGCACCTTCTCACAATCCGGGACTGCTGGCTCCTAACTGCTCGCCTGCCTGCCTGCCTGATTGCCCCTAACAGCTTCTGACTGCCAGCCTACCGCTCCCCTGCTGGCCTGATCACCCCCAACTGCCCTTCTCTGCCGGCCAATTTGATTCTGATTGGTCGGTTTCTATTCCAATCAGCGTCAAAAGCTCCGCCTCTCAGGCAGCCATTAGCTCCTCACAGTTGACCCAGATTTGGTTCTGATTGGTCGGTTTCTAATCCAATCAGTTTCTAATGCTCCACCTTCTAGGCTTCCACTGGCTCCTGGTACTTCACCCAGATTTGGTTTTGATTGTCTCCTCTGCCAGCTAATTTGGTTCTGATTGGTCGGTTTCTATGCCAGTCAGCGTCTCTGGGCCTATCAACAGGGCCTGACCAGAAAGGCAGGGCTGATCAGCAGCCTGGTGGAGGCCTGGAGAGAAATGGAGGTGAGGCTGCTGATCAGGCCTGGAGCTAAAGAGAGAGGCAAGTGCTGATCAACAGCTGCCACAGAGGCTACGGATCAGACCCTGCTTCTCTCTTCAGGCCTCTCTCTGGGCCTGATTCACAGACCCCTCCGCAATCAGTGTTGGGTCACCGTGCCTGCTGTGGAGACCCAGTGCTGACTGCAGGACTGACTTCCGGTTGGTCGAGCCTCCTGGTCGTTGTGGATGTGACGGACCCAGGGTTTTATATATTAGGATAATGGTATCTAGTGAACCTTCAGCAAATGGTTTGCAGTTAGGTTCCAATACTGCTGAGGCCCCACTTTTTCAAAGTGTTTCTAAGTCTTATATATTGTGTGGTTCTAGAAGACAATGAACAGGAAAGAGATGAATTTCAACAAATTCAAGATTAAAATTCAAATTCAATTTCAAGATTATTTGCTGTGACTTTTCAGAACCTTATGTGATATGTTCTATTTTTAGATTTCACTTAAATGTTTTTACTTTCTTTCAATTACTAATCAAGAGTTTCCTCTGTGAAGATGTTTTTGCCATTCTTGGAACCACAAGGAGTTTTTCCTTTTAATAATGATGCTGTTTGCTGAGGTCCCAGGCATGTGACCTTTAAAGAAAAAATGGCAAATCATTTTCCTACTTTTAGTATGTGGTTAGGAGTGAGTTGGCCCATTCACATCAAGCTTAATTTGATGTGAGTTAGTACTAACCTTTGACAAAATCCATGGTTTAAAATTTAGACCAGAGTAGACAATAAATCTTACTGTTTAAATCACCTAACAGGGTAACAGTACTGTTTGTAACATTTCTCCAGTCTTCATTCCTAAATCTGTTATTCTGTGATGTAAAGCCTTGGTTGCTTTTCAGCACTTTTAAATTTGTTTGCAGAAGGTGGGGCCCAGAAAATGTGCCCATCATTGAATGCTCTAAGTTTAGCTGAGGAAAAGCAAGGCTGCTGTAATGTTTCTATTCTAAAAATGTTGTATTTATCTGAGTTACAGGACTGGTTTACATAAATGAGAAACTAAGATTTTCCATACACCAAGAAAAGTTTCAAAAGGATGGCTTTTGTGCTTGCCACTTCATACCCACCAAATGTTACAAACAAATACTCATGTCTGCAATAGGCCATTTGTGGATGTGCGTAACTGTGGTTCACAGTCCTCAAAGCTCGGGGCTTTTCCAGGTACTCATGGGAAACCCTCAGAAGGTTAGCCCTCCTTCTGCATTTCTGGAATGAGATGCAGCTTTTAAGGTTTACAAATTTATTTTTTGCCTAAAAGTAGATAGATGAGGGACTCACTTTATCTCAGATAGGAATTCTAATACCTTTGGTGTGAAATGGCACTATCTTTAGTAATCTTTATCTTATGTAACTACATTTTTGGTTTTGGGGATTGGGACTTAAAGATGTTAAAATCTTTAATAGCTTACTTTATGTTAGTTAACTTTTAAAAAAGACCTTTGCACACTGTTATGTTTTTAATGTGACTCCATTGCTTACTTTGGCTACTAAAGTGCTAAATTTGGTGTCAAAACTCATGAGAAGATAAATCAGCCTCTGTCATAAGGCAACCAGAAAAGATTTCAGTGAAGGTAGTGTTTAGTATTTAGGATTAGTGTTATCTCTAATTAAATAGCAAAATGGTTTGTCCTTAAGCCAACAAGAAGTTTAGGCTTAATGAAATCCCTCTTATCACTGTTTCTTTCCTTTTTTTTTTTTGACTTAAAAAGCAAGCAAATGGAACAAAAACAGCTCTCAGGGTTCTTTATTATTTAGAGTTCTACAACTTTACAAATCATTAATTTTGTGTGTGATATAACCCTTTTGAATTATCATTTCTAAAAAGTTGAAGAGCTCTTAAAAGCACTTTACTAACACAGCATTTTCCTAGAGATTCTTGAATTATCTAAATATTGCTTCCTGATCAAGACCTCTCCTTAAGAGTGACTTCGATTAATGAAATGAGCATTTTACAAAAATAGTATTGATCACACAATAAACTTACTCTTTAGTAATTAGAATTACTTGAAGTGTTTAGATTGCCTCTGCTATCTTAGTTTTTCTCTAAGTCAGATACACTGTTTTGGCTGCTTGATAAATTGACAAGAGGAGAACATGAACACATACATATGTACATACATACACATGTGTGTCTTTTAGCTTTAGTTTCCAATTTCATTAACCAAAGATCCAATATTTTATCAGAAGTAGAGTCAGGCCCAGCCAGCGTGGCTCAGTGGTTGAGCGTTGACCTATGAATCAGGAGGTTGCGATTTGATTCCTGATCTGGGCACATGCCTGGGTTGCAGGCTTGATCCCCAGTAGGGGGCATGCAGGAGGCAACCAGTTCTCATCACTGATGTTTCTGTCTCTCCTCTCTGAAATCAATAAAAACATTTTTTTTAAAAAGTGAATTCAGGGCAAACACAGATACACTATAATCTTAGCATAGCTTTTCTTAGCCACCGTGATCCCTAGTAGGGATCAGCAGTTGCTAATAACAATATGCATGCAAGATAGGGTCCCTGAATCAGGAAAGTTTATTTCTTGCCATGTCACCACCCTTTTACTTCACTCTTCTAAAAGAAATAACAATCCGTGGGCTATTCAATTTTCATAACTATTCCAGAAAAATGTGGAGTAACAATCTGTGGGCTTCCTTTTACGGGAATGTTTATAATTACTAGACTTTTCTGGTTCTTGAACCCAACTCAGTGTCAGCAAGGACACTTTCTCATCCAGAGGGAGAAAGCAGAGTTAATCCCCAGGTGTCCTCTGCCTCTTAGCTTTCAAGTGGTCTGGAAAGCCCATTTCCCCATAAGTATTAAAGCTGACGTTTATAACTTTGAATCTTAAAATAACCAAATAAGCTCTTGGTTTTTGCCTAAAGAAAAAAAAAGTAACAGAAGTATGGTAATCTAAATTGACCAAATTTGTAAAATTGTTTATAATGTTTGGATTTAGAATGCTTTTTTTACTCAGGTTTGAATGTGGTCATATAAGCTTAGGGTATTTGTGAAAAATAATGAGTCATATTGTGAAAACTTGACTCAAGAGGAACTGAGAAGCTATCTAGTCTATCTCTTCTTTAATAGGAAAAGAATCTTTCAAAAAATTTCAGGCTGTCCATAAAAGAAAAAAAATATCTACTCACAACACTTTTGACAACAAATGTGTGGGTTTTCTAAACAAAACCATTCTGCATGGACAAAAACCAGGTGTTCTACAATTTAATTTAATTTGATAGTTACTACCTGGACTTAGTGCACACCTCATAGGTTTCATACATAATTTACTCCCTAACTTCTATCCCCTGCCTGATCCTACACTTCCTATACTGTAGCTTTTTCACCCTGAAGTCCCACCAGACTGCCCCCTCACTTCACATGCCAATTGCAAGTATGTAGTGGGGTTCCAGGTTACCCACACTTCTATCCAACTTGGCTACAAATCTGGGATTCCTACAACCCCCTCTCTCAGTTTTGATAATTTGCCATAATGGCTCAGGAACTCAGGGAAATACTTTTGTTTACTGTTTTATGTTAAAGAAATTTATAAGGGATACAAATGAATAGCCATATGACGATGACAAGGTACATAGCATTAGATTTGCAAGGATGCCAAGCACTGGAGCTCCTGTCCCCTTGGAGTTTAGGGTACACCATCTACCCAGCACATGGATGTTTCACCACCCAGAAGCTCTCAAACCCCATAGTTTAGGGATTTCGATGGGGACTTCATTACATAGTCATGGTTGGTTAGTAACCCAGTCTCCAGCCCCTCACACCCCCAGAGAATGGGGGAAGGGCCTGAAAGTTCCAAGCTTCTCCATGGCTTGGTCCTCTGGTCACCAACCTCCATTCTGAAGCTGTCTAGCCCACCAAGAATCACCTCATTAGAACAGAAGATGCTTCTACCACCTAGGATACTCCAAGGGATTTAGGACCCTGCAACTCAGGAACTTACTAGGGTTTTAGAAGCTCTGTGTCAGGAACCAGAGGCATAGACCAATATTTTTTTCTTATGTCTCAGACCATTTTTGTAATTTTAATTCAGTCCTCTTTGTGAATTTCTAACTTCTGTGCCTGACATATACTAGGTGCTCAAGAAATGCTTATTACGTGAGTAATAAATACGTATATGTATTAATTAATAATAAGTACTTATATGTATTAACTAGTTTCATTAGGCACTTAAATATATTAGGTATGCAGAGATATAAGGATAGTCTTGCTTCTTAAAATTTTTGTGCTCAGAAGAAACAGTTACTCAGTATTCACCTGCTGTGCATTGAATTATGGTGGCCTCTTTGAAGATTCCAATAATGACAAAATGATGGTACAAAAGCTGTAGTATAAGGAATCATGGGATGGGGTAGGGGACAGAAATTGAGGAGCATGTATGTACGACATAGACCCTGTTAAAGGAATTCAAGTTGACTCATATGAACAAGGAAAGCTTGACAGAGTAGACAGCATTTAAGGTAGACCTTAAAAACTGAGTGGGAAAAAGACAGGCAGGAGTTATTCCTTTTTGAAAAGAATTTGAAAAAATACCTAGAAACCAGAAAACACAAGACCTGGTGAGGGAACTGGGAAAGGCCCAAGTATCTCCATAGGCAAATACTGGGGAAAGAACTGTCGAGCTGGGGTGTGGGGATCTTGAGGCAGACTGCTTCAGCTTTCTTCAGAGGTCTATTTAAGGTTTGTGAGCACCCCATTAATAAGATGAATTACAGTGGAGGAAGATCAGTTAGGAATCTGGGGCAGTTATACAGGGAGAGATTAAAGCACTTGAAAAGAACATGGAAAAGAGAAGATGGGGGAAAGTTGGTTGTGAAAGAAAAAAGGGCTACTTGATTGAGTGCCCGAAGAGGATGGAATCGGAGAGGATTCCTGACACTTCGTATAAGGAGCATGCTAACTGCCTTACCAAGACCATCTGTAGCCAGAAGACTGCAAATTATAAACTCCCTTAGACCTAATTTTTCAGGGCTCTCTTGGGGAGGAAACTACTGCAGATGAGCTCCCTGCCAGGGACATAGCCCTTCAAGCTTGGCTTCTCTGGAGCCAAACCTCCAGCTCTGTGTCTGGGAGTCATTGTGGTGGGCAGGCAGAGAAGTGAGCTCTGCAAGTTGCTCAGGAGGACACGCAGCAGGAGCCAGTTGTAGCAGAATGGCTGCTGCACCCAAGTGGTGTCCTCAAGGGACAATAGACATAAGGACAAAGCCTTCCCAAGAACTGATCAGAGGAGTTGGCAAGAAAAGGGAGCTTGTTGCTCTGGTGTGTTTTAATAATCTCCCTTTTCATTCAGAAAAAGTAATACATACTCATTAAGGACATTCTAAAAGACAGGTAAAAATGGGGAGAAGAGTCTTCACAGCATATATAGATCTGTTAATATTTTGGCATAGTTTCTACAAGTTTTTCTCCGAAGCAGGATTTTTCAGCTGAAGGTAACAGTGTGCACCATGTAGTAAAGGCGAAAGAGATCTATGATTGCTCGTTACTACTTGTCAACAGCAAGTAGAAGTTAAATCATAAAAGGGCTTATGTGTTGTTAGAGAGCTGTTGGAGAGTTTTATGCCTGGGGTGATGTAGGGGCATGATAAGATTTACACTTTAGAATGGTTCCTTTGTCTATTGTGTAGACAATGTATTAGAGGGCCCAAGGCTTGATGCCCAGGTCATAAGGGGCTAACCAAGGCATTGAGAAGAAGGGAAGGAAGTTGAGAGTTTTATAAAGAAAAATTAGCAGGATGTAGTGCTTGAAAAGGTAGGAAGATGGAGAAGCATGCTATACTTTCCTGTCTGCTTTATTACATTCCCTCACTTTAAAACTATCTCAATTAGATGTCCCACAGGAACTTCAGATTCAACATATCCAAAACAGAAATTACCAACATTCTTACCAAAATTACTCCCCATCCTAAATTCCTTTTCTCAAGGCCTATGTTCTTGCCCACCTAGTTGCCCAAGCTGGAAATTTGGAAGTCATCCTGTTATTTCTTCCGTAAGTCTACCTCTCCATCTAGTCACCAAACCTACCAGTTCTTTTACTTGAATCTTTAAGATCAATTTCTTTATATGTTCAAAGTCTCTATAGTTGCCAAGTTCTGGTTTTCATTTTTGACCTACAATCTATAGACCAAATCCATCCTGCCCCTGTTTTTGGAATCACCTATTTGTGAAAGTTTCAATAGAATTTAGCAAGCTCATTTGTTTACATTTTCTCTATTGTTTTTATACCAAAGTGGTAGAGTTGAGTAGTTGTGATCCTGACCATGTGCCTACAAAGCCTAAATATTTACCATATTGTCCTCTATAGAAATCTTGCTTATAATGTTGTAATATAATTGGTTTCCCCTCTTTCTGTTCTCAATCTGGCCTTTACTATGTTGATGGATTTTCCTAAAACACTGTCTGTTCATGTCCCCCTTGTTCATATTTCTTTGATGGTTTCCAACAGCCAACAGAATTTAATCTACAACTCCTTAGCATTTATTATAGGTGATGAATTCTATTGTAGCTTTTCAAATCCCAATTCTTCCTCAGTCTACAAATGGCTCACTTTAAAGGGATTATTTACACGAGTGCAATCTCCATTTAATGTTTAAACATATTATGAAGTTTAGTCCTTCAAAGTGTTGTATTGGGATTCTCTGATAAATCTGTAATTTTATGAGTGATTTCTTGGAAAATCCCGGCCATGTGTTGTCAGTTGGATATGTTAATAAAAAGGAAGAGAGTAAATATTATTGCCAGACATTAGCTTTACTTGTTCAGCAAGAACTCTGAGGCTTGCTAAGATTTTAACACCTCTGCTGTTTTCCTTTATTTTGTGATTCTGAAAAGACCACTACTGTACATTATCATGAACTCAAAGAGTCTTATATGGACTTCCATATTCACTACAATGGAAAAGTTAAAGATAGTTTTCTATGCAAGAGAGAATTGAATCAAAACATATATGAGAGATTATTTATTTTAGCATCTCAACTCCAATTAAATAATATTTATCTTTAGTGTTCAGGCATTTCATTTGCAAATTTAATCTCAAACAAAGTTCATTAATGACAATTCCCAGGAGAGATTGACAGTATCCAGAAATCACCTCCTTCCCTATAAAACTTAGTGCTATGTAAATGTTTGGTTGTATTGCATATGGTAAAAAGGATAATTCTAACAGAAAAAGAACCTTATTTTCTAGTTTGAAAGTGAAAGGAATTGATAGATCAATTTGGTAAAGATCAAAAGATACTTTTTTTCTTTCTGAAAATTAGCATTTTATAGTATTGAGAAATCTAAATGGAAATGTAGTTGTAGCCATTCAAATAGCTACATAGATTTTTCTTTTTTTAAATAAAATGTACTGAGAAGTGGTTATGGAAGGAGAATTGACTTGGAGTGGTAGACACACAATAGAATATTCAGATGATGTATTATAGAACTTACACCTGAAA
The DNA here is from genome assembly GCF_000327345.1 of Myotis davidii. Classification (NCBI taxonomy): domain Eukaryota; kingdom Metazoa; phylum Chordata; class Mammalia; order Chiroptera; family Vespertilionidae; genus Myotis; species Myotis davidii. The sequence goes on along the minus strand of NW_006289813.1, from coordinate 3,809,298 downwards.
TATATAATTTTATTAACCAATGTCACCCCAACAAACTCAACAATAAATAAAATGAAAATCATGCAAAACTAAAAGAAACAAACTAAAAGGATAATAGTAATTCTACTACATTGCAGTTTACCTAATATCAAAAATGATGATCTGTTTAAATACTATAACTGTATTTGAGGAATAATATTTACCTTTTCTAAATTCTGGGGGAAATGTTAAATAAGTGTCCCTCTTTTTGTTTAAAAAAATCATTGAAAATGATTTTTAAAAAAAACCCTTAAAGGCAGCTTAATTATTGCTGAGCTATTAAAGTGAGGTAAAAATAATTACATAACTAATCTAATAAAAATAAAAAGTGTATTGGAATTTTTTTGAGAAATATCAAACTTAGTTGTATGATTTCTTTTGAATGCTAAACAAAAGATACAGAGTTAAAAAATCTTTGCTCATTTCAATTCTGGATTTATTGAACATTTACTAAATATAAGGCAGTTAGATGCTCATTTAGTCTATATTTTATCAAAAACTTGAGCACATTTAATTTACCTTACTCATTTCTTTTCCCTTTTCAGGTGAATGCCAACTCTTTTAGAAGTTAATAAATATTTCAATTCAGTACTTGAAACCAGACTTTTCAAAAAAGTTTACAATTATTTCAGTGTAGAACATAGCCTATCAATATAATTTAGAGAGCATAGCCCAGTGGTCCGCAAACTGTGGCTCGCCAGCCACATGTGGCTCTTTGGACCCTTGAGTGTGGCTCTTCCACAAAATACCACATGTGGGCACGCAGGTACAGTGCGATTGAAACTTCGTGGCCTATGCGCAGAAGTTGGTATTTTGTGGAAGAGCCACACTCGAGGGGCCAAAGAGCCGCATGTGGCTCGCGAGCTGCAGTTTGCCGACCACTGGCATAGCCTAATGGTATAATTTTTAAAACTTGATATTGTTACCTAAATTACTTTTCTTATTTTCTGAAATAATATTTCACCAGTACTTATGCACAAGAGATACCCTTAGAGATGAAAACATAGAGTGCTTCAGTAATTTTGTTTCTGCTGCTAACTAATGCCTAGTATTAGTTCATGTTTATATGTGTTCAAGTGAATGCAGTGATCACAGTGACTAAAAACATTTTAATTGCTTTAGATTGTGTAAGTGCTGAACAGCTAAACTCTCCAACACTAATGAAAATGAAATGAAGAGCTATTAATAAGATACATGCTAATTGCATTTATTAGATGTCTGAGAGCTTCTTGGGGGAAAGAGCAAAAGAGCCAAATGGAATTTCAGCATCTAGCTGCAGTGATTCAAGAAGTAAAACTTTTGGTTATTAAGTTGAAGCCTTGCATTTTCAAATAGAAAGAAAACTTAAAATTATAAATGATTTTAAGTGAATTATCATTCCTTTGAAAACTTCCAATCAGAACATTTTTAAACTGTATTTAAGAAAAAAATGACTTAAAATTATATGGGTCCTATTGCCCATCCTGCAGAGCAATGAATTAATGAAGTTTCTGGCAAAGAAACCAGAGACTATGGTATCATGACATTGTTCCCTAACCCCTTTATACTGAAAGGCATTCATATGAAAGAAGAGTTGGGTTATTTCTGTCCTCTCTGAGCTCCTAAGGATAGAACCTGGATCAATGAATGAAAGTTACTAGGAGGCAGCTTTGGGTTCCACAATAAGGAAAAACTTTCTGACAGGTAGGCCAGGCCCAAAATGGAAGGAGTACAAATATACTTCACTCAGAAGTATAAATGGTCAATAAATTAGTGGCCCTTGGCCTGAGGTGCTAAGAGAGTGGGCTTTTTATTTCTGACTAGAGGCCCAGTGCATGAAATTCTTGCACTCAAGGGGGGTCCCTCAGCCTGGCCTGCACCCTCTCGCAGTCCGGGAGCCCTCGGGGGATGTCAGACTGATTGCTTAGGCCCGCTCCTCGGGAGTCAAACATCCTTAGCACTGCCGTGGAGGTGGGAGAGGCTCCTGCCACCGCCACTGCACTTGCCAGCCGTGAACCCAGCTTCTGGCTAAGCAGCACCCCCCCTGTGGGCATCCACTGACCACCAGGGGGCAGCTCCTGCATTGAGCATCTGCCCCCTGGTGGTCAGTGTGTCATAGTAACCGGTTAGTCAATTTG
>NW_006289813.1:3795910-3807119 GCF_000327345.1 Myotis davidii | reverse complement strand
AAAGAGGGATAGATACACCAGTGATGAGAGAGAGTCACTAATCGGCTGCCTCCTTCCCCCCCCCATCCCCCCAACTCGGGATCAAGCCCACAACGCAGACATGTGCCCAACTGGGAATCAAATCATGACTTCCTGGTTCATAGCTCGGTGCTCAACCATTGAGCCACACCAGCCGGGCAGGCTCCTTTCGACTTGAATGATAAACCCCTGCTTTTCTCTAAGGGAGTGGTGTAAAACTTCTGGACCTTTTTTCAGCATATCATTAAGAACTTAATTTACGCCGAAACCGGTTTGGCTCAGTGGATAGAGCGTCAGCCTGCGGACTGAAAGGTCCCAGGTTCGATTCCGGTCAAGGGCATGTACCTGGGTTGCGGGCACATCCCCAGTAGGAGATGTGCAGGAGACAGCTGATCGATGTCTCTCTCTCATTGATGTTTCTAACTCTCTCTCTCCCTTCCTCTCTGTAAAAAATCAATAAAATATATTAAAAAAAAAACTTAATTTACTTAATATGTATTGAGTAGTCTCATATGCAAAATTTTAACATAATTTCTGCTTCCTTCTCCTGCCCCCATATTTCACTTTATAAAATTTTTTTAAATGTTAATAGTGGTAAAATACAAATAACACAGAATGTATTATCCTAACCATTTTAATTATGTATCAGTAGTATTAAGTATACTCATGTTGTACAACCAATCTCCAGAACTTTTTAATTTTGCAAATCTGAAACTTTACACCCTTTAAACAGCTCCCCATTTTCCCTTCTTTCCAAGCTCTAGGCAACCACTATTCTACTTTGTGTTTCTACAAATCGGACTAATCTAGATACCTTATATAAGGAGAATCATACAGTATTTTATTTATTTCACTTAGTATCATGTGTTAGGGTTCATCCATGTTATAGTGTGTGTCAAAGTTTCCTTCTTTTTTAAGACAGAATGATATTCCATCATATTTCTGTACCACATTTTGTTTATCCATTGATTCATTGATGGACACTTGGGTTGCTTCCACCCTTAGCTGTTGTGAATAATGCTGTTATGAACAGGAGGGTGCAAATATCTCTTTGAGATCCTGTTCAGTTCTTTGGGACAATTACCCACAAATGGGATTACTAGGCCATAAGGTAATTCTACTTTTAATTTTTTGAGGAACTGCCATGCCGTTTTCCATAGAGCTGCACCCTTTTACATTCCCACCAATGGTGCCCAGGGTGCTGAGTTCTCTGCATCCTTGCTAACACTTGCTCTTTTCTGTTTGGTTGCTTATTTTGCTAGTAGCCATTTGAGTGGGTGTGAGGAGTACTAACATAATTTTGACTCTAGTGCCTTGTACAATGCCCTACGCATAGCAGGTGATTTATAGGCCTTATGGTGGAGATGTCCTACAACTTTATATTATGTTTCATACAGTGTTTGCCTTATTAAGTTGATCTTGGATAAAGATTCTTAATGGAGTCAATGTTCTGTGCTTTAGGATAAAATAAAGACACAATTTAGAAATAGCTCTTCTTATGGCTGTTGCTCTATTAATATTCCAATTTTCAGCACCAATGCTGACTTTTATGTGCTATTCTCATAAATACCCATCACTGTCCTAGCTTAGGGTCATAAACTGTGCATGGCTTTTGTAGTGTGTTTCTCTCTTTAATTCCAGCAATTTGTGTAACACTTGTGAAAGAGAAACTTTCTGATTCCTCTATAAGAAAACTATGTAGTGTACCTAGGAATTAAGGTTGGTTTTTTTTTGTTTTGTTTTTTGTTTTTAAGAATCCTGTCAAAATAGAATCTAGTTTACTACATTTAGAGTTGTGGTGTTTAGTCTTTCTCTTCTCCTTTTCTCCCCTGCAGTGCCTACAGGCTGATATGAGATCACTGGTGCTCTGAGCCAAGTTTATAGTTAGTGTGGACATGTTTAAATTTTTGGTATCTTGACTAAATGCTTGGTAACGTTAATATTAATGGTCTAACAATTAGTAATTCTTGGCCTATGGAAAAGAGATTTATTGTTGTCATATTTGGAAAAAATGAACTGGGAATAAATAAGAAAGTAAGAGCAAATAGTTTTCACTCCTGAGTAATATGTTTTAAGTAGTTTTTTATTAGCAATGAGAAAAATCAACATTCTGAGACTTTGTGCTCGCAACTAGATAATATAGATCTTTCTCAGAACATGTTGGTGTAACTACAGGTGCTGTGTAGCTGTTTCACTTTGTCTAGTGTTGATATAGAGCAGGGCTCCTTTCTGTGTTTAAAATAAGGAGGTTTCAATTAATTTACTACTTCTTTGAGAGCAATATAATAAATGTGTAAGGTATAATTATACTCTGTTATGAGCAAAAACCAAATGCTATGAGGCTCAAACAAGTAGAACACCTTTTAATCTTACAGAGATAAGTGTTTATTAAATAATTAGAGGCCCGGCGCATGAATTCATGCATGGGTGGGGTCCCTTGGGCTGGCCTGCAGATATCGGGCCCCAGCTCGCACCCTCAGCCTCACAGTCCCACCTGGCACCTTGCCATGGCCTGGCGCTGCCCCCTCACCTGTTTCACCATCCCGCCTGCAGGGCAATCAGTTGGGGCCGGGCCCCCTGCCCGGCTTCCTCAGTGCCTGCCGGTTGGCAACCTCACCCCCCACAGCCGCCGCTGGTCGCCGTCTGCAAGGCGATCAGGCCCCCGCTCTCACCCGCCTTGGCCTGGCACAGTCCACTCACCTGCTCCACCAACCTGCCACAGTCCCACTCTTGTCAGGGCCCATTGGGGCTGGCAGCGCCTCCACTGCCACCCACTGCCAGTACCACGTTGCTGATGCCTGCCATGTTCCACACCGCCCCCCGTTGGTCAGAACATGTCATAGCGAGCGGTCAAACTCCCAGTAGAACAATTTGCATATTAGGCTTTTATTGTATAGGACTAGAGGCCTGCTGCACAAAATTCGTGCAAGTGTAGGCCTTCCTTCCCCCAGCTGCCAGTACTGGCTTCCCTCTGGCACCCGGGACCTGGGCTTCCCTCGTAGCTCTGGCTTCGTCCAGAAGGTCATCCAGAAGAACGTCCAGTCTAATTAGCATATTATGCTTTTATTATAATAGATGACCAAGGCAAACCTGCACAGTGAGCAGTTAGGGATAACCTGGTAACACTACACCTACATAAATTATGCCCCACCATGACCATTTCACAAATAATATTTGGTTGAATACAAAAAGAAAGCTTCTTCAGGTTTGCCTTTTTACTTAATAGGACATGACAGATGAGGGTATGGAAACATGAATAGCTATCAGATTAAACACATGGAAGTAACCTTTTTTATTCAGGCATTTTTCCTGACACTTTAGAAACTTGCTTTTATAAAATATAACTCTTTCTTGATTTAATGCAGTATTGCTTTAGGCCTCCAAGGGATAAGCAAAGAAAGAAAATAGCTGTTTGTAAAAAAAAATCTATAATAAGGGCCGGTCAAATGTAAATTCAGCTATCAAAAGGAAGATTGGCTTAGGGGGAATTATTAATATCACTATCCTTCTCTACTCCACAAGCTTATAGATCATTCTTTTGGATGCAGATTTTGTGCTTTTTTTTTTTAAGATGACTGCAATCTTCAACATTAAGGATTTTTTTAGCAGACACCTCACATTCTTGTAAAAAAGAAAAAAGGGTCCTTTGGTGGACCAATCCCATCATTAGCACTCACCAAGTAAGTCAGTACTTATGGACACAATTGATTTGTTCTAATTGTCTCAGTTTTTAAAATATTAAAATGTTTATGCTTTAATCAAAGCTTTTATAGGATGTTATATTGTTTACTTGTTTGTTTTAGCAAAAACCATGCCTCAGATAAACCTCATTGGCTACGACACTGCCACTGCACAAAGCTTAGAATATATTTTCAAAAGTGAATGCAAATACTTTTTCTAATTAGCAGAAACCTTATAAAGCATTTACTGTAGAACTGATATAGTTCATTTTTTAAAATTTTCTCAAAACTATGTATATTTTGAGAGCTGTTATGCCACTTCCATGCTTATCTTAAAGAAATTTTGGATATATATGAGAGGTTCCTAGATTTTAATCTGAACTTTTAATTGTTAAGTTTTTCAAAACGTTTTTGTTTTTTATTGGTAACACTTGGGATAAGATATTTTTGAAGTTCTCTTATTGCTCTAGTTGCAAAAAGTAATCCTAGGGAAAATTTGGGGACTTGGATCATTCTAGAATATCATGTCCATTAGAAGAAAAGAAGATCGTGTTAAGTCGGTCGTAATTTTAAGGGATAGAAATTGAGTTCAAAATAAGCATTACAAGGAATATTTAGAGGCAATAGAATTGAATTATTCTTAGTTGTCTTTTCACAGCCTTTCTGTATAATAAATTCCACTTCTTATAATTCTGAAAATCAAATCTACATTAAGTTTTATTATTTCTGTAAATGATCTTCATAGAATAACACTATGTGAGGAGCCAGATGTTGCTAGCCCAGTTTGAAAATATAAGTATGTTGATAAAAATCTATAGGTGTGTAAAAGCCCATAAAGAATAGTGGTATTTTAGTAGCAGAGAGAAAAGTGTCAGTTGACAATGCATTTTCCAGTCTATTCACCCTGAGAAAGTACCAGATTAAAGATGTTGTAAGCTCTTGCTTGATTTAAGGTTTGAGTAAGTTAACAGCTGGGCGATGTATTGTTTTAAATAATAAAGTCTAGGCAGCACCATTTATTACCGGTTTAAATTTCAGTATTCAGTTCATTTATCACTGCCTAATAAAGACTGTACTTCCTTTTCACCACATTTACTCACTGACTGGTGTTCCACCATGACCCAAAAAATAGACAAAGACTGATGCTTATGTGTGGGCAGAATATGCTCAGTCAGGATTATAACTGATGGCTACCAGGTTTCAGAAATCCAGTAATGCAGGCCTATAAAAGTACAACCCCTGACAAGGACCTACTGTTGGAAAGTTAAGAGTCATACCCACAAAGGACCTGTTAGCAGCTTTTGGCACCCTGGAGAGTATAGTAAGTGCATGTTCCATGTTAATACCCAATTTGTTGACTTTGAGAAAAGGAGTCAAGATAATACTCAACGTAGTTGCATAGATAAGATAGCATTACTAAAATACTGCAAGTCAAGGATTCATTCAAAATGGTCTTAAAAGTCAGGGGCAGGGGGAAGACTTAAAAATGGAGTCATTTAGTCAGGTCATATGTATCAAAAGTGGAAGAAACCCTGCATCAGAAATTAGTGACAGATCTAAGTCTCATTGAAAACTCATTTGGGCCTCATTGTGTGTTCTTCTGGACTTGATAAATGATTATTGGAATTTTGATTGCACTTTACATCATTCCAGTGTCAGTTATACCTTAAGGGATAGTAAGGACTTTTACAAAAGTAAAATTTTCAGCTTATTAAAAGACATCATTTATAAAAGTAAAGAGGTGGCCACAGATTGGCAGAAAATATTTGTGACATGTACATTTGATAAAGACTTGTATCTAGAATCTTACCATTCAAAAATAAGAAAAATGTTTAAATGGGGAAATTACTTGAATAGATATTTCACAGGAAGACAAATAGGTGGCCAATAAGCAAGTGTTTAGGGAAACATAAACCATTATGAGATAACACCTAGCAGACTAGCTAAATAAAAAATAAAAAAAAACCTGAGAAAACCTAATTTTAGCAAATATGTAAAAGCAATATATGATAAACAATTTGACTATTTTTATGAAGTTAAGCTTACATATACACTGGGACCCATCGTGCCTAGGTATTTTTCATGCTCAAGTATTTATCAAAGAGAAATGAAAGCACTTTTTCCACAAAAATACTTGTACATGCATGTTTATAATGGCTGTATTTATAACTAAAGGCTCAGTGCATGAAATTCGTGCACAGGGGCAGGCGGTCCCCTCAGCTCAGCCTGCACCCTCTCCAATCCGGGACCCCTCGGGGAATGTTCGACCACTGGTTTAGGCCTGATCCCGCAGGACATCCCTCTCGCAGTCGGACATCTCTCTCTCAATCTGGGACCGCTGGCTCCTAACTGCTTACCTGCCTGCCTGCCTGCCTGATCGCCCCTAACCACTCTCCCCTGCCAGCCTGATCATCCCTAACCACTCTCCCCTGCCTGCCTGATCGCCCCTAAATGCTTCTGCCTGCCTGCCTGATACCCCTAACTACTCTGGCATTTAAATATATACAATGAATATCAAAAATATAAGTCGTTGTTTTACTATGGTTGCAACTATCAAAAAATTTCTATATGTGACACAGCACCAGAGTTAAGTTAGGGTTTTTCAAAATGCTGGCACGCCGAGCTCAAAAGGTTCGCCATCACTGGTATAGATAGCCAAAAACTAGAAGCAACCCAGATTTTCATCAATAGGATAATGGGTAAACAAACTATATACAGGCTATCCCCAAATATAAATACACTTTACATCATTTCAGTGCCAATTGTACCTTAAAGGGATAAAGACTTTTACAAAAGTAAAATTTCAGCTTATTAAAAGACATCATTTATAAAAGTAATAAGTAGCCACAGATAGGTAGAAAATAGCTGATAGCTGAATTTTGAAAATGAAATGTATATTAATAAACACTACCTTTATAATTATTCCAAGTGTGTGTATATATTTTTGGGGATATCCAATGTATCCATATTATACATAGAATAGTACTCAGCAATAAAAAGAAACAACTACTGATACTATAGTATTTCTGTGGGTCTTGAAAAACACTTTGTGCTGAGGGAAAGAAGCCTGACATCAAAGAGAACATACTGTCTGATTCCATTCAATATGAATTGTTAAAGCATGCAGACCTAATCTACAGTGATAGAAAACAGAACGTTTTGTGGGCAGGGTGTGAGGAGGTGGCAGGCATGGCAGAGATGACGTACAAAGGAGTACAAGGAACTTTCTGAGATGATGGAAACATTCTAGGAGTTTGGGGTACACGGGTGTATACATCTGTCAAAACTCATTGACACTTAAGATACACTTACATTGCATCTAAGTTACAGTGTATCTTAAAGAAAATAAAGAAAAATTTAAAATATATTTAGACCTGATTAGAATTCAGAGGAGAGTGGCAAACATTACTAGGAAGTAGGCCTGTCGGGAATAGTAAAATTACTAGAGTGTTTTGAGCATACCGTTAAAAGGAAAATAGACCATTTATATAAAAGTTTGTCTAAGGAAAGTACTCTGTTTACAAACATTAAGAAGGCAACATTCTGGAAGTAGAATCAGATGATTTCTTATCTTTTTCTACTAAGATTCTATTATTATTATGAACATTGATTATGTCCCAGGGACTGTACTGAATCCTTTATGTTGATTTTCTTATTCTTAATGAGACCTTTTCCAGAGATTGTGAAAATTTAAAATGTGATTGTTCATTTATTTTGACTTTTGAACTGTAATACCAGCATTTTGTTGATGAAGTAAAAATGTACAAATAATCCTATATAATAAAAGGCTAGTATGCAAATAGACCAAACGGCAGAACAACCGGTCACCGTGACATGCGCTGACCACCAGAGAGCATGCACGGAACATGGCAGGCATGGGCCACAGCGGGATGGTGGAGCAGGTGAGCGGGGGTGCCAGACCAAGGCCAGCGCTGTCATCGGGGCGAGCCTGTGTTGGTTACTGAAAATTCTTTGCTCCCACGTGCCACAGTCCTGCAGGCGTTCACACCTGCTGCCAGCGCTGGCCCCACTTGCACCTGCTGCTGGCACCAGAGCCATCGCTCACACCCACCGCTGATGATCGCTCAGCACCATCAGCGGGTATGAGCAGCAGCTGCCAGCCCCAATCGCTCCTCAGGGCTTCTCCACCTCCCCCCTGCTCCTGGGGGGAGATCGGGGCTGGCAGCGGCCGCTTGCACCCGCTGCCAGGCACAGCCCCACTCGCACCCACTGCCGGTGCTGGAGCCACGGCTTATACCCACTGCCAGCGTCAGGCCCTGTGCTGGCCCCAGTAGCTCAGCACTATCAGCGGGTGTGAGCGGTAGCTGCTGGCCCCGATCGCCCCTGAGGGCTTCTCCACCCCCCTCTGCTCCTGACTTGTGATTGGGGCAGCAGCTGCTGCTCACACCCACTGACTAAGCCAGTTCCGCTCGCACCTGCTGCTGATACCAGCCCCAGTCACTCCACACCTTCAGTGGGTGCGAGCAGGGCCAGCACCATCAGCGTGTGGGAGCAGCGGGAGCGAGGCTACCGAAAAATGGGACAGCATCCATAGCAGGAGGGTCTGGGCAGGGGCGCAGAGGATGGGCCAAGACCCACCTCTGTGCCTACTGCAGCCTCGCGGCCTGCAGTTCCTTTCAAGGTGCCCAAATTCGTGCACTGAGCCCCTAGTCTATAATAATAAAAGCGTAATATGCCATTAGACCAGACATCCTTCTGGACGATCTTCCAGACGAAGCCAGGGCTGTGAGGGAAGCCCACGTCCCAGGTGCCTGGAAGAATTAGAATATTTAGCATGATGACATGAGATCTTAAAATATATTTAAACCCTCAATGTGAATAAAATGCAGAAATCTTAGCATATGTAGTAAACAAAACATCAAAAATGTACATCTGTCTAACAAAGCTTTTGTCTACCTAGACTGCTGAGCCAAGTCCTTTATAACCCATGAACTTCCCTACATGTGATTTCAAAGCACACCACCCTCTATGACAGATGTCATCAGGCTAGATTTTCACATTTTTCTTAGGTGTTTTGAATATGTTTTATGATGGATAGCTGTTCAACACAGCTCACTGGGGTGTTGTGGTTTTTAATGTTGTTAATATAACAGCATTAATCTTTTCTGGTTTAAAATTTCCCATAAAAATTTTGAGTGGGTACTTAAAATATATAACAGTATGTTTTATTTTATTTAAAATGTTTTTAATTTATTTTTTATTACATTCCACATACAATATTATATTAGTTTTAATTATATACCTTACAAAGTGATAATCTCAAGAAGTCTGGTACCCTTCTGACGCCGTACATAGTTATTACAATGTTATTGACTGTATTTCCTGTGCTCTACTTTACCTCTCTGTGACTTTTTTAATAGCTGGATATTGTACTTCTTAATTTCTTTCACCTTTTCACCCATTCCCCCTAAAATCCCTTCCATCTATCAACCACCAATTTGTTCTCTGTATCTATGAATTTGTTTTTGTTTTGTTGTTTGTTTACTTTGTTTTAGATTCCACATATAAGTGAAATCACATGATATTTGTTTTACTCTGTCTGACTTAGTTTACTTAGCATAATACTCTCTAGGTTCATCTATGTTGTTGTGAATGGTAAGATTTCATTATTTTTATGACTGCATAATATATCCACTATATATATAAAATAAAGAGGTAATATGCAAATTGACTGTCACTTCATCACAAGCTGGAGGCACCACAGCAGGAGCAGGGCCGGCCACTCCACACACCTGCCACCAGAGTCCCCTCAGCCCCGCCGGGGGCCTCAGGTCCTCCTGCACCCCCCACTGACTGACAGCTTGCCCAGGCTCCTCCAAGGAGCTGCCCATCCCTCTCTTCCTCTCTCCCTCGAAGCTGAAGCCTGACTGTGGTGTCCAATAAATTGGAAGTTATAACTCATGTCATTGCCATTCCTCAGCCAGGGCCAGCTGCTCCGCACGCCTGCCACTGGAGTCCCCTCAGCCCTGCGGGGGGCCTTGGGTCCTCCTGAACCCCCCACTGACTGAGGCTCAGGCAAGTTGCGGATGGCGGTGGCTGCTGCCCAGGGCCAGCCCGAGGCGCAGGCAAGCCTCGGATGGCGGCTGCCCAAACACCCAGGGCTGGCCCGAGGCGCATGCAAGCCTCCGATGGCAGCTGCCCAACCGTCCAGGGCTGGCCCGAGACACATATGTTAGACTCATACCATCTATACTAATAAAGGGGTAATATGCGAATTAGACAGGACGTCTTCCGGACAAAGCCGCAGTGGCTGCTGCTGCAAGAGCTGGGCAGAGGCTCAGGCAGCCGCGGCAGCTGGCAGTGGCAGCAGCAGCAGTGTGATGGGGGCATCTCTTTCCCCTGATTGCCAGGTTGCCTTCTGCCCCTGAAGGCTCCCGAACTGTGAGAGGGGGCCAGCCAGGCTGAGGGACCGCCCCCCTCCAGTGCATGAATTTTCATGCACCAGGCCTCTATATTCATATCTTCTTAATCTATTCATCTATCATTGAACACTTAGGTTGCTTTCATATCTTGGCTATTGTAAATAATGCTGCAATGAACATAGGGATGCATCTATCTTTTCAAATTAGAGTTTTGTATGCATTCTAAAGATTTCATGGAATTTCTATCAAAATACCAATGACAGTTTTTACAGAATTAGAATCAATAATCATGAAAGTTAAATGAAACTACAAGAGACCCAGGTCAGCTAAAGCAGTATTGAGAAAGAATAACAAAGTTGGGGATATCATGCTACCTGATATCAAACTATACAAAAGGCTACAGTAATCCAAAGGAGGTGGTACTGGCACAAAAACAGACCATTAGATCAATAGAACACGATAGAGAGCCCATACAGAAACCACAGCTATGTGGCCAAGTAATCTTTGACAAAAGAGGCAAGAATGTACAATGGGGTGAAGATAGTCTTTAATAAATAGTGTTGGAAAACTGAACAGATAGATACATGCAAAAAAGAAATGAAACTAGACCACTATCTTATACCTATAAACTCAAAATGGATTAAAGACTTATATGTAAGTCCTGAAACCATATAACTCCTGGAAGTAAACCAGGCAGTAAACTGTTTGATATCACTCTTAGCAATATTTTTGGGGTATGTCTCCCCAGGCAAAGGAAACAAAAGAAATTTTAAGTGAATAGGAATTTATCAAACTAAAAGTTTTTGCATGGCAGTTTGTGTTTTAGCAAGCCCTCCAGAGATTCTGATACCTGCTCACGTTTTAGAACTACTGTTTAAACTATGTTCCATTGAAAACACTTTTCACTGTTTTCTAAGGGGTCTTTCTAAGCTCATATGTCCAGGCAACTTGTTTGTTTATGGTGCTGAGTGTGTGGTATGTGTAAAATATATCCTTTTTATTCTCCCGGGCTTATACTTTGCACTTCTATTTATTGTACACTATCCACCAGGTAAGCTAAAGTGTTGCCTCATGTGCTTTGCTGTTTCTGTGTCATTATATTTGCATATGCCATTTCCTCTGTCCAGT
>NW_006289813.1:3766216-3777306 GCF_000327345.1 Myotis davidii | reverse complement strand
CCCAAACCTATCTAATAAAGAGGGAATATGCTAATTGACTACCCTGCCCTCAAAGATGGTGGCACCCACAGCCAATAAGGATGGAATATGGTAATTGACTGTCACACCCTCAAAGATGGTGGCACCCACAGCCACAAGATGGCAGCACCCAGTCTCCTCAGCTATGCACCTGCCTCCGGAATCCCCCAGTACCCACAGCCCCCCTGCCTCCCAGGCCTGCCCAAGGCTCAGATAACCAGAGCCAGCTGAGGCTTGCGCTGGCAGCAGTGGCAGCAGCAGAGGTGTGATGGGGGCATCTCTTTCCCCTGATTGCCAGGTTGCCTTCTGCCCCTGAAGGCTCCCGAACTGTGAGAGGGGGCCAGCCAGGCTGAGGGACCGCTCCCCTCCAGTGCATGAATTTTCATGCACCAGGCCTCTATATTCATATCTTCTTAATCTATTCATCTATCATTGAACACTTAGGTTGCTTTCATATCTGAGTGTGTGGTATGTGTAAAATATATCCTTTTTATTCTCCCGGGCTTATACTTTGCACTTCTATTTATTGTACACTATCCACCAGGTAAGCTAAAGTGTTGCCTCATGTGCTTTGCTGTTTCTGTGTCATTATATTTGCATATGCCATTTCCTCTGTCCAGTCCCCACTTATAAAAATTAAAACCTTTTAGAGTTTGATGTGAGGACAAAATGAGATAACATATAGAGATGTACTTAAAAGCACAGTACTTGGAACATTTTCTTGAATACAGAAAAAGATAAAAAGTAACCTTGTGAAATTTCAGTCATATTACTTTATTGATCATAATTTTTTAATGAATTTACTCCATTAAAGAAAATTTTAGTTTATTGACAGAATGAAGGGCAAATATTGAATCCTGCCACATATCAACAAAAATCAGTAGAAGTACATGAAGGCCAAATGAGCACCTTATTCTATGAAATGGTAGCTCTTATTCATGAAGCATGAATCAAGCCTAAATTAAGAACTCATATAAATATAAATAAAGCATCTTTTCCAATTGGACTGAACTAGTTTGGATTTCACATTAGCTAAATTAAAAATATGTTTTTATTAGGTGCAAGTAGTTTCCAAAGTGCTTTTCCTGGCTCACATCTTGTCCTTATTTTCTTGAGGGGTTGGTTAGCACAGTTCAAGCGAAATTCTTGGTCCTGTTGGTCTGCCAGGTGGTAACAGAATAGGAAACTCACAGAAAGGTTAAGTCTGCGTAGACTTACGGAAAAGAAAACTGGCCTTCCCCACAGCAATAGCCTGGGCATTAGTCAGCTCTGCATCCAGTCACCATTGTCTCTGAGGATGCAACTTGTTTTCAGCTAAATGCCAGCGAGCATTCTAGCAGTAGACAATCTGCAGATTAACTTAGAGCACATCTTTAAGCCACAATGTAGGTAAATTTTTTTACAAAAGTCAGGACGCACACTTCATGGCTCCTGCTGTGGCTTAGAGCCTATTGTGGCCATAATACTTTTTTACTGTATTTTGTATGTTGTGGAGGTTTACTGTTTACTGTTGAAAAAAAAAAGGTAAAATCTTTCTTTCCTTCTTTTCTCTTCTCACTGTCTTGTTTACTTGCTGAAGTCTTCTCCTTATCTCCTGCTCCCCATGAATCTTAGAATAGGAAAGAGCTTTAAAAAGTGTAAAGGTATTTATTCACTCTCCAAAACACCTTCTTAGTGGCATAGTGGCCATAGAACAGAAGCATAAAACAGCATAGTTCCCAAAATGTGTTGTTTTGAGATGTGAGATCAAATTTGAACATGTTTTTGAGCGAGTTGGGCTTGTAATTTTATCAAAGTCATACAGTGAATTTATTTATCCATAGTGATGGATAATACAATTACAATGGAAATTTTTAGAAACTTGCTTGAAGTTTCAATACTGTCATTATGGTAACAGACTTATTAAGTAGTACAAATTGGAATATACCTATGATAAAATTCACTTGTCTTGTAAATAGAAAAATATAAGCATTATATAAGCACTCAATTATGCCACACCTTTCTCAACTTAATCACTCTGTTAAAGAAAAATAATCTAAAGTATTTGAGGTTATGCAGTGAGAACATTGTGGAAATAAAATGTTTTAACAACTAGATTCTTAAATCAGTAAAAATGATGCAAATAAGTGTCCTGGACATTCAATTATGTTCAATTGATTGGATTTAACTTCTTAGTTGCAGTTCTTTATTTTAACTTTAGAGAAGGGCACAGAAGGAACAATGAATCATAATATCTACTGCAGATATTCAGGGAAAATCATTTGAAATATTCCATCTAGAAAAGAAACTATTCTCTTTCTAAACAGAAGTAGATTTATCTTTATAATGAAAATTATGAGTTTACAAAATTGTTGTCACATGGTATTGCACTCTACAAAACTAACTAGTTTTTATTTTGATAGACCTTTCAAATCTTTCTCTATTTTTTTATATGTTGGCATGCACACACACTCATAAACATGATTTTATTTAAGTCAAATAATACTTTGTCTCTATATGTAATCTATGTTATATAATGTGATTAGTTTAAAAAGACACTTCCCATTATAAACAGTATTGTAATGAACAGCCAGAACATTCTTCACTTGCATTTGTCCAGGTACTTGCACACTTCCAAGTCCTTAGGATTCATGCCTGGCATTGCTGAGTTGAAGGATACACACTTTTAGCATTGAGGCATTCTGTCAGTGCTTAAGAGAAATGAATTATTTTTTAGTGTTAAATGTACTCTTTTACCTACCAAAATGATGAAAAGCTGCCACACTAAGCAGTCTAAAAGAAAAATTGCCACCAGCAATTTAGTTTGATTTGATGTATTTACTGAATGCTGAGTACTGCTTATGTGTCAGATTCTGTGCTAGTTATGAGGGTTGCAAAAGTAAAATGACTAATGGAAATTACAAAGAAGTAACAGGCAGTTAAAATATCATAGGGTAAGTATGACAGTAAGGATAAATATAGAGAGTTTGTATACCAGTATCAGGAATTCAAAAGTCTTTGTAGAGAAAGTGGCCTAGAAGCCGAGATCTGAAGGATAAGTGTGATTTATGAGAAGAGAGGCATGTTTTAGGCCATGAGGATTAGGTATCAGAGGTTATGATGCATTCTGAGAATTAATATGATTTTGGAATGTGTGGAATGCATGCGAGGGTGAGGCACCAGAGACAGAGCTAGAGAATAAAGCAGAGCTGAGACCATGGAGAACCTTGTAGTAGAGTTCCTGAGTATGGATTCAGAGAATTAAGGGTGCTATAATAAGGAAGCAATGAGATCAAATTTGGGCTTAAAAAATTACCCTACTTCTAATTTGAGAAGTAACTTGAAAGCAAGCAAATCACAGAGTCCCAAGGTCAAACGTTTGTGGCAAACTTGATTTGGGAAGGCATCTGTACCAAGAGTCCAAGCTTACCAATTAGACAAAGCAGTAAGGAAGGGCAATTTTCAGAGTCAGGTAAGCAAAAGTACCATTTATCTCACGGCTCTTCTTGAAAAAGCAAGCAAACTATTTCCCAGAGGACATGGGAACTGCCACCCATCACCCACTCTCGTCTAAAATTAGAATTAGAAAAACAAGGTATAATAATATTATTATTATTATCACCATCATCCTCTTGTAGCTATTATGAGAAAGACTACACTTAGGTATTCTTAAGTATAGGCCTAAAACAGTGACTCATTCTTGAGTGGAATAGAAGCTCATCATATGCTTCTCGCCTTCATTACAAATTATTCAGAAGCCATGTGGAATAGGCTTGTAGGTGAAGGAGTGACTGCAAGGTCTCTACATGCAGTGGATAAGAAAGGCAGCAGGGCCAGCAGTCCTAGACTTCAATTGTGAAAAGTTTCAGTGATTTAATAGGATCACCTACATGCAACTACATTTGTGAAACACTGTAAAACTTTATGATCTTTTAGAAGCCAATATGTAGAATTCTAATTCACACTGACGAAAGTCTAGCTGAAGGCCAGAAAAACTTCTGCCTCATTTCCCCCCTGTTTAATCCATACCATATATTGTATTTAAAAATTATTTGTTCAGCCCTGGTTTGTGTGGCTTAGTTGGTTGGAATGTTTACCATACACTGAAGGGTCACGGGTTGGATCTGCAGTTGGGGCGAATACGGGAGGCAATCAGTCAATGTTTCTCTCTCACATTGATGTTTCTTTCTTTTTCACTCGCTTCTCCTTTCTCTAAAATCAATAATTTAAAAAATATATATCCTTGGGTGAGGATTAAAAAATTTATTTGTTCACATTTTCAATCTTTTATATAACATTGAAATCATTTTGATGTCAGAAAAGCAAATTTAGTAAGCCAAGGACACTGTGGGAAATGGGAAATCTTTAATAGATAATTTACATAATGCTGTCACCAAGCAAGTATGACCTTCACAAAAATGACCTCATCCTTTTTAGTTAGACATTATTTTATCTGGTGCAGTTTCATAGTGATTTTTATTCTGTGTGAGATGTCTATGTTCTCATAAAATTCTTCCCTAGTCCCCATACCTCTGATGCTTTACAGGATTGGTGTTCTGATACCATTTCTCTTTTAGTTTATGCCTGTACTTACTTAACATGTACTATATATTGAATCACTGTGTTAGATACTGTGATAAATATAGCTCATTAAATATTTTTTCAAAGTGACTTTAGTTTCTTGTAAAAATGATGCCTACTCATAAAAAATTAAGGCAAAGTATCAGAGAGAGAAGAAAATAGAAAACCTAAAACAATACACCTAAAAACATCCAGAAATAACTGTTATTGGCAGTAAGTGAGCATCATTCCAGTTGGCGCTTGAACTCAGGACTAGAGGTGCGTGGCTGAGGAGATAGTGGTAGACAATTACCCACTTAAATCAAAAAGTAAGACTATACAGCTGTGAAAATCCTGCAAATAAATGCTATGAACATTGACAGTGTAAAAATAATAATATAACTAACCAAATTGGAAAATGTGGGGGGGAAATGTTACATATACTAATTTCCTCAACCTTTAGGGCAGGAAGTTAATCAGTACAGCATAAAATTGAATCATGAAATTTTTTAACGACTCCAATTTCTTAACATTTTCATAACATCTTTTGAAATGTTATGAAATGGAAGAATTTCATAGGAAATCTCTTTGAGACAAAGAAACATTTACATACAATTTAGAAATTTCTTTAGTCTCACTTCCATTAATATTTTTATGTTACATTAAAATAAAATATGCTCTTTAATATAATTATTTAACCTTGCCTTTTCCTCTTCTTGGCTCACTGCGGGAGATGAGGACACTGGGCATATCCCTGCCCTCTAGTTTAGAGAGAGGCAGACAAATACAGAGAGTTGCAGAGTACCTGAGCACAAATGAACCCACCATGGGAACAGCGTTAGGATAGAAAACTTGAACTGTAATTGACAAATGATGGAGGCACACTGTGGACAGATCTTAGAGTTAAAACTCCAGGGGGAACCGAGTCACAGGGGGGCCTCTACAATATTGAGATTTACCTTCCAGAGCTCAACAAGGTTCTCACAGTAAATATCACTGGTAAAGCTTAGCTTTGACCTCTTGGAATACTTAAGCTAGTTAGGATTAATTTGTAATCATTTTTGTTTAAGCATCCAGCCATTATTTGTTCTTCACTTTAATGGCTGTAATGAAAGAGATCATTGATGTCTTATGTTGTGTAAGTCCATGACTGCTTTCTTCTCATGATACGTCAGTCTACATTATGTCAAAGAAAAAAGTAAACTTCATTTTACATGATTTATCTTTATTAATTTATGCTGATTGTTTTAAGATCACTTTGTCTACTGTGTTCTGCATCTTGACTATGATATGCTTACATTTGAATTTTCTTTTTATTTATTCTGCTTGAATTCATTGAGCTTCCTGAATCTGAAGACTGAAGTTTTTCATCAATTTTTGATAATTCTCAGACATTATTGTCTCACTCTTAACCTCTTTATTTACTCTTTCTGCAATTCCACGTATACATGTAGTGGGCTTCTCACTCTGTCTTCCATGTCTTTTAACCTCTTAGAGTTGATTTTTTTCACTCTGTGTTTTGCTTCCTGAAAGCTATGCATTCTTTCTATATATCTCTTAATTTACTCACTCTCTTTTTCAGCTATTCAACTTTTCATTGAGTTTAACTTTAGTTATTCTACTCATACTTCTAAAAATTGTTTTGGTTCTTTTTCCAGTTATTGTTGTAGATCTTACATTCATTTTTTTATTTTCTTTAATTCTCTCCATATAATAAGCATGCTTGTTTATTTTTGCATTGTCTGAAGATTTGAAGGTGAGGCTCTGTTATCTGTTGTTTCCCTGTTTCATTGTATATTATGAAATCTTATTTTATAGGAGCTATTTTATTTTAGAACTCTTTAGAGTTTGTAAAATCTAGATTGAGAATTCCTTCCTTCAGATAGCATTTGCCTTTGGTTCTAGGGGGTGCATTTGAGTACTATCACTGGTGATTTTAATTAAAAATACTCCTTATATAGTACTATGAGAATATTCGTTAGCTTGAAAGCCTGCTTATCTGCATGAACCTGAGACAGACAAGCTTTTTTAGTGTTCATTCCCATCCTTCCAATGAGTGGAGAATCCTTACTTCATGTGTAGGAATAGCAATTGTATCCTGATTGTTAAAACCCCACATTAAAACTCAGCCTTTCTGGGTTACTGAGACTAGTGACTCAGAGTGTACCAATAACAGGTCTGATGCTTTCGCTCTGGTTTTCAGTCCTTATTTTTCAACCCCTTCGTTTTTATTGAGCTAAGTAAGCTATGCATTTAAAAGTATTTTTTAATGTACTTATTCAACATTTCTAGGTATTTGATTGCAAGAGAGTTTTTAGGTTACTAGTATGCTGCCTTACTGGGAATGGAAATCTCATTTGTTTTTCATATTGAGTTAATATCATTTGTAAAGTTGGATTGAGGAGTAGACATATGGCTAAAGACCAAATTTCTGCCACAACAAATTTGCTCCACTTCTGTGAAATATGGGCTAAGCCAAGTTCTTGCTGTGAAATAACATGTTTGATTCTGAACTCCTTACTTGGTATTTAGACAAAATAACAGTATCATCTTCTATTGTCATGGACATTTTATGATTTTATGCAATATTCCTGTTTATTAGTAGTCTGTTTTGGAAAAGATGATTTCATTTTTTAAGATTTGAAAGAGATCTTACAAAGATTAATGACAATCTACATCTGCTGTCAAACTTTTTATTTAAAAATAAATGTGGCCCTGGCTGGTTTGGCTCGGTGGATGGAGCGTCAGCCTGTGGACTTAAGGGTCCCAGGTTCGATTCCGATCAAGGACATGTACCTTGGTTGTGGGCACATCCCCAGTAGGGAGTGTGCAGGAGGCAGCTGATCGATGTTTCTCTCTCATTGATGTTTCTAACTCTCTATCCCTTTCCCTTCCTCTCTGTAAAAAAATCAATAAAATATATTAAAAATAAATGTGATCTTTCATATGAAAGGAGTAAGATTGTAGGTCTACAGGTGTTATATGTGTACATTTAGATTTCTCCTTCTTTCCAAATTGCAGTGTACTTACTGATAGGTATATAGTCTTTCAATTCCTACATATTGGTCTAACAGATTATAAAGGGCCTGTAGAACATTAGCTCTTAGATTAAATGTTATCTTCTGATAGAAGCTTTCCAGGATCACTTAGGATAAAATAATGTAGGTTCTGTTAACCTCTCTCATAGAATTAGTGAACATATATATGTAAGTATATATAGAGATTTCTTAGTTGTCGTGTTTAATTTTTACCTTTCAAGTAAATCATAATGAAAGAATATAAGCAATTCAGTTCCAAGTGTTACTGACCTGAATTAGGATATGAGAATTTTATAATTTTTAATTTTTTTAAATGTTACATTTCCCATTTTCATAGCATATGGTTTTTAATCCAAGCAGTGCATCAGTGGCAGAAACCTATCAGCAAGATTTTAAATCTATGCACCCATGAGAAAAATAGAAGGATTTGCCTTTTTAATATCTTTAATTAGCCTGAGGTCTCATTTTGTTGGTAACTGAGTTTTTAAATAGTAAGAAAAAAAGTAGTGTTGGTGGTAGAAGTGAGAACAATAATGGTAATAATAGAAGCAAACTAATGTTAAGTATATATTCTGGGGCAAGCACCATATTAAGTATGCTAAGTAATTTCCATGGAATCATATTGTTTTCTTCCAGCCTTACTCTTATTTTTGTCTCCAGATAAGGAAACTGAGACTTACATAGATTAACTTAGTTGTCTGAAGCCATACTGCCAGTAATAGGTAGAACAGAGCTTTGAACACACAGGGAGTTCCTAATTTAATTTGGTTAGATATTTCCTGGATATATGTATATATTTTCAAAATTAATGTATAAACTACAGCATATTCTGATACTTTCTGATATATGGTAAATATGCATCTCTGCTACTGCTGATGATACCAAAGTCTAAAAGTCATGTCTTCCATCTATAGTTTTAATACCTATAATGGCCTTTTTTACGGCTATTTCATTATTTCATCAACAGCCAAATTATTGTTTTATTAAAAACAGATTCAGTATCTTTGTTATTAAAGCAATAGACTAAAAACCAGGAAGGGTGTACTGTTTGGTTTTCAATCATTTTCATGTGTTATGAATTATTATCAGATGTTGAGAAATTGCAGGCTTAAGCTAACTGCAAGTGTTACATCCATGGTCCAAAAACCAGTGTCTGTAATGGACATGTGTTTATCTGTCAGCTTGCTTAACAAGGTCTCTAAGAAAATTCATTTACTGTTCTATAAAAGAAATTTATACACATTTCATTCATTTTTGTAGATTAAAGTTCTCTTCAAAAACTTATCAAACGCTAAGTCTTGACAACTTTACCTTTTTTTTTTTTAAGGTGTATGTTAGAGAAGGTCAGTGTTTGAGCTTACCACCCTTATATTAAGATATTTCTTATGCCATAAGAACAAAGAACAGATATAACTCAAAATTTTCCTAAGGCACATTCCTAGAAACTAAAGAAAATTAGAAAAGCACCTGGGAAAAAATAACAACTAACGTAAAATTATGCAGTTGCCATTTTAAGCCTTCAATCTCAAATTGAAAAGCTGCATGATTTAAAAAAAGTGCAAGATTTTCAAAATCTTTTATAAAGTAATATAAATAGTCCGATAAATTTAAACACACTGTAGTTATAAAAACTTTCCCATGTAGTCACTTATTCATAGTACCTTTTGTTGCATAAAAAAATATTTAGCTTAAAAATAAGGTATTCAAATTTAAATATACTTTTCACTCAGTGGGTAGTTAGCAGATTAAATGAGAAACTGCATAATGAATTAGGAGGTCTGTATCAGGTTTACCATTCAATTACTGATGTGGGCAATATTGAAAAAAATTTCTCACTATCTCTACACTCCACTTCTTTGTATCTAAGATGAAAATGACTATATTCTACATCTCACCATTTCCTTAGATAATGGGCTTTAAGATCCTAAATCCAAAGTAATTAAAATAAAATGATCTACAGATTATAATCACTTTTCACATTTATATTATAATTATTATTATGCATTTCAGAAATACTAATTTACTCCCTCATCAGACTCTTCTTAGTTGATGATAAAACAGAGGCAAAGAAGGATTAATTGCTTTTTTATGGCCACATAGTGATGCTGGGTTTGGATCTTCTCATTAACATCCCTTTTTTTACAGGATGTTAAAGATCCCGAGGATTTTTAATGTTTTTTTTTTATTGATTTCAGAGAGGAAGGAAGAGGGAGAGAGAAATAGTAACATCAATGATAAGAGAGAATCATTGATCAGCTGCCTCCTGCACACCCCATACTGGGGATCGAGCCCACAACCCAGGCATGTGCCCTGACTGGGAATCAAACCAGTGACTTCCTGATTCCTAGGCCAACGCTCAACCACTGAGCCATGCCTGGTGGGCAGTATCTCTTTTTTTACCCAAATGTTTTGTTTAATCTTTTGTAATGGATGTTAGTTTTAAAAAGAAAAAAAGTCCATCAATAACATTAGAGTAGACATCTTCAGTGCTATAGTAATTAGTATCATTCTATCATCAATTTTTACTTGAAATCATTTTTATTTATTTAATTGTTTATGTAATTTTACAGTCATGGGTTGGTTGTATTTTATCATTAAAAAACTGCCTCGTAGGCACCAGATAGTGTTCTTACTAATATTAATCCTTAATATTTGCATTAGCCTTACTATAATACATATGGTGAATATAGCCACAATTTATAGATGAGAGAACTGACACCCAATGAGGTTGGCAACTTTGCTCAAGGGCTATGCTTAAGTGCCACATTCTCCAGGAAACCTTGAAAGATGAGGAAGATTTTAGTAGGCAGAATAAGAGGAAAGACCATTTTAGGTCATGGAAATGGTATGAACAAAGGGGTATGTGTGCTCTAGTTCAGAGTTTGTCAAGGTGTGCTAAAGCCTAAAGTTTGCCAAGGTAATTATGACTAGTATATTTTGGCTGAAATTTATTATAACTATAGAAGATATGTGAGAGACAAAGTTGAAAAAGTAGTTTGAAGGTAGCTCATGAGAGGGAATTAAATGCTTGGAAAAGTAATTAGTGCACAATTCAGTAGGATTTAGGGAGATCTGGAGATCAGGGGAGTAGAATTGTATGACTTGGCATAAGTGTGCAAAGTGAATGGAAGAAATATTAGAACAGAAGCACATAGACCAAATAGGAGACACTGTAATAGTTAAGTCATGAAAGCCCAGACCACTGTCACTAATCACAGAAAGGAAGAGACTTTGTAAAGGAAGAATGGTGATTACTTATCAGCTGTAGAAAGTAAGGGAGTACCCAAAGGTGGGCCTCATAAGATGGTCAACAAAGTCAGATTCTCTTAAGGTCTAAGTTACCACTAAAGGGAAGCTGTTGAAATTTTTGATTAGGAGGTCATAAGTTACTTCTTGAAAGACAGCAATCTAAGGAGTGTATGGGTTATAGTAAGATATTAAAATAGGTAGAGAGTGGGTAAAATGAAGAAAAAAAGAGCAGTTAAGAAACTGGTT